>NC_052053.1:106222153-106527466 GCF_903992535.2 Arvicola amphibius | reverse complement strand
CCACAATCTTCCATCACAGTTCCACTAGCTAGGAGCCAGGTGTTTGGAAACATGAGCCTGTGAGGGCCTTTTTACAGGTAAAACACGGCAGGCTGTAGTGAGACATTAATCACAGGAACACACAGTTTACCAATGTGAGGCTGGGTCCTGGAAAGCCGATGCCGCCCTTCCCAGCCTAGAATGAGGACAGCAATGGACATGTCATTTTGCTCAATTTTCCTTTTCTTTAAAACAGATATTATTTGTGTGTGTGTGTGTGTGTGTGTGTGTGTGTGTACATGTTAAGTATGTGTCCTCCACTTTGCTGGCCCAGTTTTGTGTATTTCAGTATGCAGCCTTTCCTTAATTTTGTTTTTTTCCTGTACCATTCACTGCTGAGACTTGCTCATAGGTTCAAATGCAAGTTAAAGATTCAGAAACAGTGCACTAATGGTTTCTGACTTAGAGGTATCAATTTGTGATTCATTTCACTTTATTATTGGGCTTAGCAGGGTACCATATACTTTTTGTCTTTTTGGTTTTTTTTGAGACAGAGTCTCATTTGTAGCATACTCTGGCCTTGAACTTGCCACGGAACTAAGAATGACCTTGAACTCCTAATCGTCGCCTCCATCTTTCAAATGCTGGATTTAAACGAGTTTGAAATGCATCTTGACTTCTGAATATTACCAAGTTAAGATGGGTTAGGTGTGTTAGAGCTCCATCTTAGCTCGATTAGCATGTGTATAAATAAGTTTTCTCTACCAGTCTTACCCATTAGAGTGGTATGAAATAATTAATAGTATGATGAAATTAGATTATCACTATTGCCCTACTTTCTAATGGTACACACATGTATGAATTTCATCTTGCATCAACTTTGTCCTTTTGGAAAATTATATTTCATTTTGTCTTTAATGCATTCTTGTTGGCTTCTAGTTCTTTGAAGATATTTTTAAGTCTGGATATTTACTAACTTATTTACTATAAAATGTGAATTTATAAATGTATAAAAAGAATTGAACACAAACCTCTCCTTTCCCCAACTTTCCACACATGACTGCAAAATTATTAAACACTTTTGGGCGTTTGATGTCCAACAGTTGGAACTGTGTGTAAAACCCCTGTGACACACGCACACAAAGGAAGCTTCTAGTAAGAAAACAGTGCTTTCTTGTCTATGTGAAATTCTTTCAGTTTCACTGGCCTGGGAATTCCTACCTGTAGACTTTCTCATGCTGTCTGACGGTGATGGCGCAAACACTGAAATTCTATCTGGATTCCTCTCCAGAGTTGGCCCTGCTCCACAGCCAAGCAGAAGATGCTGAAGAGGCATCCACACCCCTGTCCCCACTTCATCGCTAGCTGATGTCCAGAGACCTCATAGGTGAGGTCGTGCGGGTTAGCTGTCTTTTTGCCCGCCCTTTCCCCCAGTAGTCTTTCCCAAGGGCTGGAAGACCTTTCCCATAGTGCTGAAGCCAGCGCTTGGCCCACCCCTGTGGGGAAGCCTCTACTGAGTATCCTGGTTCTTGTCCCTTGTTTTCTTCCTGGCTGACCGATGCTACAACAAACATACTCACTGTGTGGGTCATTTTTTTTTTATTTGCTCTGTGTTTTGCTAACAGCTCAAGATGCTAACAATAACTTTTGCTTGGTTTTTAGATAGTACCTTACAATTTCTTCATTAGTCATACTTAGTATCGCCTCCAACAGCACTGATTAGTCTGGGTTCTCCAAAAAAAACCCAACTAACAGGAACCAGTCAGCTACATAATAGATTTATGCTACCTAGAAGCCAGAGAACCAGGAAAGTTGGTGGCGTGAGTTAGCCCGAGTCGGAAGGCCTAAGAACTAGGAGAGGCAGCAGGAGTAGGGGCAATCTGGACTTCTGAGTGCCTCTTATGTAATTTATGATATGCTATTTATTATCAATAAATCTGAGTGACCATGCTTCTTGCTCACTAGGGCCAATCGGCATTATACCATCAGTAATGCAGTGGAACAGTGTGATACCTCGTGGACAGGAAGGCTCTTAAGATCCCAGGGAGCTCACTTCTAACGTGGGTCTGGAGGGTTGCTCCATCACCGAGTGGGACAGCAAAGGCGTGCTGCTGCACTTTTGTGGGCCTGGAGGACAGTTTGGAGAAAAAGGCCTTTGCCCAATCTGTAGCCGCAGCAAGGTACCGGAAGACATAACATGTTCTCAGGCAATGAAACCACATTTACTACTACAACTGTAATCACCACTTGGCTAAGACTGTGGTGATTTCTTGTCATTATCCAAGGTTTGTCAGATAGGCAGGCTGAATGTAGATAACGGTGTGAATGGAGCCTTGGCACCTTTCTAGTTCTGGCTTGCTCTGCCGCCCTTCCACTGCAGTGAGGCATCTGATTGGCTGTTCCCCTGCCAGAGGCGTTCTCTGGCCTTCACTTGCTGTTTTCCAGCAGCAGAGCTTAGACACACAGAACTTGTTTGATTGGATAGACTCAGCTAGAGGCCGATTTCCCCCAGTCTGCAGTGGACCTTGAGTCTCACCCCCATTCTGAGTTTGACTACACTGAAGTGAGACTCTGGCCTGAGGCAGTTGAGTTGCTGCGGGACCTGGTTAACCCTTTGAGACTCTTGGGAAGAATGCATTTATTTTGTATGTGAAAAGGACGTGAAAAAAGAAAAAAAAAGCAATGAGCATGAATTTAGGGGTTGGGATGTGTTAGATGAATGTTATGGTCCTCTCAGATTTCTCAGTTTTGAAGCCTGTGAGCCCTGATCTCCTCAGAACCGAAACACTCACCCATGCAGATTCCGAAAGCTGCTCCCTCCCAGGGAGGTCAGTGACAGTTGCTGAGGGGAGAGGCTTCTTCCTTGGTGTGTGCTTCCATGTTGGTGTGGGCTTTTGGTGAGGCAGCTGCCTTTGAGTCATCCGTGTTCCCATAAGTTGCCCCTCACCTCTGCTCCCTAAGCAAGCTCAATAGCCGTTGATTGGTTTGGCCAGTTGGGCATAATAACGTTGGTCTCCTGGTGCCCTGTCTGGGGAGAGTCCCAGTGGCCCCAGGGAGTTGCATTGCCCCTCTGCCTTGGGAGTAGAGTGAGCATTTCATGAGGCAGAGAGCAGGCCTTCACCAAATACTCAGTCTACTGGGACCTGGCGTGGAGAACATAGTCATATGTTTCCACCGAAAAGCTATCATGTAAGGTGAGCCTCCGCGGAGTGGGCTATTTACTGTCAATCTATTGATCACTAATAGTTCCTAAGCTAAAGCCAAAGATGACTGTGGGCCATTAGGCCACTTTGATAAACAGTCTTCCCCCTTCTAGTCAAAGTGGCCTTTTGGGCCTCCTTCTCTTCTTTGTCCCATCTTTCCCCTGTCCTATACAGCTCTGTTTCTTCTGTAATGGTCATGTGGGTTTGAGGGTTCTGGATTTGGTGGAGATGGGGTTGCCTTGGAGTACAAGGTCTGGTGGCAGAGGGCTTGATTTTAGCATGTTCTTGGACAAGTTTTACCATTGCCTCCTCTGATTCTGTGGAAGGTTTGATATAGTTTCCTCTTGTAAAATGAGTGTTTTGTTGCCTGGCTTTCTCAACTGCCCAGAGGGGCCTCTCTGAAGGTGAAAGGAGAAGCAGTCCTCCAAAAAGAAAAGTTCAGGACCTCTCACCCAAGTTCTCAGCGTGAAGGAGCTGTGTTTGCCCTGAGGGACAGAGGTCAGGGAATAAGAGACAAAGACAGGAGATAGAGGATGAGGGAGAAGGGGAAGGGAACCAGGGACAGGGGTATTTGTCCCCAGGGGAGATCAAAGGACTGCCTCTGGACAGAGAAAAGACAGATGTGGCACACAGGAAAGGCAGCTTATAAAAGTACAAAAAGAACTCCACGTTAGGATGAGGTGTTTAATTTTAATTAATCATGTTAATTAGGTGAGTCAAAGGGGACTTTTGATTGCTGGGCTTCAGTACTTTGATAACTGGACCTTGGTTGTCAGCCTCAGGGGGAGGAAGTGGCCAAATAAGGGAAAAGATCTTGGTGGCTAGCTTTAGGAATGTAATCTAATGGTTTTCAGCAAGGCAGAGGGAAACAGGGAGAAGGGCAAGCAAGGCCTTCCAGAGCCGTGCTCACCACAGTTGAGCTGGCCAGAGTCCCTTCAAACAGAGACAGTTTGCACAGTACTTTGAATTGTGGAACCCCTGCTTCTTAAAAATCGTAGTAAGTTGCCCATGCATACCTATGGATTTTGTTATCTTCATTGAACTGTCTTATTGGTATGAGAACTGACACCCAGTTCTCAAGGCACTGGGCCCGCTACCAGCAACCAAGGCGTCAGAGTGTGTGAGCAGTCACACTGCTAGGAGTGTTTTAGTTACCTAACAGTGACTTTCTTAAGACATTCGAATGGTCAACTTGGTACTTTCTGTTGCTTTCAAGTAGTTTGTGTCTGGACTTCAGGGCATTTTTCAATTAAGTGATTTTGTTATAGTGTTCCCTGGGGCCCCCAGATTGTAGACAGGCATTGCTCTCCTCCTACTTCTGTGGACTTGATTTGTTCCTCTGTATGAAGAGCCTTAATCTACAAGGAAGGCTGGAGAGCAAGGGTGGCTCCGAGGATTTAGTGTTCCAGGGAGAAAGTGTACTTGGCCCATCTCAAATCTGCTTAACATTAGCACATTTTAGGTAGGATCAGGGGAGGAGTGGCTGTGACAAGAAAATGCTGGACAATTCCCTGTGAAGTCAGAATGCTAAGGAGGCCAAACCAGTATGTTTCAGCAGGGTTCTTAGTTCTCTGAAACCAGACACGAAGTTGGCCTTGCTTACCCTCAGTGTGAGAGTCTCCTTAACTTTTTGTTAATGGCAGAGCTGTTGAAGTTGATAAATCTGGGTTATACTCTGAAAGTACATCAGAAGGGTCTTTCCTTAGAACCTGGGAGTGGGCCATGGCACTGAACAGCTCCCTATAACATCTTAAAGGATAGTGAGAAGCTCCATAGGACTGGCCCTGCCCAACTCTGGTTACATAGGCATGTGGTAAATGCCCTCTTTCTGGGGAGGTGGTTAGACAGATATGGTTTCTATTTTGCCATAAGATCCCTATTTCTGTCAGGTTCTTTTTATAACCCCTCCTCCATATGATTTTATGTATGTGGTGTACGTATGTGGTCATGTGCACATGTGTATGTGCAAGGAGGTCACGTGTCAACATCAGATGTCTTGATGTCCTTAGTCTATCTCCTCCTTGTTTTTGAAGCAGACTCCGTCGCTGAACCTGTAACTCACCAGCTGGGTGGAGAACTCTTCCCTTTCCCCAAGCACTGGAGTTGTAGATGCACGCCATCCATGCCTGAATGTTTTATATGGGTGGTGCATATCTGAACACAGGCTCTCAGGCCTGTGTGGGAGGCATGAGATGAAGCCATCTCCCGAGTCTCAACTTTGCAATTTCAGTTGATGTAGCATAAGTCTGTAGGATTAGCAGTAAAACAAACCATCATTTTATATTAAAACGTTGATCTCTCCAGAACTGAGCTAATATAGACCTTTAAAGTCTTGTGTTTTCAATTTCAGCTTCTGCTTTTGTTACTTGTGGATATTGTCATTCTTTCATAGAATGACCCTCACTGCAGAAATGGGTTTGCATTTGAGCAGAGACCCTGGAGAGAGCAACACTTTAATACAAAAGGTGTGATGTACTTTTTGTCCTTTCATAAGATGACTCTGCAGAAAAGGGTTTTCCTGAGCATGAGGAGGGTGTGACGCACCTTTTCGTTGCCTTGTCGCTGTTCCTTACGTCTGAACGTCGGCTGCAGGGAGAAGAGAAGAAGCATTGCCTAAGTCCCCTCACAGGCCATCTGGGGAGGCCACCTTCTACTCATCGTATATACTTTATTTATTTATTTATTTTTTTGATTTTTCGAGACAGGGTTTCTCTGTGTAGTCCTGGCTGTCCTGGAACTCGCTCTGTAGACCAGGCTGGCCTCAAACTCATAGAGATTCACCTGCCTCTGCCTCCCAAGTGCTGGGATTAAAGGTGTGCGCCACCACTGCCCAGCTTTCATTGTATCCACTTTAACCCAGACAGCTGGCTGTGAGAATGCAGGATCTGTTTGTATGATAGTTCTAAAGATCTTGTTTGGGATGGCCAGGGATTAGGAGTGGAATTTGCAAATTCAGTTTGTTCTAACACCCAGCATTCCTGTAGTGTTTGTCCAGTCCTGTAAAGACTATGCAGGGAAGCTTCCCACGTAGGCCTGGAGTCCCTCCATGCCTCCCTGACATGATGTCTGATTCCCCTTGGTTCCACTTGACTTTTTCCAGTGCCTAGAAGCTGCTCATACTGAAAGCTCTTTCACTAAATTTCATCTTGAGGGTAGGATGTACTTGTGTCAGCGCTAGACATATAGAGGATGTATGTATAGCCAGTATATATTGGGTTCCATAGGGCACCCCTATGCACAGATGTTCCAGGGGCAGGTTGTCCCAGGGGGCTCTATGAATCATTTCCACTGTCTTCTGCTTCTGCCTCTTCCTGAGGCAGCTGAAGCAGGATTGCTGTTCCTTCTTAACCCAAGGACCCCAAGGCCTTAGAGTTGTAGATCCTTGCTATCTTTGTTTGCTTCGATTTCTGGAGTATCACTGGAGTTGTTTGATTTAAAGTAGTGCAGAAAAGAAAGGAGGGAGCCTTGCATCTGCCACTGGGGAGAAGCTTTACGGTGTAGCTGAAGGTAACTTAGGACATAGATCAGAGTAATTAATAGGCACCTTTTCAAAAGAAATGATAGAATTGTGTTTAATCCACAAGTTGTTTTTTTCTTGCAATTTAAAATTTAATGGAACAGGAACAAAAAGAACCTTAGCAGTAATAATGAAATCTTCTAAATTCCTGGCATGGTGGAAAAATATAATCTCAATATCAACATTGCGTTATCCTCTGCTCATTTTTATGGAAAAAAAATCACAGTTTTTCACTGACAAAATCCCAAGATCTAATGTCTTTGACCTAAGTTAGACTTTGAGATGTTTTACCAGGAGATAATGTCGGCTTCTCATCAAATTTAGCTATCCTTGTCTGGTTTTGTGCTGTCTCCCCCTAAACTTACAAAAGAAAAAAAGAAAAGGAAAAACCTAAATGGGAGAGGAAATTGTCTTCTTACCGTTGGCTGAAGAGGGTTCCAAGCATCACGTGGCTGTTGATGAAATCTGGAAATTCACTTAGTTCAGACTGTTTTGTCCTTCCCACACATTTGGAAGGATGCTGAGAAGAAAACACCTCTGTTGAAGCAAAGGGGCTATTTTTAGATCACACTCCTATTTTGAGCTTCAGTGCTCAGAATTTTTCCCCTGGGGTCCAAGGCCATATCTGTGTACCACGCCTGATGACTTTTCCTTATTCTTCTCTGTCTTCTCTGTACCAGAACTACCTGCAAGTCAGCACACGCCACACACATCAGTTCATCCTCTGAATAAATTGTGTGTCGTCCCTGGCAACTGTGTTGGACATCCTGTGTTGACCATATGTTGGAGATCAAAAGGTTTCCTTATTTTGGACTTGTGTCTCATTTCAGGAATTTGTTTCTCCTGGTCACTAGTACCAGCCCATTGGTAGGGTGGACTAATTTTTTGCCTCAAGAAAGCTTGTTTAAAAATATTAGAAAAGTAACCGCTCTTATGAAGATTGAATGATGAATGTATAGCTCCAGTTAGCCAGTAAGTACTGAAGCTATGTAGTATCAAAATACAAAATCATAACAAATTTAGTTATAGATCTAATTGCTTTTTCCCTCATAAATTAGGCAGTATGCATTCTACACAATAGAATGAGAGCTCATTGATTAATAGCCTAAAAGAGGATCTAGTACAATATATGAACAAGGAGACAGCGATAGGAAACAGACTGATCGACATCAGCTCATTCCAGTTTCCTGTTTTGTAAAGCACTGGGGACTTCCTTATTCAGGCAGATCCTACTTTCCGGAAAAACTGGTCTGTTTGGGCCTTTATCTGCTTCCTATGCTTAATATATGATTATGGGATTGTAAGCAGGAGCGACTCCATTTTGGTGTGGCCTAGGCTGTTGAAACCTGTGGGAGGTCAACCTTAACAGTGGCCTCTCACAGTTGTATCAGAACATTTAAATGGGCTGACCTTGAAGAGTTCTCTCTGTGTTTCTGAATGTTTTGGTGCAGCTTGAAACCCCAGCAGGTATAGTGTCCTTAGTTCCAATCCTAACCCTATAGTGTCTACATGCCTGATGATGCTTTTGATAGTGTGTTTTCTGTTACATTTAGAGGCTTGCAGGCTGATGTGTTGATTAGCTGTTGATTAGCCCTGTTTCACTGGTATCCAAATTTACTCTCATCCTGAATAAATGCTAAAAATTATATGTGTACCAAAGAACTACTTTAAAATAAATTTCTTTATAATTTATTATCAGCAGATATTTGACTTGTATACTTATGTTGTATATACTTTGGATCTCACAGAAAACGTCTTAGTGAAATACAGTCACAAATGGAGAAAGTTTTAGAAGCCCCTTTCTACCTTAAGCACCTCCCTGCATAGCCTAACATACATGACAACTGTTTAGTCATGTGACTTCATGACACAGTGAAATCTGTAAAAGTCTATAAAAACCTTGACTTAGAAACTCTCTTCTACATAGCTGCTTATGGGGGTGGTGAGGGGACAGAGCTAAGAAAAGAAATTAAAGAGAAGACACACATTTACTTGGAACCTGGCCCTTCATGGATTTATTTGAAGTATATCTCATAGAAAGAGTTCTCCATTTTTTTACCTACTGAGAGATAGGTGGTCACCAATGTATAGTCTTTAGTTCTAAAATCGTAGTAAGAGGTATGTAAAATTTGCTTAATTATATCCCCTGATAGAAATGAAGCAGAAGGAGGCTTAATCCCATGTTGTGGGTTGGATTTTCTTCGGAGCAAGCCCTCAGAGACCCTTTAGGGATATGTGACTCTGGGCCGTGATTCCATCCCCATAAACTTCCCGGGGTGCTTTTCAACCTATATTTAGCAATTGAGTTGAATAAAAAAATAAATTTCTGTCCACCGCCACCCATTTTAATAGTAGGATGTTTGAGGTAATGGAATGGTAATATGGGCAGATAACAGCACAATATGGGCAGATAACAGCACCGGTCTACCTAAGCAGTCCACCTTCCTTGTTTTTAAATCCCAGCCCTGTGCTAATTGACTTTTACCCTGCAAATAGATTTTCAGCTGTGGTGTAGATGGAACCAACCTCAGGGCAAATTGTCATTTCCCAGTTCCTTCATAAAAGAGCAGGTGCTGGCACAGTGGTTCTTCCCAGGCCCTTAGAGGTGAGTCTCCCTGGCCACAGGGAGGCTGAACTGGTGTGGATAGCCTTCTCAGCTGCAGGAGTGACTTGGGGAACATGGAGACCAGTGTTAATGGGAGGGGAAAACCACTGCAGCTTAGAGGTGTAGCATGGCAGAGGCAGAGGCAAAGCAAAGGCAGGTGGATCTCTGTGAGTCTGAGGCTAGCCTATTCCATAGAGCTAGTTCAGGACAGCCAGGGCTACACAAAGAAACCCTCTCTTGAAAAAAACCAAAACCAAAACAATAAAAACCCCACCACAGGCTTGCAGTTAGAACTTGGTGTGGCATTCTCCTGCAGAACTCAGTGCTGGTCATACAGTATGCACTTTACAGACACCAGCTGCTGGCATATTTCTAGTAGGTAGCTCAGGGGAGTGGCCTGAATGCATGTGTCTCTCAAACATCTTACTTTTGAAGTAAGCTATCAGGAGGCAGCCAGTAAGAAACTCGTCTCCATGGTCTCTGCATCAGTTCCTGCCCCTGGGTTCCTGCCTCGGCTCCCTTCACTGGTGGACTGTGATGTGGAAGGATAGGTACCCTTCTCTCCCAAGGAGCTCTTGGTCATGGAATTTTATCACAGCAACAGAAACCCTAAGGCACCTGGAGCCAGTACTATTTTCTCTGCTCTCTCTAGGCAAGAACGTGGGGAAGCTGTGCCATTGCTTCCAGGTCAGCTTTCCAGCATCTTTTCCAGCAGAGTTTTCTGTAACCAGCAAGAATCTGCCTCTACCTGGTGTCTCACCACACAGGGCCCAGCACTGCTTGCTGTGCAGCCCCAGGGTTCGGAAGCTTTGGTTCAGGCCAGTGGTTATCTTACCCCTAGAGCCCTCACAGCCGCTGGTCTTTGTAAAGTTAGACCGCTTGCTCACTGGGAATCCGAGTTTAGTCAAAGCAGCTCTGCTTGGGCTTCTTCCGAATAACCTTGATTTCGTTTATTACTGAATCTAAAGATGGGAAGTTGTCCTTTCTGATCAATAAATCACCTAAAAAGGAAAAGGACATTAATGAAGGAGACTGAGTCGGTGGCTAGTCACCAGCATGTTGACATTGTCTCCCTGAGAGCTCTTACATTTAGTTTGAATGTGGCCAGCTGATCCCTATGACATGTCCCTTGGGCCTTCAGGGACACTTCCTTCCAGCCAAAGCAGGCTGATCTCTGAGCCAGCTGCTATGAAAGAGTTGAGTGGACCATGCATGCATGCAGCTGGTGCGTGGGGTGGGGTGGAGACAGACCTTGCTTCATTGAATGAGTAGCCCCATGGGCTTAGGAAAATAGTCTTAATTAGGTTTAATAGGGGGAAATTCTCTTTCATGAAAAGAGTCCAATTTAAATGGTCAATTTGTGCCTTTACTGTGAGAACTTCTTCACTCAGCTTCCCTCTTTTTTCTTTTTGGTGCCTGTTGGGGTAGGGCTATTGCCTCCAGCAGTAACTGTCTGTAGCAGGGCTCTCTTCTTGAGCGTCTGGGCCTTGGCAGTTCCAGGTAGTTTTCAGCAGATCAAGGGAAAGAAGTTAAAGCAGAATGTTAGTTTTCTGTCCAATAGGATTTTTAATCAGCTGAGACCGAAAGATGAGAAGTTGCTTTCTTGCAGTGTTGGGGATCAAACCCGGAGCCTTGCTCGTGCTAAGTAAGCACTGTCTGAACTTAGCTACAGTCTAACCTTTAAGTGGGACATTTATTCTGACTGTGATTCTGCTAGCTGCTTGTCATCGCCACACGGCCTGGCCCTTGCCCATGCCTTTGATCACGGATCACACTCCTTTTTCCTGTCCATGGTTTTCTCGAAGGTTTCAGGTACCTTTGCTGCCTTTGTTTATGAGCGCGTCTAGCTTTCCTTTTCCTCAAGCCTTTGGTCTCCGGCTCTAACAGTCTTTCTGTATGTTTTTGCCTGGCTGCTTCTCATCCTGCATTTCCTATGGATCTTCCCAAGTGTGATCTTCATGACTTCGCATCTTCTAAAAAGGCACTATCTACCCCTCCAGCATCCTGCCACTCTCTAAATAGCCTGCTCTTTCCATCTGAAATTTCGAGTAGTCATGTTTGTCTCCTTTAGCAAGGGCTCACGCTGTCTGACTCCTTGCTGGATCGCTGTCTAGAGCAGAACCAGAACCTGTCCCGTATATGATTGTTAAGCCAATGGAGTACTTTATAAGTGGTTTTTAAGATTTCCTCAAGCTTCTCTTGTGTTTTTAATGTACAACAGAAGTTGACAAACTTTTTCTATAAGCTGCTAAATAGTAAGGGTATTAGGCTTTAGAGGAAAAAGATACCTCTATGGCAACCAACCAACCACTCAATGCACACAGTGGCCTGGCATTGATCCAGTAATACTTTATTAGTAAATATTGTTGGAAGAGTTGCCGGTTTAGCCTGTTTGCCCACCCTGCGTGTTCTCCATCATATTTAACCTGTGTGTTCTGGGTTGTGAGAAGGGTGTGGGTTTGAAGAGCTGCTCTCTGGCTTGAGGCCCAGTTTACCTGGTTTACAACTGAGTGGCTGTATCTATTCCTGCTCTACTTGGAGAGAAGGAGAAACACAAACTGTGTGTAAACATATAGACACATCCCCAAAGAGAAACGTCTCACAGGTGGTAGAGCATAGGCTGTCACAGAAGAAAAGAACAGGCACCGATCAGATGGTGCAGAATCGGGGAGATAACGGGAGAATCTAAATTGAAAAGGCTTGTTGGCCATCCTTGGCCAAGCTAAGCCTATGTAAGATTGTGTTTAGGCTACTCTGGATTGATTTGCATAAGCAGTACCTTTAGGAAGGAACACCATCTTAGATCATAGAGGGCTTTGCATGGCTCTAAAGGAAGAATGAACTCAGGGCAGATGTATGATGCTTCTGAGAACTTGTTTACAAAATGTGTTGAGAACCAGGACTGACACAGGCCTTACTGTCTTCAGCAAGACTTCACCACACATCTGAGCTTTCCCTAAAGCCAAAGAACCCTCTCTTTTTCCCATGCCACTCCCTGGAGCAGGAGCCAGCTGGTCAGTGGGAAGAGTCTCTGGCATGCTGATCAAGACATTTGAAGAATCGCAGATTCACAGTCATATACCAGGGAGTTTTCCTCTGGAGTTAATGTTCTGCTTCTGCAGTTAGTTCTTCTAGACAGTCAGAATTGGTAATATAGAGCACTAAACAGCATCATTAGAAACCAAAGGCATGGGGATTTCAGTTGTTGTTTTTCTTGTTTACCAACTATAAATTAGTGTGTATGTGTGTGTCCCCAAAGCTATATATAGGATTTTGAGGTTTCATTTACAAAGTGAGGCCTCACAGTTATCAAGAATCTGTTCGGAATTGCTCCTTGCATCTCATTTAATTGCTGTGTCTTCGAATTAGTATGTGCCTTGGAGGAAGTGATTTAACCCCTCATGGCCAAATCTCTGCCTCTCCAGAGTCCCTTTTGTGATGTGCACTGTGTGGTGCTTTTTACCTGAGCTAGATCACTTCAGTTTTAGTGCAGAGGTGAAAAGTGGTGGGGCCTATGCAGTCTTCTGGAGCTGTTGGTATACTTTCAGACAATAGATTCGTAACTTGCTTCTGGAAAGTTACTGGTTTCTTAGAATGACTCGGGAAGATGTCAGTGACAGTGAGTGCAGGTGTTTACTAAGATTCCCCCACCCAAGACAGGGTTTGTCTGTGTAACGGCCCTGGCTGTCCTGGAACTCAATCTTGTAGACCAGTCTGGCCTCAGACTCACAGAGATCCTCCTGCCTCTGCCTCCCGAGTGCTGGGATTAAAGGCGTGAGTGACCACGGCCTGGCCTACTAAGATCTTGTTATCAGTGAATGTCTGGCCATTTAGAGACAAATCTAGAGACTTGAGGGTTCATGTTACTGTTCCTGGCCTTGGTAAGATGAGCATCTGAGATGTCCTTTTGCAGTTGTTCCTTTTCCTCCCCTTCTTCCTTTCTGACCTTGTGGATGAGGGACATTTTGGAGGTTCCCCAGGTAGAAGTCTTTCTGTACCTGCTGTGAGGGGCAGGCAGCTGCCCTTGCCAGTTCTCGTTCTTTCTGCCTCACTGAGGCCTAAGCAGTCTCTGAAGCGCCCCTCATGGTTTGTCTTTTCCAGAGCCTCCTGAGATCATCCTAATTGGAAGTGCCCCCTTTACTCTGAACCTCTCATACTTAATTCCTCTTCCGCGAGTTGCTGCTGTGTCCGTCCCTGTGGCACCCCCTGGGAGGCTGTCGGTCTCTAATGACTGAAGCCCAGTGTGGTTTCTTTTGTTGTCATCCACCCTAGGTAGACAGCCTCAACGTCTGGCTCTCAGTTTCTCTTTCCTCTGTGGTCACCTGCAGGCCATCCTCTTCCCCTTCTCCATGCTGAGAGGCTTCAAGGGCACAGGTGTGACCTGTACAGTTCTTTGTTTCTAGCTGGGGCCATTCGGCTGCTTGTTAGATGGACTGAAGCCATCAGCAGCAACACCGAGGCTGTCTGTCTTCACAAGAGTGCGCTTTGCCCTAGTAGGTACATCTTAAACATATAATGCAGCGCACCACCACAAGAGTATGTGATGGCACAGAGAAGCCGTCCATTGCAAGGATGTTCTGCCTGATGTTTCTTCCATCAGAGCCTTGTGTCAAGGACACTCAGCTCCCCGTTGTTCAATCATTCTACAGTGGCTTTTTGGTGTATAGAATACTGTGGGAAAATCCCTCACATTCTTGTCTCCGCTACTTTGAACTGGAGAGTCTTGTGGAGCCACTTTAATGCTCAAAAGTAGTTACTTAAGGGCTGGGGAGATGGGTCAATAAGGTGCTTTTTACCAAGTCTGTTGACCTGAGTTCAGTTCTCAAGAGCACGTGGAGGTAGAGAATCAACTCCCTCCTCTCACCTCACAAGTGGGTTGCTGTGCATGAACATGTGCTGCCCTCCCTAATAAATGTAATTTTTTAAAAGACAGTTACTTATCGCAAATGGAAAATAAAAACAGAACCCAACATCTGTACCTCTTCCACCCAAGATTGTAGTAGAATGCCTGCCTGAGTTCTGTGTTTGATGCTCAGCTCTCCATTAATTGGGTGTTCCGTGTCTGCGATCCCAGTCCTGGGAAGTAGAGGCAGGAGGATCAGAAGTTGAAGGTCATTCTTAGCTACTTAAGAAGTTCAAGGTCAGCCTGGGTTATGTGAGTCTCTATCTAAACAAACAAACAAACAAACATGTAAATAAATAGCCTCCCGAAGGGATGGAATTTACACTGTTAAGAAATCAAGTGGTGCCCTTTGTTAAACACTGGGCATTTTAGTGGTTATATAAAATACTTAATCCAACCTGTAATTAGGACAGTTGTCTGTTAACCCAAATAAGGGTCCCTAATTCCACCTGTCATAACCACATTATAAAAACAGGACAGTAATGCACAGTCACACACAGTGTCCCGCTGTTATGCTTAGTTGTTTGCTAGATGGGAGAGGGGTGTGGCTAATGAATTTTACACCACAGCAGAGCACAGCATTCGCTTGCTGTGTCCTTCCCTTTCCAGTTTCTTACCTTCCTCGCCTACTCTGACACCTTCCCTGTGACATTTTGCAGCTTTGATAGTGGAAATCCCAGACTCTTGATGTCGTCTCTAGGTTTTGTCTTAACGCCTGCTTGTTCCTCCCTGTTCTTGTTTTGTTTTTTTTTTTGTTTTTTTTTTTGTTTTTTTTTTTTTTTTTTTTTTGTTTTTCGAGACAGGGTTTCTCTGTAGCTTTGGAGCCTGTCCTGGAACTAGCTCTTGTAGACCAGGCTGGTCTCGAACTCACAGAGATCCGCCTGCCTCTGCCTCCCGAGTGCTGGGATTAAAGGCGTGCGCCACCACCGCCCGGCCCTGTTCTTGTTTTGTGTCACATGCCCTGACCTTGTCAAACCCTGTGCCTTTGTGGAGTTAGGCATGCGTGGCTAACCTTTCACGTTGTAGCCTGTCTAAGAAGATGCCCAGTTAGTATTCTGTCTAAAGATTCCCTAACTAGCAATAAAGGTAATGTTCACTTTTGAATAACTTAAAAAAATCTTTTGAACACCATCTGTACTGAAGCTTCTGCTATTTCTAAGCTTCAATGAGTAAAGACTGGAAAGGCATAAGACTCTTGGAAAGACCTGGCAAAATTTACTCAACCAGAAACTGTTTGAGTAAAGGGCTGTTACATTATCCATGCACATTTGTGATAAGCAAAACCTTTAGAACCCTCTATACAACGAGACATTCATGTTTGGGTTTATGGTTCCATGGTTAGGTTGACTGTTAGGTTGATCCTTAGAAAACAATAAAGCTGTTGCTTAAAGGGATGGGATCTTTCCTTACTGTCCTCACCCCCACCCCAGCGCCAGTTGTGGGGACCATACCCCAAGGCTTTGCATTTGCTAGGCAGTTGCTCTGCCTCTACACTACTCCCACAGTCTAGGCTCTTCCTTATTATAAATCTATGACATCTCCCTCTGTTCTGGTTATTATTATTATTTGTCAGCTGACATAAGCTAGAGCTTTCTGGGAAGAGGAACCTCAATTGAGAAGATATTTCCCATTAGGTTGCATGTAGGCAAGTCTTCAGGGCAGTTTTTTCATCAATGACTGATGTGTGAGGTCCCGGTCCATTGGCAGTGGTGCCATCCCTGTGCCTATGGTCCTGGGTGGTAAAAGAACGCATGCTGGGAAAGCCTTGGAAAGAAAGCAACTCAGTAAGCAGTGTTTTTCCCTGGGTTCTGCTTCAGTTCCTGCCTCCTGACTCCCCTTTGAGCTCTTGCTCTGCCTTCTCTTCGTGGTGAACTACAGTTATCAACTGAAATAAACCCTTTCCCCTCCAAGCTGATTTCGATCATGGTTGTCACAGCAATAGACAGCACACCAAACTTGTTACCGTGACTGCAGAGTTGGTGGAGGTGATGGAAACTGCCCGACCCACATGGCCTCTGACATTTGGGAGATGTGCAGTAAGTGCTGGTTCTAGTCTGCCTTAACCAAATGGAGCATAAATTGGTGTCTTTCTTTTTTCAAGACACTTATAGGGGGCAGAAATTCCATTTACATTGGCCCAAAGAGCCAGGAGAGGGAGTTCACTGACTCATGCAGTGGGAAATTCAGGAGGCGCCTGGCTTGAGCTTATGTAGAGCTGGTAGTTAAATGATGCACACAGACCTCACCCCTCTTCCCCTTTGCTCCATCCTGCTTTTATCTTTACTGGCTTCATTTGGGCATAGTTTCTAATTTATGTTAGAAAAGCAGCTACTGTAAATTACAGGTGTAGATGGCCCTTAATTATTGTGATTCAAGGGCAAAGCCACACTCTCCTCTGTAACATTCATCTGCCTGAAGACCTCTAAGTCTTCCTGGGTTCTCATGCCATCTCTGTGCCAGTCACTCTGCCCAGGGCGAGGTGATTGTGGGCATCCTTGTTGTTGGAGAAGCCAAGACCATGCGTCTACTACTTTGATTAGAGAAGCATGGGCCATCTGATTCAGCTCATAGATGGAGTCACATGGATGAGGGGATAGCCATTCCCACAGGTGTGAGGTCAACAAAATGAGACACCCCCACCTCCTGTGTGTGTGTGTGTGTGTGTGTATGTGTGCACGTGCTTCTGTACTTCTTTCTCTCTGTGTCTCCATCCCTCTCTCTGTCTCTTTCTATGTTTACGTGTGCTTATGTACTTGAAGAACTCCTTCAGTTGGTTGTGCATGCTTTAAACCTGAGTTCTTGGTGTCCAGGCGCATGGTGTCCTGTAGGGGTCTGAGGCCTTCTGGAAGCCACACACATCACTTTGTATGTACTTACAGAAAACTTTTCCTTATGCTTACAGAAATTTTTTTCTTTTTGAGCTCATACTGTTTAACATGCCCTTTCCAATAAAACTGGCAGTCTTTTCACCTTATAAGATTCTGCAGAGTTTTTGGCATGCCTTCTGCAAAGTGTTGGGACAGCTGGTAATTTCTTCTCTCAGCTGTGCCTGCCGTAAGAGACTCCTGATTCACCACCCCCCACCTCCAGTGTCTTCCATTGGAACCTCTCTTGAAAGAATTTTTTTCAGAAGAGGAAAATGATTTTGGAGAATTGTCTAAAATTCTGTGTCTTCAGCAGTTGGAACCAGTTAATTTTGTGAGGTTTTGTGTTTGTAGTTGGATCTCTTACCAACTGTGGTGGTACTCATAGGCATAATGGGTGAAATGAAGTACCTACTTCCCCATTTCTTCATGATTCTTCCACGAAGAATTTGTGTAACACATTACCCATTTTCTTCCCCATGTGTAATTGTGGGCTAGAGAGAATCCTAATTCCATGCGCGGCTGTTCAGACCCGGGTGCCAACAGGAGCCACTTCCCTGTTTCCACTAAGTATGCTGTTTAGCTTTGAAAGAGGTTGCCAGCAATGGACAGAAAGAGTTGGACTTAATTCAGAGGGATAACTTTGGCGTCCTTGGGGCTGGCTTTGACAGTTCTGTGCACCCTTCTTGCTAATCCTGGGTTCAGAGCTTCCTTTTGGGGATCACAGACTGTCCTCCTGCCCCCCTTCCCAAACATTAATCATTTTATATGGAGGGTTGATTCTCTGATTGCTGTATTCTTGCTTGACTGCCTAAGTAAAAGCAGGCGCAAGGTGCTTGTGAAATGGACCCTCTGACTTCAGAATGAGGCTCAAACAGGGCCACAGAACACCCCAGGAGCAGGGATGGAGCAGCTCCAAGTTTCCGTTTGGACCAATGTTCTTTTTATCTAGCTAGACCACATTTCTCAGGCAACATTTTAACAGCTCGTCCCTAAAGTGTTGATTTTCTCATTACACATCTCATGTATAAATTCTCAGGGCAAAAACCAAACTGGTCTTTTTCTCTGTTAAAACCTTAGCAGCATTTGTAGCAGTGGACGGAATAGTGGCAATGACGATGATAACAGTAAAGCCAATATATTATTATTTACATGTATTACTTAATCTGAACAGTTACTGTTGCCTGGATATTAATTCTTATTTTACAGATTAGGAAACTGAGGTCCAGACATATAGGCTTGAAGTATATGTGGAAGGTCCTCAGTAAATAATTGTTGAGTGGACGCTGACATGGCCGGAGTTCCTTGACACTCTTATGTAAACAGATGACAATTCAAAGAACCGCCTTTCTCGGATTACAGAGTAACTTTGAGAACCTACAGGAACTGAGAGTAGGGAGGTTGGGAATTGCTCTGATTGTGACCTTCTGACTCTGCTAGTGTCATCACACCCTTAAGGTCAGTGTCCAGAGAAGCTTGGAGGCGGCTCTGGTTGTACATTTACCTATAGATTGGCTGGTGCAGCATTCTCCACTACTTCATGTAGAAGCCGGCACCGCTTTGTACAGGAATTTCCATGGAGAGTGCTGGACCCCGTCCTGACAAGCAGCTGAGTTAGCTGGGGTAAGAGAGATCCTCTTGAGCCTTCTTGGTCTAAAGTGACCAGATGGAGGACCCTCTGAGGGCTAATGGTGTTACTCATACTGGTCAGGGACTGTGTAAGTCTCAGGCCTTGCATGCAGATCAGTACTCATTGTCCTGTGTTGGAGTGGCTTCTCTGCTCCTTAGCCGTAGCTGTGCCTTTTACCCCTCAACTCAGCATTTGGTTTGGGTTTTTCTGCCCTGAGCTGTGTCCTGTCTCTTAGCATCATCAGCACAGCTTCTGTCCAGCTGCTTCATACACTCTATCCAGTGTTCTGCTTATGTGTATGGGAAGTCTAGTGTCTTGTCTGAAATTCCAGACATTGTCTTCTAGAGGTACCTCTGTGCCCTCCGGTCTCAAGAGCACAGGGTCCCCTACTTCTCAGTGCTACATATTTATAGAACCTGGAAGTTACTGATGAATGAATTGTTATTTAAATAAAACAGAATATTTTTTCTTGCTTACTGAAGTTGAGGGGCAAATATGAGCCCAACAGCTCTTCTTTGAAAGCCAGCTGGGATAGAATAAAGAAGTCCAGGGTTCAATGTGGCTGGGAACTCAAGTCTATAAGAATGAAGTTTACATCTGCCTCCTTCACTCCTGTGTAGCAAGACTGATTAGGGGAGCAAGGACCCATTAGCTCCATGCATGAATCAGTGAACGAAGGGTGAATGAATGAAGAGAAATTTGCGAATTATCATCTCATATTGAATTGCAGTTTAGGAATTTGTTGTATGTATGGAAGGGGATGATTCATGCCTGCCTATAATTGTGCCTGTGAAGAAAAACTAGTTTGGTGTTTGTGTGCGTGTGTGTCTGTCTGTCTGTCTTTATGTTGGTGGAGTGTCTGTTGGCATCCATCCTGGTTGATTTTCCAGTATGAGCAGGTACAGTTGTTAATGAGAATATTTTCCACTGGCTTTTACCAGGCACTCCCTAGTAAGGTGGTGCCAGGTTTCTAAGAGCAGTGACCTAAAAGGCCAGCATCCAGGCAGGAGCATTTATCAAAATTCTCTTTGCTGTGGACCGAGGGATCCCGATGGAAACAGACTGTCCTGGGGGATTATTTTTATGGAGTGGAAACTAGTGCTGGGAACTTGAGGACTTCAAGGTGAAAGCAGGCGTTCGGATCCAGAGAGTAGGTGCTGCTATATTTACTGAAATCAAGAAATAAGAGTTAGCCGCATTTTTCTGTGTCGTATCTTCAAGTGGGTTGGGTGCTTCCTTGAAATGTAAAATCCAGCTTTCTCTACTTTGCTATTTTGAAGTCTTTGAAAATTATACCTCTCTTTTATTTGGGTGTTAATTACTTGAGTGTTATTTAAAAATTGTTTGCCAGTGTTTGCCTTTATGTTTGTGACCAGCTGTTTCCACGTGTTGCCTTTTCTAACTCACACTTCCCATGACTGTGTTTGCATGCCTGTTTAATGTTTTCTAACTCACACTTCCCATGACTGTGTTTGCATGCCTGTTTAATGTTTGGCCCACACAACAGGATGCAGTGTCTGCTGTTTCTCTGGCTTTTTAAGGGGTTTCTAAGAAGCACGACTCTGCAGCTACTAAGTGAATTCCTGTTGGGTCATACTCACTGATTAAAAACTTAAGCAGAAAAATTCTCTTATTTCATATTTCTAATCCTGACTGCAATGTCCCTGGGAGTGGGTACCCTGAAGAAAAAGATACAGTTTTTATTTCAGGAGCAATGATGCACTGACATAGGGGTCCTGAACTGTAGAATTTGGATGGAAGTCCAGAGCTGTGAGTCTCTCACTGCAGTCACGGTGACACTGGAACTGGAACTGTCTTCCAGTGAGTGGCCTGGTGGTCTTGCTTGCTCTGCCTCTTCATTCTGAGCTGGCTAGAAGCTCAAAGGGAGAAAGTCCTTGCTTGTCCTTGTGTCTCACTGTTGAGCAGGTTATTTTCTTCCCCAGGACTAGCATTTTGATGTTGAGTGAGAGGGGAAATTGCAGAGATGAAGGTGTTCTGGAAGCGCAGTGGGGGAGGGGCGCAGTGGACCGGTGTAGGGGCTGTTTCTCTGCTAGTGGGGATAGTGAGAGCCGAGCTTATCAGAAATGCCTGACGTGTTGAGGAGGCTTGATTGAAAATTACCTATTTTTTAATTACCATGTTTATATTCCTATTATTGTGACACCAATGTCCAACACTTATTCATCTGGTCGAACTAGAAGTCCCTATTCACTAAGCCAAAAATATTTCCATTTTCCTCCACCTTCAGGCCGACTGCACTCTCTGGTTCTGTGAATTTCACTCCCTTAGCTTCCTCATACATAGAATTGAAATCTTGCCATATTTGTCATTTTGTGAACGGTGTCTGTCACTCAGCATGATGTTCCGTAGGTCTAGCCCTGTTGTAGCTTGTCACAAGATGCCCTTCCTTTTAGAGCCTGGTTAATATTCCATTGTTCATGCAGATGCCCGTTGGTTTCCGTTTCCCTGTTGAGAACTTTTGGGGTACTTAACCTCTTGGCTATTGTGAGTAATGCTGCTGTAAACATGGCTAGAAATTGTTTGTAGGAGGCCCCGCTTTTCTTTTGTGGATTTTCCCCTCCAGTGGAACGGTGGGGTCATGTGGTGGTTATAATCTGATGTTTAGAGCCTCCTACTGTTTCCTTTGTTGTGTTGTTTTATCCCACCAGCTGCCGTGGAGGAGGTCCAGCCGTGCCACTTCCTTGCCACTGTACTTGCTGCTTTGTCCCTGTTTCTGAGCAGTAGCCATGGGACAGTTGTGTCCACGATACTCATTGCTCTAAGCTTGGTGCTGTAGTTAGCGACGAGCGTGTTACAGTCATGTTATCGCTGCAGAATATTTATTCAAGTCCATTGTCTATATTACAGCCGATTTTGGAGTTTTGGTGGTGGTACTGAATTGTAGGAGTTCGGGATGTTAGCTTCCTACTGGGTTCTACAGGCCGCGTCTTCACTGCCCACCACCTACAGACTCCAGGGTTCACAAGGTGCCCCTTGTCTAGTTTTGCTTCTGCTGTCTCTCGAAAAAGAGTTATCAAATCTAGTATCATAATGGGCTACACGGAATTTTAATTGTTTTGCATCCCACATAAGACAGTAGCCCACATCTGTCTTCTGCAGGTGGCTGTCCTGCTTGCTGTGCTAGCTGATGAAGACTGTCATTTTCCATTGATGGTTTTGGCTCCTTTGCTAATGAGCATGCATTGATCAAGCGTGCGAGGGCCACCCAGGGCTGTTTTGTCTAGTCTGTGTCCGTCTTTGGGCAGTGCCATACTGCTTTATCTTCGCACTCTGGTTTAGAATTAGGAAGTGTAAGATCCCCAGTTTTGTTCTTTGCCCTCCAGAGTCATTTGATTGACTTTCCATATACTATTGATTTGATTGAGATTCCATATACTATTGGAATGGCTTTTTCTATTTATGCAAAGAAAAAAAAAATTGGGATTCTAACAGAGATAGCATCGAACCTGTTAATTGGGTGTTATACCAAACCAGTACTAATTCTTCTAGCCTGTGACTCCATCTACATGTCTTTTCAAATTATTTTTATAAATATTTTGTAGTTTAAAGTGTACAGGACTTTTATGTCTATAGTTGAACATTATCTCATATTCAAAGGCCTGTACAGAAACTGGAGAGATGGCTCTCAGTCAAGAGCTTCATGCTGTTCCAGAGGACCCAGGTTCAGTTCCCAGCACCCTCGCGGTGGCTCAACAACTGCACTTCTGGGGGCCTGACACCCTTTTCTGGCCTCAGTGAGCACTAGGTGTGCCCCATGGTCACAGACATAAGTGCAGCTGAGACACCTATACACATAAAGTATGAGGAAATAAATCTAAAAATACTTTAAAGCATATGCAAATATACAAAATGTTTATAAAGTTTCAGAGATATAATGTTATTTATATTTGATAACTGAAGAGGAAAAAAATAACTCGTCTCATGTCAAAGAAAAATTTGGATCAGGGACCTGAGAGAATAGCTTTCCTTTTTTTCTTTGGGTCCCTTGTCATTCTCCAGAGAGAGTCACTTTTGACAGGCTTTGGTGTTTATTTTATCACATGCTAAACTTTGCATCTTGAGCTAAACTTTGCATCTTGAACAAACACATCTGTTTTATAGTTCTTATGTGACATGTTTATTATGCAACTTGGACTTCAGATTTCAGTTAGACCATCAAAGAAAATTGCCAGAAAAATGTATCATGTTTTAAACTAAAGGTATAGTTTACAAGTTAAAATTATATTTATATATTTATAGTATATTAGCATTATTTTAAATGTATATTCTATTCTGTGGAGGTAACATTCTTGCATTTATGGTTCCCATATTTAGCTACTAATAACTTTTGACTGTTTGATAAGATTCCTCAAAATCTGGAGTGTAAAATATTAACCTTTGTTCAAATACTCCAAGCTTGGTAATGGCATCGGAATGGCAATTTAAAACAGAGCTTGTGTGTTATTTCATTTGGAACAAATTTTGCAAGAGAGACAGTCTCTAGTGCCTAGTCTTACTGAATTGCCCAATAAAGCAATTAGTGTTCACACCTAATTATTTTGAAAATTACAGAGTTGGGTGGAGAGGACACACTGGGTAGTGTCAGCTTCCTCTGCATTTCCCTTTGGATGACTTTAGAAAGGCTTTTATTTTGCTTTGTTTTTGGTCCAGGCCAAAATAAGAGTGTAGTAACCCACGTACAATGCCGAAAATCTAGTAAAGCTATTTCTTCCCTTATTGTTTGGTTACCGCAGTTTCAGGAGTGTTTGTTTAGCTGTATAATTACCTTCTTGAGGATTTAGCACACAGACAGGAATCTCCATTGAGAAACACGCTCCTTCTTGCCACTGCTGGCTATTTCTGTGTTTATTGTTTAATGGAAAGAGATGATACGTGTTAATCAGTCCGCCCCACCCACGCACGAGCTCTTCTGCACTTGGAGCATGTGCACCAGACTCTGACTTGCTTCTGCCCTTCCCCTCTTCCAGGGTCTACATCCTATTGTGTCAGAGATTTTGAGGTGTGTGTTGTGTGTAACGTGGTGCCTCCTTAAGATTCTACTGTTGGCCGGGTATTCGTGTGTGTGTGTGTGTAAATTTGTTTGATTGCATCTTAGAATCATATCAGTAATCAGTCATTTCAGCCATGTGGGTGCATCTTGAAGATTCCTTTTCTAGAGTACATCTTGAAATTCTTAGAATTTCCCATCCACCATAGAGCTGTGCCTGAAATGGGGCCAGATGCAAAGTTAGGGCACTTGCCGCGTTCTCGGAGCCACCTGGACAGCTTCCACCACTGTGGCTTCTGTGAGCCGGAGACGTTCTGGGGAGATGCAGAATTGAAAGCCAGCCTCTCGCGGATCTTTGTTACCTTGTTCCTGTAGCTGGTGAAGCCCTGAGAACATGTGTCTAATATGTCATCACGCTTAGACCTGATACTGCATTCTTTAAAATTTTTTTATTTTTTTAATTTTTTTTAGGTTTGTGGGTCGCCGCTCTGGTAGATCTGTAAGTCACAATATTAATAGTGGAATGGTGAAAGTGTCTGCCTTTATGGGCCTGCGTTTCAAGTATGCCCAGAACACAAGCACGGAAGAGCCGACTGAGAGGCCAAGGGCTTATGCGGTGTAGACATGAGTTTTAATGGGGTTGGGGAGGAAATGCAGACACGCTGTAGTTTCAGCAGCTCACTGACAACGCTATCATGTTCTTCCCAGCTCCCTACCCACTGCAAACTCTTCCCAGAGGCACCACAAAGCAAACTTAGAGCCACATGGAAGTAATAGTTGCCAATTATTGAGCAGATACTTGGCTAAATACTGAAGCCATATGACCGTTAATTCTTGAAGCAGTTCTGGAATGATCTCTATGTGTCCACATACATAGTGTGTTTAAAGGCTGTATGTTGAAAAACTGTGTCTGTCTTGTGAGAACTGTAGTTCTCTTCTGTTTTCACATTAAATTAAATTCCGTATCCACACCTTGTGGCATTACTTGACTTCCATCAGGTGTGTGTCTTTTTGCCCGTATGTTAGCTCTTTCATATCAGCGCCCATGGCCTTAGCGTGTCCTTTGTAACCCCAGGTGCAGGGTGTCCAAATGCTAGCTCTCAAGTTAGCTGTATGGTAGAGTCACCTATGGGGCCCTGAGTTCTTCTCCTGGGCCCCAGGGACAGCACCCCTGATTTCTTTGGTGCAGTATGGACATTTGATATTTATCAGAACATATATGAATCTTTGTTATAAATCAGGAGCCCTCTTTCCTTTCTTTCATAAGATTCATTGACTTTTCTGCATGTATCTATAGGTTAGATTCCTAAACGTGGAAGAGTTGAGGGTTCTTAGGTGGGAGTTGCAGAGTAAGTACATGAAAAATAGGCTGTCAGTCAAGCTGCTGACCATTGACAGCTCAGTTGACACCACCCACATCATATCAGCTAACCTACCCCTTTGCTTATCTCCCTGCCCCCAAGTTATTTTTTTTAGTTATTTTACTTTTGGGAGGTTTTTGTTTGTTTGTTTTGTTTTGTTTTTCTTTCTTCCCCTTAATTGTTTGTGGGCATTCTCAGTGTGAAAAGAGGTTGGGGACAGCCCACGTCAAAGCTTCATTTCATTCAACCTTTTGAAATGCTTTGCCTTTGGAAATAAGTCCTGAAGACCAGCGTGACAAGGTAGTACTTCCTCCACGTGTAACCGTCCGAGGGAGTGTGTCTGCTGAGGGTTTGGTGCAGTTCTGCCGAAGAGCAGCAGGGCACCCTTTTCAGCCACACCACACCCAAACAGGGCAGAGTAGAAGCTCAGGGTTCTTTTTACTGCCCCATTTCTAGACTTAAGCTTGCATAAAATTGAAGCCTCTTTTGAAGTTTTATTATGTAAAATTTGCAAGTGGAATTTTTGTGAAGGGCTGGGTGACTCTTTGGGAGGGAGTTCTGATTTCGTCCTGCTACCGCGTCTTCTCCATGTGGCTTCTGGGGGCTCCTCGCCCCATTTTGCTCGTCTCAGGAGGAACTCAAGCACAGATCCGGGGCTGGCGTGTACAGAGTTCAGTGTTGTCCCATGAGCAGTAGGTTGTAGGAAGACAGATTGGAAAATGATGCTCCCCACTCCCAAACGTGAAACCCAGAAAGAACCAAAAATTTAGTAACTTCCCATAAACATTTTTGACATCTATAATCCCACATGGTGGCCACATCCACATGTGTTCAGAATGGGCTTTCTGAGGCAAAAGTATAAATTCCAGTGGTCCCGGGTTCTGGAAAGTGGGGGGTTTACAATCAGTTTTCTGTCTTGGTGAGCAGTCGACAAATACTTTTCTAGGCAGAGGAGATGCCTTCAGAGTTAGAGAATGGGTAGTGCGCAGATGAGGTCAGTGACTGGGGACACTCTGGAGGGGTCGGATGGATCCGCGCTGCCAATGTTAGCGTCCTAGTCGTGACTCAGCGGGGTGTGGTGTGCAGTTTGTACGCAAGTGGTTGGCTGGGGGTCATAAGCGTTTGACTTCTTCACAGCACGTAGCAAAGCTTTATTTTAATTACCCTTTTCCACACTGTCCCCCAAACCTCAGAGAATTTCCCACAGTTAGCAGATAAGCTGACCAAGCTCCAGAGCTCTTGGTTTAGCGAGGACAACTGCCCTGTAGAGATTAGGGCAGTCTCATTCCAGGAATGTTCTGCTGGTGCACAGGGATGTCAGTCAGCTGCTGCTGAGCTTAGTTCCTCAAAGCAGCAGCTACCACATACAAGTCCTCCCTCTGACTTTCTCATCTCATTTCCACTCCATGTCCATCGAGAACCACCTGAGCATTTGGAGATGCCAAACACTGCGAGGAGGCAGCACACATCACCCATGCTGCCTTCCGTCCGATGCCTGTGAGCAGTTTCTCTGCAGAGAAGGAGTCTTCCACAGGACTGAGATCTACCAAGTCCTTTAACCTGGGAGTGAGAGCTGCACCACCCACTTGTTTTCCTCTTGGAAGTTTACGCCTTAGGTCCTCTAGCTTCTGTGGGCTTAGGTATCGCCTGTGTTGCTCTCTAGACTCTTTCTCATTGTTTCTCTTAGTTTTGTGTTTAAGGGTTTAACTTGGTTTTAATAATAAAATGACTTAATTTACATTTTATTTATTTATAGGAAATAGAGGAGGTAAAAACATACATAACTTTCTTTCATTTCTTTGGATGATAAAATTGAGTCAGGAAATACAAATGTCTTTCCTAATGTTCTGTAAGAAGTGGCTAAGTTAGGATTTGAACTCAGGTCACAATTCCAGAGCTGCCAGTACCTCAGTTGCCCATAACTGAGGACGATGGGACCCTTGTAGGAGGCTAAGTTTAACTAAGAATCTTTGTTCTGCTTAGTGTTTCTGTTTCCTCCCCTTGCAAATGCATTAACGCAACTTGGTGTGAAAACAGATCATAAAAAGAAGGGAGTTTTCAGATTTGCTTTCTGTAAACATGAAGGTACAAGGGCCTCTGGGCAAATCTTTCTTCAATTTTCATCCAGTGAATCATGTTCCACAAGAACGCTGGTATCTGTTTTTCTCTGCTGAAGCCTTTGTAGAAATATAGATTATGTGTTTTTGATAAACTTTGATTATAATATTGAGAAGGGATAAGATTGAGTGGCTTCTGGCTTAGGCGCATTGAGGATTGGGAACAGAAGTCACTTTTCTGGGGGCCAGGGCTATGACCTCACTGGGATCTCCAGCATGTCTTTGTCTGGTAAACTTGGAAGTTTTAGAACATAGTCATGGGGAGAGAATAAGTCTAATATGTAATCTGTTCAGTTACTCTCTGAGAATTGGCCAGATTATTTTCGTATTAAATTTAAAGACATGGACAGCGTCTCCTTTTCAGCCACCGTCATGGGGTACCAGGTGTCTTCTGCATGGCCGACACCGCTGCCTCTCTGCTTGTGTACAGTGATCTTAAAGTTGAAGTATCTGGAGCGCGGTCCCCATGGGGCTGTTAGTTTATTGTAAAGATGACTTCAGGAGGACACCCCATCACCACATACCAGAGCATGGAAGGAACAAGTGTGTGCTGGTGTCTTACAACACGTGTGTCTTTCCCCAGTGACGAATGGTCTTGCCCTGGGGCTCTTCCTGAAAGCTCTGGGGTGGATCAGGACGCTACATCCTTTTGCTTGTTAAGGAATAAAACTTGGCCTCTTAAACAGCTGAGGCTTGGTGTGACACAGCTGGCCAAGAAGCCTTAGCGTGTGTTTTCGTAACCTCCACCTTTAAAGGTGTCTTATCAGTGGGTCTTTTAGAGGCGGTGAAGACGGACACCCCACAGGAGAAAATGGTCTGTGTGTCTTTGGCCTTCACTTCCAGCTTGTTTATGGGCTCCACTCCCAGGCTAGCGCCAGGTCTGCTGCCCAGCGCCACAGCTCTGTGGTGAGGCTGACTCCTCTGGTGGGAGCCCCAGTGACACTTTTGGTTTGGCTCTTCTCCCAGGTGATTGAGCTGTCCTGGCTTCCAGACGCCGATTTCTGTCATTTGAGCAGCACAGACGTCCTCACCAAGAGCTGTGTTCTATTGGCTTTAGGGATTTATACTGCGAATTGGTTAAAATATTGAGTCATGCCACGAGACATGCCAGTTTTTCAGGGTGACAATCTAGAGGTGTCCTTGTCTCCTCTCCCCATGAGAGGTGGTGAGGGTGAAGGGGAGCAGACAAGGACACCTTGGGAGAGGTGGCAAGACCTGGGGCAGGAATGTGGAAACACAGTTGAGAGTGTGTATTTACTAGTTGAGTCCTGGGCTGTCCTGAAGGTGTTTGTGGGGTGCCTTTGGGCCCCTTCCTCCCTCACCTAGGAAAGAATGAAGGAAGGAAGGGCACAGATTTGGATTTCCGCTTTGCACTCCTGTGCCTGTCCTGGATGACCAGTGGACACAGAAGCACTGTTTTTGGGGGGTCCTTGGCTTTTGGGGTGTTTAGAATTTGTTTTCCCTGTTGCCTGGGTGGGGCAGGAGTGGGATGTCCTCCCTGTTTTCCTCTTGCATCAGAGACGTTACTGGGATGAGCGAGCACTGGCTGCTGAGTGACTTTCCCAGAGCCACTCCAAGACGTGCCCTGTTGGAACATCCTTTCGGGATCAATGTGTGGGAAGGGCTGGGCTCCACTGATGCACGGAGACACGCCCTTTCCGTTTCCTGGCCGAAGGGATGTTGAAACCTGCAGGCTTTCAGATGCTTCTGCTACCTTTGACTGTATCCCATGATTCTTTGGCACTTGGCGTGCTTGAGAAATGAAACTAGACAAGAGGAATGTGAGAGGAGAGAGCTGGCCAGAGGGAGAAGCAGAGCTATCTTTCCCTTTCCCATTCTCTTGATAAGAGGCCTGGAGCTGTGTGGCTGTGGCCCCAAATTACCCCCTGGATAAGTAAACGGTGAGGTGTGCCTAGGCTCTGAAAGCAAGAGGTCCCGGCTCTTCTCCCTGAGGCTCATACCATACAGAGTTTGCCCTTGTCCCTCTGTGCATGCGGCCAAAATTCAGTTTGACTCAGAAATTTCAGAGGCCTTTGTTGTACAGAAATAATTGTAATTTGGTGTCGAGATTTTTTTAACTAGAGAATTGACTATGAAACGCTGTGACTTGGTTAAAATACCTCCGGTCCCCACTGAACTTGTGAGTTCATTTGAAACTGTTGGCGCTTAGGTGAGTGGGTGGCTAGCAGGAGCTTTGTGCCTCTTGCTCCTTTCTTGGCCCCAGCATATCTAGCCTAGGGTTTCCTTTGTTGTTCCTAATTTTCCTGTTAGGGAAAAATCCTTGAGAACACAGCTAGGGAGTGCTGCTCCCTTGGTATGGTCAGCCATCTTTAAAATATGTGACAGAAGTCTATGATGAACCAATTAAAATGGTGTACAAATCAATGCAAACTTAATTTTGTCATTAGAGCTCTCACATTTCCCCCAAACATTGGTTACTCATTGTGTCTTGCTTTGTGGAAAGCAGGTGTTACCTATCTCCTCTGCTGTGACTGGCATTATCAAAGGAAAAGCGCTAGGAAGGGTGTTCTTACAGACTTGAAACTTCTTGCCAATTAAAAAAGAATCTCAGTCATCATCTTCATCATCATCATCATCTACAGTCCCCAAAACTGGCTTTCTTTTCTGACCTGTGCTGTGTTGAGAGGTTTTGTTTGTTTTGTTAAAGAGCAGTACAAATGACTCTGACTCTGAGCTAGACCACAGATGGATTGAGTTTCTTACCCTTTGCTAAGCAAAATGCACCTGCTCCAGACTCTTAAGTAGCTTTAATTGCTTCCTTGTGCGCAGCATAGCAATAGCCATCTGTAATGTTATAGATGGATTGCATCGGGATGTCCCAGAGGTGACTTCTTCCTCTGCCCTAGTGCCAGAAGCTGAGGTTAGGAAAGTGTTCTGGTTGAGGGCCCAGCTGTCATGGTGGAATTAGTCCTTTCTTTCAGGCCGATCTCATTAAAAAGGAGCAAAAATGTGACACAGAGGTTCCTGGATTCAGGAACCACATGTGCTCTCTCTAGTCAAGAGAAGTGCCAGCTCTGCTGGTCCCCACCCATCCCCACTAGGATGCCCCACTGTGAGCTCCCGGAGTGGAACTCCATCTATGTCTCCATCTATCTGTCTGGCACATTGAGGGGACTCAGATAAGGACAACCGAGTAAAAGGATATTTTCTTAAGCAAAGTATTCTTTAAATGCAAGGAATTTGGGAAATATCTAAAGGTTTTTGCAGTGAGTCTGCTTCCCATGGAGCCTGTTTGTGAATTAGGGATCACTAGTTTCCCCAGAAACCTTTTGCTCTTTCTGCTCCAGGGAAACTGCAAATACCCTGAGGGTGAGTTCCATCTGCGGAAGCTATTGACAGCATCAAAAACTTGAGTAGTGGCTCAGGAGCACCCAGTACTTCAGTTGGTTAATAAATGTTCTGGTGGCTGTAAAAACAGATCCAGGGACAACTGTGGGAAGAACACAGTCACATGCCCGAAATTCAGAGGTCGGAACATCTGTTCACTTTACGCTTTTCATTCAGCAAGCATTTAGAATATACCGCCTGTCGGGGACTATATAATACTGAGTCCCTGCTCTCGAGGTCCCCGAGTCTAGTGGAAAAACATACTATAAATGCACTCAGTTATGTCTATATATAATAGTTGTGGCAAGAATGTGTACCCATCCCTGGAAAGTTTAAGGCCCATAAACATGGTGTTATCGTGAGCCCTGAAAATGGTCAGATAAGGAAGGAAAACGTGGGCTATTGGCTTGCTGCTGATACTGATGACTTGCATTCAGCCCTGGAACCCAAGGTAGAAGAAAAGAACTAATCCCTACAAGTTGACCTCAGTGTGTGCACATATATCTGTTCATGCCTCTGTGTGTGTGGGTGTGTGTGTGTGGGTGTGTGCACTCAACAGTACAATTTACTATCAAGGTGTGACAATGGCATATGTCCACTTGTGTGTTGGCCTAAGCTCAGGCAGTGTTTGAGAAGTTGGGAGATGAAGGCGGAAAATCCTGTCACCAGGGCCAGCACTGTAGTGTATGAGCCCTTTGAGTTTGGGCCTCTGCCCTCTCTAGTCTCCCATTACTCACACCCTGGGCTTCTCTCTGACTCAAATGTGCCAGTCTCCTCCCTGATCCAGCCCAATGCATACACTCCTCCTGCCTGGAATCCTTTCTCCTGACACTGTGCAGGGCTGCTCCTACTTTGTCCTTTACATCTTAGCTAAGCTAAATATCACGTATCAGCTGGGATCTTCCCTGAGCACTCTCTGAAAGAGCTCAGTAGATTAAATGGGTGCATTTGATGTAGAAGGGCAGCCGTTGTAGCCTGCAGCCCAAGGGCCTGTATGGGCATGCCACCTGTTCTTTTGGTCTGTGATCTAAGAGTGTTTTTCATATGTTTGGTGGTTGAAAGCAAGTTTAAAAATACTGTTTACGCCGGGCGGTGGTGGCGCACGCCTTTAATCCCAGCACTCGGGAGGCAGAGGCAGGCGGATCTCTGTGAGTTCGAGACCAGCCTGGTCTACAAGAGCTAGCTCCAGGACAGGCTCTAAAGCTGCAGAGAAACCCTGTCTCGAAAAACCAAAAAAAAAAAAAAAAAAAAAATACTGTTTACGAATATGGTAAAACACCTTTAAAGTTTTTTTTAAAAAATGTTGTTTGTTTTGAGAGAGAGGACCTCACGTAATTGAGACTAGTCTTAAACTCACCATGTTATGGTTCATTATCCGGGAACTTCTGATTCTCCTGCTGGAGATGCACAGATGCACACCACCAGATCTTACTTTGTGTGGTTCTGAATGGAACCCTGAGTCTGCGTGCATGTTAGGCTGCATACCACCAGCTAAATTATACCCCCAGCCTTGGATATTATAAAGTTATATGAAATTTCTGTTTCCCTTTCTAGAGTGGAGTTTTATTAGAACTTGGGCTCATCATGTTTACATATGCCTGTGACTGCTTTCATGGGAACATGGCAGCACTGAATACTTGTAACCAAGATCATATTCCCTACAGAGCCTACAGTATTTACCCTCTGGTCATTCACAGGAAAGGTCTTCCAACACCTGGCCTGCAAACCAAGGGCCAGGGAGAAGAAACTGCCGAAATCATTCTGTTGGGAGGTGAAAGGTGGCTGCCTAAGGCCAGCACCCTGTCGTTGGAGAGGGTGGGGACTGGATTCCAGCCTGTCTTCTCTGCACACCCACACCCCATTCCCAGCTGGCCAGACTTTTCTGCATGAACACACCTCGGCTTTACCAGCAAACCAAGCCTTCCACCAGCCTCTCTTCTTAATTGGCTCCTGCTTCCTCAGCTTCATCTTTCTCGGGAGGTGATGGGAGGAAGTAGTGGGTGTGGTGTGCTTGGAGGGCTCAAGGCAGCTGTTGGGATCACTGTGGTCAGTGAAGCCTTGCGGTGGAGGGAGGCCCGTGGAAATGGTTTCTGCCTCGGAGAAGTCAAGTGGATGATTGTTTTTGCTTCCTGTTTTGATCTGTATCTAAGAGATGAGGCTCTGAAAAGTGGCATTCCAAATATGTGTATGAAATGGCCGCCCCTTGGACATCTCAGCCGTCCCTTTGCATGATGATTTAAAGGTGCATTTATTCAGTTTTGGTTCCATTGAGGAACTAGCATGAAATCTTGACCTCTGGGCCTTACTGAAGCTAAGCACAAATGCCTGTCACATGCTCCATACTAAAATTATTTCTATCAGGTTTTTACCTGTAGTAGACTCTGTAACTTACTGCCCATGTTAGAATGAGTCACACGTCCATATTCTCTTTATAGGATGGTATGTTAAGATTTAAAGACTGCTTTGGACTGAGCTTTAGGTCCTAACACTATTCCCTGGCTCTTCAATACAACCAGAATGTCGTATAGCTTGAGTTTCTGTGAAAATAACTCAGAAAACGCAGATTTTCCAAATTGTTTGGTCAACAACTTGTACGTGAGGTGTTCAGCAGCATGTGCCTTGGGCGTTTGTCCTCACGGAGTTGACTCCTTCAAAGAGGGAAGAAAGATCAGCATCACAGATGACTGTCAGCTCTGCACTGTGGCCTCCTGAAATGCTCAGAGAATTCAGACCGGTTGGGTCGTTAGCAAGTCTGCCTGCAAGAAGTGGCCAAACAGGAACTTGAAGCCTGCCTGACCTTGGACCTTAAGGTCCTCTGGGTGTTGCCCCTTATAGAATTCAATCTATTTCATTTTCCTGCCTCTATTTCCCAGAAGTCTAAGTACCCCACCCACCCTCCACCTAACCACACAGACCTTGACCTGAACAGTCTCTTAGTTTACTGTTAATGGGCTCTGCAGGACAGTGACCTGGCTTTCAAGAAGACGTGGCTCCTGCCCTTTTGACGTGTACCAAGGACAAACACTGAGAGGTGCAGTTTAATGAGATAAGTCGTGACTCCCTTGACCTAGTGTGCAGCAGCTGCCTATCTATGCAGAGGACAAGATCTGAGACTCCCGAGAGCAGTGGTTCTCAGCCTTCCTGATGCTACGGCATTGTAATACAGGTCGTCATGTTGTGGTGAACCCAACCATAAAATTATTTAGTTACTACTTTATAACTGTGATTTTGCTACTGTTATGAATTGTAATATAATTATCTGATATGCAGGATATCTCCTATATGACCTCCAAAGGGGTCATGACCCAGAGGTTGAGAACCGCTGACTCTAGAGACTTCCACAGTGATTAGAGGTTGCTGAGATATTTGTGGTGTGTGTTATAAAAATGGCCATTTGCAGCAGATTACAAGAAAAACAACTAGTAATTCCTCACAGTTAGTTTGGCAAACTAGTTGTACAAATCATCAATCAATAGCCAATCAGTTGAATATTTTCTTCCTCCTCTTTGTTCTTTTAGCAGCACTAAGGATGGAACTTGGGACCTGATACATTTCTTAAGTATTTTTAATAGGCATTTTTTCACACTTACTTCCTTCTTCTAAAGCTAACAAATAATCACATCAATTTTTAAAGCTCTTTTAACTAATGGTGCAAATAGTGTCTTTTTATTATAACAATATGGGCATACCAGAGGCTTTGTGTCTTAAAAAATCAAGGTGATCCGCACATATCAGAGCCAATTGCTGCTGATACAGATAAATTTCTCCCATTCTTCTCATTCTTATGTGCATGGATTTTTAATAAAAGTGTGATACTGTATACTACAGTTATGAGCATGTCACCGAGTGTCCTCTTACAAATATCTGCTGCTGAACCGTCGTGTGTGTGTGTGTGTGTGTGTGTGTGTGTGTGTGTGTGTGCGTGTGTGCATGGTGGGGGACATCTTTGGATGTGTCTCTGAGCATTTAAGGAATATTCCCAGGAGCAGAAATACTGGGTCAGAATGTGTGCCTGTTTTAAGGTTTTGATAGCTGCTTTAAGAAATGCTGCTCCAGATTCCAGTTGCCATCACCACAGAGGTGTCTCGGCTGCCTGAGTGCTCAGGAGACTGGTACTGGCAGGGCAGGAGGAAGTTCACAGAAGTCGCGAAGAACAGGGACTACCCAGGTAGAAAATGACAGGGTACAAGACAATTGGGGGGTGTAGGAAGTGGCCTGTGAATAAAGTAGGACATTAGTACGAACTGGAAAAGATGGGAACATTGGACTAAAATCCACTTTGGAGCACTTGAAGCCAATTTAGACTAGTACTGAGGGAACCGTTAGCAGATTCTTGAGCAAGGAAATGAGAGCCCAGGGCTTTGCCATTGGGAAATTGAGAATGTGCACTAGACTGCCTTGGGCTACACAGGTGTGACACCCTCTGTGCCCCTCCCCTCATTAGTACTTGTGTTATCCCCTCTGCCTGAGCACTTCTTTCCAGCTCCCTCCGAATCTGCTTGTCTGTCAAGGACTGTTTCCAGATCTTACCCTGATTTCCCTGGAGCTCTCAGGCAGGGCATGCCATATTCCCTTTGTTTTAATGATTTGATTACTACTGTTCCCTGGCTCTGAGTTCCCATTTTTGAATCCTTAGGTGCTCACTGTGTATGGGACATAGCAGGTACTGATAAACATTTGTCAAAGGACTCCTAGGTACTGCATGTGTGTTGTTATACCTTAGACCAAGGAATGCATGTTCTAGTTCAATAAGATGGTAGATGTCTAAGCTGCCTTTATTTCAGAGCCAACATGGGTGCCCCGCAGGGCCATGCCCTCCTCCCTTCATGCCCCAAGGCTTTGGAGTTGCAGATGCTCAGAAAGCATGCACATTCCCCTAACCCCCCCAGACAGTTAAGGCTCAATCCCAGAGGTGTTGGCAAGCCATAGTTATGTATAAAAACTTACCCAAAATATTGATGAGGAAACCAAAAAATCGGTGGCAATTTCTACAGTAGGGTTTGCAGATGATCTGTGTCGATAAAAGTGAGTTTCGTTCTTAAAACTTAAGGACGAAACCAAAGACTAAAATCTCTCCAGAACTGTTTTAAAATGCAGACACACTCGTTTCTAGTCTCTGGCCTGTGTTTCTATTTGTTGTTAAGTACAGCAATCCTGTATAATACATTGTTCTTTAAATGCTGAAAACCTTAAAGGCCAAACTTAAGAGCCCAACTCTCATCTTCATTCATGCCCCAGAGTTTTTAAAGTTTTTGGAGTAGAGTCCTTTAAAATGAGCTTGAATATTAAAATTTAGTATTCCTCAGTTATTTACTATCATGGCTGCTACTTCATAAAATAACCACATAGGACAATTACAACCAATGGCAAGTGCTATGAAGAACTTCACTGGGATGGAAGAATAATGCATGAGATCTGGAAAAAAATCGTTGCTGTAGACAATCATTGGAGGTGGCCTCTTGAGCGAGTCCTAGAGCCTTTATCATGAGGATTCAGCCGTGCACCCATGTAGACCTAAACACACCAGTCTCTGACATTGTTGGTGCAAAGGTCCTGAGGTCAAAGCCCACATAATCAGTGTGCTTTAGGTCCAGTAACCCAAGGAAAGGTGGAAAGGCAGATGGGGCAGATTGTGGAGGCTCGGGAGATGATTGGCTAGCTTTTATGAGATTGTTAGGGCATGTTATTGCCCTGGGCATTCCGAAGAGGAAAGTGGTTTGGAGACAACAGTGCCAGCCAGGGTCTCGTTCCCTCTACCCTTATCCCCTGCTCACAAAGAGCTGCCTGTATCTCCCATAATTGTAGCCCATTGACTCTCAATTCCACCTTTTCTGAGCCTGTTTTGTATATCAGCCCCAGATCTATTCCAGTTGAGATAGATGCAGGCCTTCTCCTCCCCCTTGGGCCTTTTCATTTTAGGAAGTGCCTGCCACCTGCTAGCCCTATGTGGGAGGACAAACTGCTTTGTCCTTAATTATCAAACGGAATCAGCTGCCTATTCCCTGGGAGGGGCTTTGCATTCTCTTTAGCTCTCCAGCAAGTCACCTGCCCACAACTCCAAAGTGTGGTGAGCCTGTCACCTTTCACCTTGCTTGAGTCTTGTCCCTTGTCTCTTGCTGCATAGGCTAGCCTAGCCAGTGGAGAGCATCTAGCTTCTCCTGTCAGCCCCCATCTCCTGGTAGGGGCACGTTGGCATTATAGACCTACCTGTTGGCACTACTGCATTTATATGGGCTGGGGCTCTGAATTCAGGCTGGGCTTGCGAGGGAAGCTCTCCACTCAAGGAGTGACCCCCCACCCCCCCCCCCCCCGTGCTTGCTCCCCTGCTGATGAGATTGCTCTTAATATGTGCTGTGGAAGCACTCAGGACGTGGGTTTTCAGGACTTGGTTTTTCCCTTGATTGTATGTATCACTTGGAAATAATTCCAAGGCAAAATATAGTTGTCATTCAAAAAAGTACTCAACGCCTTAAAAACACATTTATGGTGAAAATTCAAGGGAGTACAAGATAAAAGGCATAGTTCCCCAACCCTTTTTATGCTCAAGGCTACTGCTATTAGTGTCTTTGTATGTATTCATAAACCTTAACATGTTCAGAAAACACCCTGTAACCTTGCAGCTTAAAGTGTATGCATTATATAGCTTTTGAACTTTTTAAATTTACATATTTGGATGTCTTGTTCTGTTTAATGAATTCATAATATTCTGTTGTGTGACCTGCTATAATTTATTTCAGTATTTCCCTTATTGATGGACTCTTGTCTTTCTGTTTTAAAAGCCCTAATCCCTAAAGCTCTTGATTTGCCATTAACTTCAATTATGTTAAACATTTACAGAGTGACTCCTCTGTTTCTGGCACTAGACAAAGTACTCTAGGCCATGTGCTTGAGTTGTCACTAGCTGACGGAGATGCAGGCCTAAGGAACAGGGCTGCACACGTGCCGGGACAGAGAGGCAGATGCCTGGGCGTCTGTTCAGTCTAAGTCAACCAAAGGGAGGTGACAGAGAATCTGGTTGGACTTTAAACGATATGGCTTAGCAGAGACTGATCACCAAGCCTGATGGCCTGAGTTCGATTTCAGTACCAGGAACTTTCATGTTAGAAAGACAGAACTGACTCCCCGAAACTGTCCCCAGATGCCACACATGCACTGTGACACAAATCCCCCTCCCACAAATAAATAAATAAGTGAAAGAAAAAAGAACATAAAGCTTTAACTTGTAAAAAAATAAAAAGATAATGAGATTTTTCTAAGGACCAAAGAAGAAACAATCATTCATATTTTTTTTTGGTGGTTGGTGTTTATTTTTGAGGTTATAATATAATTACAACACGTCTCCCTTCCCTTTCCTTCCTCCAAAACCCACCTCCATAAACCCTTTCCCACTCTCCTTCAAATTCTTGGCTTCTTTTTCACTAAGAGTTATTGCATGCACATATGTATTTTCATGCGCATATATATTCTAACGTGTAACCTGTCGAGTACCTATATTGTTGCTTGTATGCATGTTTTCAGAGCTGGCCATTTGGCACCAGTCAACCAATTGGCGTGTTCTTCCCTGGGTAAGACCACCTCTCCCACTCCCAGCATTGCTTAGGTGCCTGTGGATTTTTGTGTAGTGTTGGGGCTTCTGGGCTTTTCCCTGTCCAGTTTGGTTTGCTCATTGGTGTCCTCCTTGTTGAGCTCACATTTGGTCAGTCGTGCTGGTGAGACTTCATGGGTGTGGCTTCTGATGCTACTAGGAGACACAGTCTCACAGCAAACTTTCTGATCCTCTGGCTCTTACAGTCTTTCTGCTCTCTATTCTGCAGTGTTCCCTGGGCCTTAGGTGTGGGAATGTTTTGTAGATATGTCTATTGGGATTGGACTCCACAACTCTGCATTTTGATTGGTTGTTTTCTGAAGTGGTTTCTGTCTGCTGCAAAGAGAAGTTTCAGACACAGTCATTTCTGAGGAAAAGGAATTTCGTACAAAGAATGGCCATCAGCTGGACTAATCAGATTGTGTTGCAGGGCGCAGTGGCTGGAGCTGCACTTTTGTACATAATTGGCCCAAGGAAGCATTCAGCAAATGGATGGAAGGACATGGGTTCTTTCCCAGTTAGATGCCAGACCTCCCCGTTTCCTGTAGAGTCCACATGTTAAAAAGCACAGGAAACGCTCTTTCGCATTGGTTTGATTTTTCAAAGTTTTTTTGTCTATCATACTCAACCATGTCATGTCTTCTTTTCAGAGTTTAGTTAACATCAAGAAATAGAAGAGAATTCAACCATGGCACCAAGGAAGAGAGGTGGACGAGGGATTTCATTTATCTTTTGTTGTTTCCGAAACAATGACCACCCAGAAATCACCTATCGGCTTCGGAACGATAGCAACTTTGCACTTCAGACCATGGAGCCAGCGCTGCCCATGCCCCCTGTGGAGGAACTGGACGTCATGTTCAGTGAACTTGTGGTGAGTCCCGGATGTCTATGCTGTCATTCTTGATAAACCAGGGGAGAGGAGGAAAGGCGATGGCTGGGTTGGCTTGGCTGTATCTGAGGTCTTTACTGTCCTCACTAAGCTGTGGGAAAGTGTGTGTGTGTGTGTGTGTGTGTGTGTGTGTGTGTGTGTGTGTGACACACTGTGGTGGTGGGTATTAAAAAGGGTAGTATGACTTTACCTCTAAGGGTTTTTTTGGTGCTTCAAATAGGCAGAGGGATTTCAAAGTTGGGTGTTCAAATAGTGGTAGGGACTGTATCCTAACTTGCTCTTTCTAATTCATCCTCATTCTTGCTCAGGTCTGCACATAAGTATATAAGTCCTGCATCTGCATCACACCTTCAGGGATGTCTTAGTGCCCCCATTCCTCTCCCAGTCTGCAGTATTAGTGCTATTTGGAAATCAGTCCTGCTTCCCAACTCGCCTTTGAACTTCGGCGAAAGGCTTTAGGACTCAGGTGCAGTGTCATTACTTAGACTAATGATGGGATTGGAGTGACAGCTGCTGTGGGAACCCTTTTATAGATGCCACCACACTGGAGAGGTCACTGTCCTCAGATGGGATGGTGCAGACCGTGCAGGACCTGTTCATCAAGAGGACTATTTACCTTTATGGTATGGTTTAAAGAGAGCTAGTATAGAAGCCAGCAACCGTGCTTCAGTTCACCGCCCTGAATTTGCCTACTCAAGTAGAGATGGTCCCAGTTTCTGAAAAGTGTAACGGAAATACCTCCTCTCAGGATTGCTGCAGTGTTTGAGCCAGAGCAGGCCATAGTGAGTAGGGTCCAGTACCTGACCCTTCAAGGTGTTCAGTGCAGTCACAGCAGTGCTGTATCTTCCTTTGATCATGGCCAGCGTTTCCTAGTGGAGTTTGTTCTCACTGGACCATGTCATTGTGCGGCAGAAGCTAGACTGGGCTTTTGCTTGATTTTTAGGGCAGAAAGTAGGCGGTGTCACTGCCTGCCAGGAGACTGACAATGTTGTTCCAGCTACAGATGAGAATTCAGAGACGGAAAGATGAGTCTGCAAGAGTCTATGGAGCTGAGGTTTGCATTTTGGTCTCCTGAGGGGGAGAAATGAGCCTATTTTTGAGCAGAGTTGATTAGGATAAAAAGAGAGAGCTTATGATTGCATGTTTATACTTTATGATACTGAATATTTTATCCCGTCTCCATTCTCTACTATGAAGAACTTTATTTTAGATCTCAAACTCAAAAGCTAATCCAGCTGTGATGGGGCATGCCTTCAGTCCCAGCACTTAAGAAACGGAAGTGGGAAGACTGGGGATTCAAGGTCATCTTCGGTTCCCCAGTGAGCTCCAGGCCGACCTGGGCTACACACACGCACACAGGTGACTCAGGGGATGGCTCAGTTGGTTGGGTTCCTGCCTAGCATACAAGATACCCCAGTGTGTGACTCATCACTGTAACCAACCTGACACAGCAGCTTAAGGAAAGAAGAGTCTCTTTGGCATTAGTTCACAGTGACAGGAAGGCATGGCAGCAGGAGTATGGCACAACCATTAGTCATACATGTCTGACTTCAGGAGGCAGAGACAGATGAGTGTGGCCTCCTTGGTGTCAGCCCATGGAATGCTGCTGCCCCCATTCAGGGTGGGTCTTGCCTGATCAGGAAATCTTTCTGAAAACACCCTCACAGACTTACCCAGACTTGTATGTCCATGGTATGTTCTGAATCTTGATGAGCTGACAATGGAGATTAACGATGACACCAGGATTCAGTCCCTAGCACTGCATAAACTGAGCACGGTGACTCAAGAGGACCAGGAATTCGAGGTTATCCTAGGCTCCATAGCAAGTTGGGGCCCACCCTGGGATATATGAAACCCTGTCCCAAACAAATCATACGAACACAAAGAAAGTCAGACTTGGCTTTCAGAAGTGTGATGAGTTCAGTTGCTGATAGCAGCGGAGGGGATCGACCGCGGTTCCAACATCACCAAAGGTACAAGCATAAAATTCCCCTCCAGGGATCATATGTATGCTTTTTGTGGGAATATGGTGAGGGATATGGTCAGGGAAGGCTTTCAGAGGGCAGGGAGGTCATTTTAATGGCTGTCCATCCTCTCCAGCTGACTTCTGCTCTATCAGTGAAACCAGCCTCATCCGCTTGAGAACGCGGAGTTAGAAAGTGTCATTTTTTTGTAGGGGTTGGCACCACTAGCCCTGTGGCCAAGACTGAGGTCATTGAGATGGTTGGGGGCGGGGCACTGTGAATCATGTGCCGTGTGGCTGTGGAGAAGGGCAGTAATGGCGCCTTTATGGCCTGCTTTTATTTCCTGCTCAAACTGCTTTACAGTCAAACCTGTACCTGAGGAGAGGCGTGCCACTGAACACTATGAAGCCGGGGAAGAGCTGGTACCCCACATCTTCTGCATCTGTGCTCCCTCCAGCACAGACAGAGACTCTGTCAGATTCCTGAATTGAAACCTACCCAGGAGCTGGCGGTGGCAGCTCTGTGTACATCTTGAAGAGTGCTTGTTACTTTGCATTCAAGAGGGAGAAAATTCTACTTTCTGCTTATTGATGTCTCTATTGTGTGTGAGAAAATTGCCTACAGCTGCTAGTTGTTAAAAAAAAAAAAAAAAACCTATGCCAAACCAGAACTTTAAGCCAAAACCATTGGAAAACAAATTATCTTGAGGTTTGTGTCTGTCCTGGTGAGTGACGATGGATTTTTGTCTACTCTGACTTCAGGGACTTAGACCACAAATCCTTCCAATTGCCAGGGGAGGCCTGAGGCTAGAGAGGTGGGCTCAAAGTGCTGGAAGCTTCTTCTCTGGGCTCTCCTGAGCAGTTGTAGAAGTAATACTGCTGTGTCTTTGTACTGGGAAGGGACCCATGGCAGAGAGAGCCTGGCTCCTCAGTCAGCAATCTGGCTGCCTTCAATCGAGGGGAATTTCTTTCAAGGCTGGGTTGGTTTGAATTTGAGCTTGATTTTTTTTTTCTGTACTCTGAGGATTCACACCTTCTCAGTGAGAGAGTTGATGTCAAGATTAAAGAAAATAATTTAAAAAGCAACAAAAACCAAACACAAAATTCTGGCATCTACCAGAATCTGATATTACAGGCCTGAATTCTCAGCTCCTTGGGAGGTTAGGACAGGAGGATCATAAGTTCAAAGCCAGCCTCAGTGACTTAATGAGACCATGTCTTAAAATAAAAAAGTAAATTGAATGCTTTGTATTTAGCTCAGTAGTACCGATTAGCATGTGTGAGGGCTTAGGTTCAATTTCCAGTACAGAAAGAAAAAAAAAGAAAAAAGGAAGGAAGGAGGAAGGGAGGGAGAGTGGGTTGGCACGTAGGAGGTGCGTTATAGTCTACAGCCAAGTGCAGCAGGAGTGATGAGAGGTGATTCAGGTTCTTTCTGAGGACAAAACTCTCAGCAAATATTCAGTTTTCCCCTTTCTGGGAAACTAATCTGCTTGCTGTGAGCTCTGTCCAGCTGGCCCCTCTCGCTCTGCATCTGCTGGCAAGCAGCGTATCAGAGCGGGTCCTTGTCAGGCCTGCTTCCCTTATCCTGTCTGATGAGTCACTCTGCCGTTTTTAAAAGTGATACCAAATGACGTTCCTTCAGAAGCATGTATTGCAACCATATCATCTCTTTAATAAAACAAACCCGGAAGGAGGGTGAGCAATTGAATCTTTAAAGAAACAGCCAGAAAGGCGTGCCTTGTCCTACAGTCTCCCTGACACAAACAGGGTAATTAGAATTGGAGGCACTTGGCCACATCTTTTTTTTTTTTTTTTTATGGTGTTGGAGATCAAAGCCAGGGCTTTGTATTTGCTGGCCAAGGAGTGTTGCTGAGTTACGTCAGCCTACCTATAGCCCTTAAACTCACATAACAAATTTACCTGTCCACCATGTTCATCTATGCAAAACACAGTTCTGTGGCCTTTAGTATATCCATAAAACTGCAACCGCCACCAAAATCAATGTAGGCATTTTTGCTGCCCTTAAAATAATCCTCATATCCATTGATCATCACTTCTTATCTATCCGGAGCCCCATCGTCCCCTGGCAGCCCCTAAACTACCTTATGTCTCAGAAAATTTGCTTTTCTCAGACAGTTTGAACAAATGGAATCACAACATATAGACCTTAGTAACTGGTGTCCTTTATGTAATATCAAATTTCTCCATTGTATGGATGCTAGTTCTTCATTTCTAATTACTGCCAAATAACATTCTATAATAGAGATATTTTAGGAACCTTTCAACACTGATGCATATTTTAGAATTTTATTTTTATATTTTGCCAGTTAAGGATACTATAAACTGCTATAAACATGCATACGGAACGTTTTACATATCAATATGCATGTGGCTCTCATGGGTAAAGACAGACATACTAGCAAAAGTGCGGGGCCTTAAAGAACGCCGAGTTTAACTTTGAGAGCTGTCAGACTGTTCCAGAGCGGCCACCCTGGCTCTCATTACCACCAGCAGCCTATGAAGCCTGCAGTTTCCTTTTTAAATTATTTACTTGTGTGTGTGTATGTGTGTGTGTGATGTGTATATACGGGCACAGATGCCACACATATGACAGTCACAAGACAACTTTGTAAAGTTAGTTTTCCCCTTTGTGTGACTTCTAGGAATTGAGTCTAGGTCATCAGGCATGTGCAGCAAGAGCCGTTACCTTGCTGAGCCATTTTGCCTGATATATAGATATAGATGTAGATATAGATAGATGGCAAAGTATATCCCAATTTCTTTACATCTTTGACAACACTTGTGTTCATCCATCCCTTCCTACCTGCTCTCCAGAATGTTCTATTCTACAGTGTGTATGTTTGTTGTCTAACATAAGGGTTCCTGGTCATTTCTAACTGCTATGGATTATTACAACTAAGTCATTGACGTATCTGATCAGTTACTGCCAACTGTGTATTTTATGTCATCTAACCATCATACCTCCCCATAGTCTCTACCCCTGCTTGTTCTCTCTCTTCTCCTTCTCCCTCCCCTCCCCATCTTTTTCCCTCCACCCCCTATTTTTTACTCTCTGCCTATATCAAAATAAAGAATATGGGCGGTCTGTGACTTAGCATTGGTGCCTTAAAATCAGAAGCACCCATGTTTGTTCCAGAAGCACTTAGACTCAGATGATCTCATATAATTTATTTGGGAAGCACTAGACACAACAGCCCTGTAAATTGTCTTGCTCAAGTAACTTGTATTACGATATTTTCAATAGGTTTCTTTGAGAATAAGCAGACAATGTGTTACTCACCATCAGACTGATTATTCTGATGTGAGTGTGTGGTAAGTGCCTGTCTGTGCTAGATCCCAAGGCGACACAACACCATCCTTGATGAAGCTCTAGAGCTGCTGGTCAGTGAAGACAGGCCTCTAAACATACAATCCTGTCTCATGTGACCTAGAGCTAAGAGAGGGGCCACTGAGGCTCAAACATCCATTTTTGAGAGAAGAGGATTTATATTCACCTAGTATTCAAGGGAGGTTCTCTTGGAATAAAACCCTCAGCCTCTCTTCCAAGGCATCACTGTTCTTTGGCATACTCATAACTCAAATCTTTCCTCCTTTCTCTACCAATGTGCATTTGTACCCAATTTCAGAAAATAACCTTCAAATCTTTTAATTCATCTTTGAGAATTTCATACACATGTACAATGCATTTTGGTCATGTCTACCCTCCTTCCAGTTCCTCCTGGATGTTTCCCCTGCGCCCCCTCCTTCTCTGAGCTCCAGGTCCTCTTTTTATAACCCCATGAATCTCATCATTTGGCTATATGTGTGTGGCCATAGGGCCATCCACTGCAGCATGGTCAGCCTCCTTCCCTGAAGAACACTGACTTTCCTTTCCCCATAGCTTTGGATTATCAGAGATCCTCAGCTAGAGATGGGCCTTCTGAGCCCCTGCCCCATCTATGCTGGGATTATGTCTGGTTTCATCTTGTGCAGGTCTTCTGCAGGTTTGATCTTGTGCAGGTCTGGTGCAGGTTTGATCTTGTACAGGTCTGGTGCAGGTTTGATCTTGTGTGGGCAACAAAAATCACAGTGAGTTCATGGTGCAACAGCCCTGTCGTTTCAGAATATAGTTTTGTAGTAGTCCTCCTGTGCTGGCTGTTGTTTATCAACTGGACACAAACCTAGACGTACCTGAGAAGAGGGAATTTTAATTGAGAAAAGACCCTCATAAATCTGGTCTGTAGTCAAGACTACGGAGCATTTTCTTAGCTAATGATTGATACAGGAGGTTTCAGCCCTCTGGGGACAGTAACACTCCTTGGCAAGGCGGTCCTGCAGCATATGAGAAAACAGCTGAGCAAGCCAGCAAGCCGAATTCCTCTATGGCTTCTGCTCCAGTTCCTAGTTCCAGGCTCCTGCTTTTGTTCCTGATTTGACTTTCCTCAGTAATGGGGAAACTTACCTGGAAGTGTAAGATGAAATAACTCATTCTTCCATGAGTTGATTTTGGTTATGGTTTTTATCACAGCAACAAAAACCTAAAGCTAAAACACCTTCCAATGTCTTGCTCTTACAATCCTTATACCTACTCCTCTGCTGTGTTCCCTGAGCCATGTGGTTAAGGAGTGTGATATAGTTGTCCCATTTAGAATTGAACATTCTATAGGGGTTTTACTCATTCTGTGCATCTATATTAGTTGCAAAACCAAGTTTTTCTAATAGGATTGAAAGCTATACCATTGTTATGCAGGTAAGTGTGTTTAGAAAGTAGTTTGATGCATGTCTGCTTAGTAAAATGAAAGTAGGTTCTCCCGTAGGGTCTTATGACCTCCCCGCCAAGGGTTCTTGGGCAGGATCACAGTACCAGACGTAAGTTCTGCTCTGTGTAGTAGGCCTTATGTCCAATCAGAAAGCACTTGGTTACTCCTGTAACGCTACTATTGCACCAGTGAGCATATTTTACAGACCAGGTGTTACTGTAGCTCACAGAGTCCATAATAGGTAAGACTATCGATGACTTTTGTCCCTCAGGAGCCTAGCATTTTTTGGCACTATGAGAATTAGCTATTTGGGAAGGAAGCTTCTAAGTCAGTACCAGATTAATTTTCTTATGTCCTATAACCCAACTCTCTAGTGTCTTCAGTAATAGGGTCTTTCCATCATGTTCTGGTGAACATCAAGAGCGATGACAATGAGATGTTTCATTTGGGGAGTCATGGGACCTTCCAACAACTTAATGAGTAGTGTGGTATATCTAGAACCAGGCTTTAGCATTATACTCCCATGTAGGTCATTCTTTTTAAACTGGGGTGTGTGTTTTATTTTGTTTTGCTTTTAGAAAGTTTTTTAGACTGTAGATTTTGTTCTGTTAGCCATGGGAATTGTTACCTCCTTTTTTCAGGCTGTTGAAATAATTTCTTTTATTACTGGGACTATTATAAGACCTCTTTAATAATAAAATTCTTCTGTTATCGTCAGAATCAATGAAAAATTTCATCATGTTTTAGCTCCTTATTTCTTAAAATGTGCCTTTGTACTAAAATCACGGCTAAGAATAGAAAGTTTCTTATGGGAGCTATTCAGTTCCTGTCTCCATTGGAAGTTGGAAAGGATAATTGGGTAACAGGAACATGCAATTTTTAACTGATAGAAGCAAAAACAAAAAAGGAAAAAAAAGCTCTGGTTGTAAGGAGTCTGGTTATGATCTTTTGTTTTTTAATTAAAGTATAAAGGATTTCTGGAAACTAAGAAGAGGGAATCAGACTTTTATTCTAGAATAGCTTCAGAGTATTCAGTTGCTTGGAAACCAAGAACCAGAACTGAATAAAGGAATTGGTATTAAGATTGTTCTAGTTCCATGAAGTTTGTTTTCATGTGATAGACTCATAAAAGACAAAAGAGAATTATCTTAGTTAAAGGATACTATTAATTGACAGTAAAGGAAAAGAAATATTGAGTAGATCTTCCAGTTATACTTTGCATTTTTGAATAAGTTGACTTGATAAGTTCTTGGGCAAAAACTGCTCAACGCTGGTGTGACGATAAGCACTGTAGTAGGTAAGGGACCTGTGTGTGTATGCAGTGCCGAAACTCCTGTGCAGGTCGTGTGAATGGATGCCGGTGTCCAGTCAGTTTAAAGGAACAATAACAATCTCAAATTCAGAACTTGAGAAACAAATTGCTCTAGCCCTGGTTTATAATACAGGCTAATGTTAATCTGTGTAGCTTTCTGTGCCTGTATCTGTTATGATTTTTTTCAACAGAACATCGTATTGCTTCTAAAATCTGGCAGCAGATCTTTATCCCAGTAGATGCCATGTATTTCTTTGTACTGTCTTAGACCCTGTCTGCTTAAAAATAGTTCGATGGTCAGAGTGACCTGTAAGTTTTCTTCCAGTCCTCTGATTTTCTAAAGCTCAAGTGAAGGTATTCCTTTCAATCTTGTGTGTATTTTGTCTTATCAAGATCACTCCAAGTCCTTTCAAAGTAAGCTGTTAAATTTAGATTTTTGATTTCATGTTTGGTATGGTGTTGTTGCTTTAGTTGCCATTCATCTCTGAATGCTTCCTAATGTTAGATCAGAGAGATGGGGTGAGAGGACATGAGGACACAGGATGAAATAGGAAGTCTCTTTTTAAATTGAAACAGTCGCTGGAGATGGTGGCACCTGTCCCGTACCTGGGGAGAGAGAGGCAGCTCATCTTTGACTGTATAGGAAGCTGGTGGTGAACCTTGGGCCACGGGAAAATGACAAAACAAAACAAAACAAACAAAAACAAAAAACCCTAAACCCTGTGAATTAACGCTGCTGTGAGAAAATGGCTTTAGATCCCTTTGGTCCTGATCAGTTCTATTAATATAGAACCTAAAGAGGCCTTGAGTGGTGATAACTGCTTACTGTGGGACAGAATGACGATCTGACCACTTAATGTTGGCCTTTGGCTCCCAGTCGCAAATTACACAGTCAAGATGCTGTATTGACTTGCCACCCTGTACTTGACCCCACTAAGCCAGCTTTAAGGGTAAAAGGCCAGGGGGCCAATTTGATCTCTGTAACTAGTAGGCTTTGGGTAAGCTTTCAAGCGTAATTTTTTTTCTTGTACTTAATTTTGTTTTATGCTGGTTATTTGACAGTTTCACACATGAAAATAAAGCATAATTATTTCCCCACCTTACTTTTTTTTGACTAATTATTTATTTATTTACTTTGCTTATATTTTTTTTTCCTCATTTTTTATTAAAGATTTCCATCTCCTCCCCTCCTCCTCCCCCTTCCCTCCCCTCCCTTCTACCCATACCCCCACTCCCTCCCTCTCCAGGCCAAAGAGCCATCAGGGTTCCCTTCACTATGTTAAGTCCAAGGTCCTCCCAATTCCCCCTAAGTCCAGGAAGGTGAGCAACCAAACTGACAAGGCTCACAGTGAGCCCGTCCATGCTGTGGAGTTCATGTTCATTGCCGTTGTCCTTGGTTTCTCAGTCCTCCTCCACCGTCAGCCACATTCAGAGAGTCCGGTTTGCTCGCCTGTTCCATTAGTCCCATACCAACTGGACTTGGTGGTCTCCCGTTAGATCTGTCCCAGCGTCTCAATGGGTAAACGCACTCCTCACGGTCCTGACTTCCTTGCTCATGATCTCCCTCCTTTTGCTCCTCATCAGGACCTTGGGAGCTCAGTCCGGTGCTCCAATGTGGGGCTCTGTCATTTTCTCCATCCAACGCCAGGTGAAGGTTCTATGGTGATATGCAAGATATTCATGAGTATGGCAATAGGATCTGGACATTTCTGGTTCCCTCTCCTCAGCTGCCCAAGGAGCTAACTGGGGGCGTCTTCCTGGACACCTGGGAACCCCTCTAGAGTCAAGTCTCTGCCAACCCTAGGATGGCTCCCTTAATTAAGATATATAATTCCTTGTTCCCATATCCACCCTTCCTATATCCCAACCATCCCATTCCCCCAAGCTCTCCCCATCCTCCACTTCACACTCCCACCTTACTTTTTAAGATGTGCTCTAGTAGCGCTAGAGAGATCTGTTAGTCTGAACGTATAACTTTATAACTTCCTGAACTTTATGTTGATGCTGTCGGAACCGTCTTAGCACCTTCACCTGGTCACACTCACACGTGACCTTACCCACGTGACCACACACGCTTCCGACCGACTGTGGCTGTGCTCACCACTGCACTCGGAGCCTTCCCCACTAACCTGCCTGTCCAGAGCTCTGCTGCTGGAGAAACTTCTTGATTCACTCACTGGGAGCTCAGTGGCCAACTCTGTCTTCAGTTATGCTTTTTCTGGCTCATGGCTGAAGAGTTGGAATTTTCTTTGTTGAAAAAAAAAATCCCCCCTTTTAGAAGCTGCATATTTTTCTCTTATCCAGTTTTAAATGGATTTATTGAAAACACCCTACAGCTGCCAGCGTCTTACTTTTGCACATTGCAAAATTCAAGAACAAAGTTCAACTTAGTGACTGAAAGCCAGCGAAATAAACATAGGGGTTGTTTTTTGGAAAGATGGGCAGCTACCAAATTTAGGAGCCAGAAGGTCCTTTCCTGTTCCCTAACCAGTAAACTTGAGTTTATTCTTCAGTGCATAGCTCTTCGTGTCAAGCCTGAGATGCAGATGCACCCTTACAGTTTCAGAGAGCAGAATGGGGTGGCATCCCATGCCTCTGCCATTTCTAATGGCATCTCCTGGGCCTGGAGCTAGTGTCCAGTCCAGAGAGGGTTCCCAGTGCATACTTGGCTGGATGCCTGTGTGAGCAGATACTGTTTGTTAAAGTTTAGTGTGTGAGATGTGCATTAAGTATTGGAGGGAGTGTGTGTGTGTGTGTGTGTGTGTGATCTGTTCTGTGACTCATCCTTGAAGGGGTGACAATAAGGTTGGACTGATGCTGTGCATCCCTGTACACCCCTGCCCCCTCCCCCACCTGCTGTCGTCTTTTCTACTCCTCTTTCTCATTTGGCTGTTTCTATGGGAACATCAGAAGGACCTGCAGGAAGGGGAACAAAGACGAGGAGGTTTAAGAAATCATTTTACTCTTAAGCTCTCTCTGCCAGGGGTTAGGTTGATGGCTCAGTCAGTAAAGTGCCTGCCACATAAGCGTGAGGGTCTGAGTTCAGATCTCCAACGCCAGCATGAAAGCCGGGTGTAGCCGTGTGCACCTGTAACCCCAGCACTGGGGAAGACTGGTGGACTGCCAGAGAGGACTGCCATAGCTGGCCAGTCTCCCTGAATCAATGAGATCCAGGTTCGATGAGACAAACGCCTGCAGCCACATGTCCACATGTCCACATGAACAGCACCCCCACAACGGAGAACGAAGCTTCTCCAGCGTGCATTACGTGGTGAAGTAACTATGTAGCTGCGCTGTGGGAAGAGACTCTGCTAGATTGTCTTTTGACCCAATTAGTGCTGAAATGTGTCAGAGGAGCTGCCAAACAAGTCTCTTGAGTGTGTGGGAGGGGCTGGGCTCCAGGAACAGAACTGGCATGAAGGAGGGACCTGCCTGAGCCCTGGCTCCAGTCTCCAGCAGGACTGTGGGGTGTCTTAGCAGTCTGTCCCTTTGCAGCTGGCTCTGTCTCTCCATTCAGTTAGAACTTAGAAGTGCTCTGTGTTTCACGTGGTCAGCTGAAGTTGCACTGGATTATAGTTCTGAAAACTGGTATTCGGGGAAATGATTTCACTACTTAGAACAGTTGATTGGTTTGGAGGACTGGCAAGCTGCCGCTGCTTCAAATTAATTAAAATTTTGTTCAAGTTACCCTAATGAGTTTCTAGTCACACCACAGAAGTCAAAGACCTCTATAGGTTCAGCTGTAGAGCTTGTCTAGCAAACAGGATGTAATTTGTATTGTCTGCTAGTAAGGGAAAGAAAGGGAATAGACATTAAAGCATTAGCAGTAAGAATCTAAAGGTTCTGTTAGTCAGCCTTTGCTTGTGGGGTTTCTCTATTCTTGTTTGTATGTAGCACAAGAAAACACATCTGTCAGACACAACATTACCTAGCAGGTGAGTCATTCTGTGGTACTCTGTGTAATGAGCAAGAGTGCTGGGAGAAAGGCAGCCGGCTGGGAGCCTTCAGGATCTGTCCTCACACGCCCACCCTTTCCGGGTGGGTAGCTGTCTGCTGTTGACCATCTCAGGCCTTCTTGACTGGAGAGGAGCAGGAGTATGCCTCCAAACTCTCTAAAATCTTATCTGTCGTGTTTCTATCTACCGCCCTAAGAATAAAAGTGTTCTCAGGCTCATTTGTGATGCAGTTTTTTTTTTTTTTTTTTTTTTTTTTTTTTTTTTTTTTTTTTTTGGTTTTTCGAGATAGGGTTTCTCTGTAGCTTTTTGGAGCCTGTCCTGGAACTAGCTCTTGTAGACCAGGCTGGTCTCGAACTCACAGAGATCCGCCTGCCTCTGCCTCCCGAGTGCTGGGATTAAAGGCGTGCGCCACCGCCGCCCGGCTTGTGATGCAGTTTTAAGAGGTGTTAACAGCTCATGACTCTTGGGCGTGATGGTTGCTTGTCTTGGTGGGGCTGGATGTTCATAATGAGTTTATGTTTAATGAGTTACTGAAGCTTAATGGTATATTCCTCCATACCATCATAAAAGTGATTTTTAATTTTTTTTTTTTTTTTTTTTTTTTCGAGACAGGGTTTCTCTGTGGCTTTGGAGCCTGTCCTGGAACTAGCTCTTGTAGACCAGGCTGGTCTCGAACTTTTTTTAATTTTTTATTTTTTTCTCTCAGAGTATCACACCTCAGTAGCCACATTCCTAGTCTGGCCTTTCCCACTTGATAGGTACTTGTCTTCTGACATATTCCAGTTCCTGACCTCTCTAGAGGTTTTACTCCAGGTATTGTGGAGTTGCATGATGGGAGAAAGGGGTTGCACCCTGAGAAGACGGTGCTGATGCTGGTATATACTAAGGTAATCCAGAGAATGTTCCAACCCCCCAGATTGTAGGAAGCCTGGATGGGGCTAGGCCCCAGGAGTTGGGCCTGTTTGCCACAGGCAGTTTTGTTGGAGGAAAGCAAGGCTTGGTTGAGTAATAGGCTTGGGAATTCTATGGACTCTACAGTAAATCAGAGGGAAGGTTAGCTTGTCAAGGGCCATTAGAAAGCAAAACAAAGCATAACAAAACAAACCCCCAAACATAATAAACACACAAAATGTTGAATGGCTGAGCAGGATACCCCAAGGGCCTGTGTTAGCATCTCCTCCCTTGTTTTCCTACTCTCCACCTCTGCTCAGGACTGTGCACATGCCCTCCTGACCTCTGTCTAAAGGTCTCTTCGTGTGTATGTGTGGGTGAGCTGACCTCATTAGACATAGACTATTGAACAAGGCCAGGAACTCTGGGTAGCTCTGCTGCCCTCCATGAGCCAGCGGGCTGTCCAGTGCTGCTTAGCACATTCATACACAATCTTACATTCAGTCTCTTAAAATCCCCGAAAAGTTTGTTACAGAGGACTAATCTTTCTACTCGCTCAAGACCTTTATTCTTTCAAAATTCCTTCCCTTGCTTTATCTAGCAAATCAATGCATTTCCTTTGATTGATGTGTCCCGTGCCGATTGTTTTCTGATTTATGTGGGTTTTTCTGTTGCGCTACTTGCTCACGCCAGAGTGTAAGTGTAGTACCAGTGGGAGCGGAGGCTTAATAATACGTTTCGTTCTGGCTTCGCCTAGAACCGTGGTTCCCACAGCTGAGCTTTCCGCGAGCTCTTTTCTTCATCTAAAAAGTCTTTAAGATATTAGAAACAATACATACTCTATAAGAAGATGAAAGGGTGGTTACTCTCTTCTCTGAGAGGAGCTTTTATGTTTGTCTGTGGGTTTCAGTTTTTAGTAAATCGGCTTTCTAGGGAGAGAGGGGTGGTGCTGAGTCAGCACAGTGCTCTCTTGTTACTCACTAAGTCATTGTCTTTTAATTACCTTTCAAAAGAACAAGGTGAAAAAGAAAAGTGAGGTGGCCAGGGCAAGTAGCCCATCCAGGCTAAGGGATGCTGAGATGCATAAGCAGCCTAGGTGTTCCGGCTCGCTGGCTATATGCCCTTGTTAATTTTATTAAGCCCAATACCCCAGGCCCAGGACCAGGGCTGCTCATGGTGCCACTGCTAGGAACAAAACCCAAACGCAGGGCTGAGTAGAGGTAGAGCAGCAGGGCTGGCAGAGTGCTTGGCTAGCATGCGCAGAGCCCTGGGCTCAGTCTCCAGCATCTAGTACTCCTGCGTGGTGGAACCCACCTATGATCCCAGCACGCCAGAGGTGGAGGCAGGAGGATCCAAAGTTAAAAATCGTCTTTGGTGACATAGTGAATTTGAGGTGAGACTGGACTGCATGAACCCCTTTCCCCAGTAGCAGAGCCAACAACTCTAACCCAACAGAAATAAGAAGGTCCCAAAGGACTTCTTGTTAATATCAATGCCTCACCCAATTTATTAAATTAATTACTAAGGGGCTTGGAGAAAGGGTGACCCAAATGTCACGTATACTAACAGAATTATGAAATTTTTCAAAGAAACAGTGAAGGTGTTTCATGGAAGTGATCTGTGGTGTTGAGCGAACGCTGTGTAAACGGTAGACTTGGCGCTTACTCTGAAGGACACACAACTTCCGTCCCTCTGTTTGCAGTCCTCTTCCCCTTTAGAGCTCACTCAAGGCTTCAGCCCTATTGTGTCAAGTGTGCTGTCCACCTCTGCAGCCCAGAACTCCATTTGATCTTCGGTTGTTCCAATGGCACACTTGATTTTTGTGTTTCTGAAGTTTTAATGAAATATTACAGAGCAGTTTGATGAGTTTTAAAAGATGTGTAGTTAGGCAGCCTGTTGCTATCCTAGGAAAACAGGTTTTTCTAACAAAAGTTCCTCAGTGAAGATTTAGGTGCTAAAAAACCTTATATAAACAGGTTCTATTTGAAATCTAAAATGTAGTGATTTCAATTCCATGGTTGCCTCTTTCAGTAGTTGGAATAATTATCAAAATGAAAAGTCTTTTGTAACATTACCTTGAGGTAATTTGAGAGCTTAAGTAAAACAAATTGACAGTATGATTTTTTAGTTATTTTGTATTCCAGTTGCTTGCCCTTCCCCATCAAATTGCGCTTTCTTTCCCATCATTGAAGTTTTATTTATCCCCTTCTCTATTAGTGTGTCTAAAGAGGAGACAAAAGCAACCCAGCTGCTTTATAAATCATAATATTAAATGGGCAACTCAATAAAAATAGGCAAAATAAGAATGTGTAAGAGCAGACGGGAAGTGAGATTCATCAGTAGTGGTCATTAGGAAAATATAAAATAAAACTTCATGAGTTAGCACCTGACATAAACTAGGATTGCTCGCATTGAAAGGACATGGCACAAAGTGTGGGTGGAAACATGAAGCAACTGGAGTGCCTTATTTGCACTTTAATGAATTAAAAAACAGCATTCTTAAGATTTTTACTAGCCAAGCACAGTGGCTTGTGCTGTAATCACAACACTTGGGAATAGGAGGCAGGAGGATTGCTACAAATTTGAGACCAGTCTGGGCAACCTATAGAGTTCCAGGTTAGCCTGAAAACCATAGTAAGATCCTGCCTCTACAAAGAAATAAGCACTAAGAGTAGTTTATTTTGGTGTGTGTGTGTGTGTGTGTGTGTGAGGGGGGGGGGGAGGGGGGGGGGGAGGAAGAGGGAGATGTGTTCATGTCTGTGTGTGAGTGTGTGGTGGTCAAGGGTATGTCCTAAGGTATGTCCTCACCTTCCACCTTGAGACAGGTCTGTTTTTTTCCCCTGCCCACATACCACGATGGCTCCTGAGGATCCTGCTGCCTCTACTTCCCCTCTCGCTGTAGGAGCACAGGGATGTCAGCTGCCGGCCTCTGTGCCCTGCTTTATATAATAAGTTCTGGGAATTCACACCAGTTCCTTACATTTGTATGGCAAGTGCTCCACCCACTGAACTGTCTCCCTAGCTCTAGGCTTTAATCTGTAAAACCGATTGTGTACACTTTTTTTCCCTCCAACTTCCCCACTGTCCTTCCTTTCCTCCCACCTTAATTTTCCCTCCTGCTCCTGTGCTCCTCCGGCGTCATATTGTTTCAGGTACTGGCAAGTGCTGCAGAGAGGAACAGAGCAAACTGAACTATTGTCCTCTAGGACATGCAATAACCAGACCATAGTCATGTGAGAAGTGCTTCAGAGCACCGAGGAACTGGCCCTCCCTGGACGGTCAGACCAACCATTTGAAGTGGTTAGCTATTGCTTTGGGAAGACTTGGATGACTAGCATGAGTCTTAGATGGAGTGGGAGGAGCCCACCTGGAAAAGAACACACTAGATGCCGAGTTTCAGAAGCTGGCGAAGTGCTGTGCTGGAAGGTGCTGCTGGTGAAGGGGGTGAGGTGAGGCGGCTCAGCAGGGCCCTGGGAGGAAGCACCTAAACTGCTTAGAAACTGTCCTTTCTCCTGCAGAGAAATTCAACTGGAGAGCCTCCTAGTCATCTTTGCAGAGAGGCTATAAACACCTTGAAGCTGGGGTGTCTTCTACATCTTTGCATTCTTTATGTGGCCTGGCTCTGGTCCTAGACTAGGTAGGCAGTGCTGATGGATCTCTTAAGGTGCTGATAGACCCTTAGAATAACACATTCTTACCACATCATTAAAATAGGATGAGTCAGAGCAGAGAGACTTTCGAATGGCCAGGCCAGGGTCTCGTCATATCCTGGACATTGTGTCTCAGCACTCCTGAGTATAAATGATCTGCTTTAATCTTTGTTTCCTTGCTTGGCTGGGAATCCACCACACTTCACCCTTGGTGACTCCGAGGATAAAGACCAAGGTGACAGTGGCTTTCACAGCCGCTGTTTCCAGTCTCCAGTGCTTTCTACTGTTTAGTTCCTATGACCCCATGAAGCCTTCACGGTACCAACTTTCCCACAACAACTTTAGCACGTGATCATCCTTCAGCATGAGATTCCCCTTGGGTCCTCATGCAGAGATGATGCCCTCAGCCTCCCGAAGCCTACCTCAGTGCCTGACATTCAGTAGATACTCAACACAGAGTATCTTTGCTTCCATGAATGAATTCCTGAGGTGACCAGAGGAGTGCATTATCATTGCGTCTTCAGATGAAGGCATTGGAGGTCAGAGGCCACATCACTTGCCCAAAATGCATAACTGATAAAAGCCAGACCTACACTCAGGGACAGCTGCCAGTAGAAGCTGCCTCTTGCTTCTAGCAGACACTTGATGGATGCCTCTTCGTGCCTGTTTCTGTGACATGAGCCCACCCACCTGCCTGTGGGATAGACAGTACACAGAAAGAGCACAGACGCTGCAGTTGGATTGTGCTTAAGTCCCGCCCCCACTGTTTGCTAGCTCTGTGCCTGAGCAAGGTGCTCATTCATTCTGTGACCCAGTTCTCTAGAAAAGGCTTAGTAACAGTCCTCACTTGGTGGGGCTGTTGTGAGTTCAAACAAATCAGCCCACATAAAATGTCACTAATAGACACGTGGGAAATGTTAAGCAATAGTTATCTGTCACTTCCAGGATACAGTTATCCTGTTCCATGTCCTTATTGTAGATCAAAATTTCTGTGGGAACACTACCGCAATTTGTTTTTATTCTGTGAATATTCTCTCTTGGCCTTCAGACGTCTGCCCCAGCTCTGTGTTCTCACAGTTTAAAATAGGTAATAAATGCCTGCACCTCAGCCAAACCGCACACTGCTTCTCTCCTACTGCGAATTTTGAAGTTTGAGGATTCACACGTTTCTTCACACGTACACTCAGAAAAAAGCTACGCTGTAGTGTATGTACACGTGTGCCATTAGGAATGCAGCTCCCTTGAGTCAGAACCATCCCCAGACTAAGCTAGAGACTGCTCAGCAGTTTGATTAACTAAGCTGGTTGTTGGGAAGTGATTTATGTCACCCCTGTTTCCCCTGTTTTTCAGAGCAGGTGTGACTTACAGGAAACTTAAAAAGGAAGGAAGATAATTATTTCCCATATATAAAGTTGTATGCCAGAATTTTGGTGTTTTAAACATGTTCTCTCATAATGGAATTTTCTGTACAAGTTCTTCGCTTCTCTGGTTGTTTATTGTTGACATTATTAACAGCTTCTTTTGGTTAGAGTATGATTTGTGTGTGTGTGTGTGTGTGTGTGTGTGTGTGTGTGTGTGTAGTTTAGTAACTTCCTGTTTACCTCATCTTAAAATAAGCAAGCAACTGATTTGTGTTCAAGTGAGAGAAGTAACAGCTGTACAGTTGCCACCCTGTACCAGGCATCACTGCATGTTTAGCTGTTGCCTGTTCTTGTAAGAGGAATGGTCTGCCTGCTCTGGAGAGGAAGTAGTGACTTGATGGGATTCAGAAGGGAAGCTGGCCTGTGTTAGGCTCTGGAGGGACAGGTGGTATTGGGATGTAGCAAAGAGTTAATTAGAAGCGATTCTGGTGGGGGAAATGGAAGACTTTGAGAGGCCAGCTGAGGAACGAGTAATTAATTTTTCAGGCATTGTGGAGGTAATGAAGGCTCTGGATTGGGTGTTTGAAGCAGCACAGTGCTTATTTTCAGGCGTGGTTTCTAGGCCAGAGCATCAGCAATACCTTGGAAACCTAATGAATTGCAGACACCACACCTCCCCGATGGCCTACACATTGGTGGTTAGTGAGGTTAGACGCTCCCTGATGCTCACCCCACATTGAAAGCAAAAATGCCTGAAGAGAATTGTAGGTGGGGAGCACTGGGATGTCAAGGAAGAAGAGTGAGGGGCTGTGCCAGAGGCCCTGGGAGTGGTGATGAGGACATACGTTTGGGTGGTTCCATTGTGAATGAAACAAAGGGAAAACCATTGCGAGGAAGATAATGGGCTGTGATGACTAAGTAGCCGTGGGAGTGTCAGATGGAAGATAGGAAGCCAACGATCTGTGTCTGTGTATCCCCAAGTGTGACTGACAGCAGATATACACACAAGCCGTTCAGGAGGGGAACTTCCCTTCAGAGATCAGAACCTTATTGAACCTTAATTTATAGCTTTTATCTTTAACCCACACCCAGTCATCTACTCTTCTCAACTAGATAACCTTCCCTGTGGGAATGAAAATGAACCAGGCACTCGATACCAATAATCACATTAACAGCAGATGGAGTTGCTAAGTGCCAAGATGTTTTCGCTAAGTACTTCGTATTCATTATCTCCTTGCTGCTATTCATTAGTTATGAATGTCTGTAAGTCGACTTCCCAAGCTTCCACCACTGTAGGCTTAATGTTTCGAAGCACTGATCTAAGAGGCTAAGAGTCTGAACTCTGGGGTCACACAGCTCTGGGCTTAAAATCTAGCTGCTTTGTTCAGCAGGTGTGTAGGCCGGAGGAAGTACCTTGCCCAACCTTCACCCTAAGTTCCCCAGCTCTCTTACAATGGAGACTATTATTGTAAGGGGATGTAATCAATGAGTGGCCCTCTTTAGGTTCATTGTGATAACTAAATAGGAAATGCCTGCCTGCATATAAAATCCTTAGGAAATATTAGTTAAGGTTTATGGTGATGATACCAGGCACTTGCACAAAACTTCATTGCTTATGTTGCCAAAACCAAAAATTACTCAAAAATTTCCCAGGGCTGGAGTGATGGCTCAGTGGTGAAAAACACTGACTGCTCTTGCGTTCAGTTCCCAGCTCCCATGTGGCAGCTCACAAGTGTCTTTAACTCCAGTTCCAGGGGAGCTTACACCCTCCTCTGGCCTTCCTGGACACCAGGTATGCATGTGGTGCACAGACATAAATGCTGGCAAAACACCCATGCATACAACAACAACAACAACAACAACTAACAACAACAACAACAACAACTACTACTACTACTAAGCTCCCTAGCCTGGCACGTCGGGCCTTCTTCAGAGTGGTCATGCTTTCCCTCCCATGATGTGTGTAGCTCAGTACTTCACCTTCACTGTAGAGTTCAGCTCTGGCCTCCCCTATGCACCGAATCTCTTACCCAAGCCTAGTCTTTGATTTCTGTTGCTGCCTTAGTCAGTTTTTGTCGCCATATCAAAAACATCTAAGATAATGAACCTATAAAGAGAAAGTTTATGCCACCCCACAGTTTGGGAGATTCCATGTCATGATCCTTGGCATCAGTGCTGTGGGCCTGGGCCAAGGCAGCGTTTTCATAAAGGGAAGACATGGCAAAGCAAAACCATTCACACTAGGGCCAGGAGACAGAGGAAATGGAAAGGGCCCCTCAATCCCCTTTGGGGGTACACCCTAATGACCTAAAGTCATCTTCCTTCTAGTTCTACCTTCAAAGGGGTTCATTAGCTTCCAGTAGTTCACCCTGGGAACAGATCCTTAGTACATGGACCTCTGGGGAACATCCAGAATCTAAATTATGGCGGGCCATTTACAAATCTGTTTTTGGATAATGATTATAGAGAGTGAAAAGATCTTGGCTTTAGTGAGAACTCTATCTGTAGTCAGTGTTAATGTGGGTATTGAGTGTCTGGTACATTTTCATTCCTGTCATGTCTGAGTCATCTAGTGCTCGCCTGAGTTCATTTTTAATAATTGCTGTCTTGTCTGGAAGATTTTTAGCAGCAAACTCTCATCTTCAATATGATTAATTCTGAGTTCCCGTGGTTCAGCGCCCTTACAGCAAGGGTCCGGCCTAGCCATTTCGCTGAACCCCTGTGCCTTGCCGACCGTTCCGTGCCGCTGCCTGGTCCTGTGCCAGGTGACCCCACATTAGTCACAGGGCAGCAGAACAGGGCATGAAAGTGGCTCCCGTCTTTTTCAAAGTATGTGTTGGTGAGCTGGTTTTCTCCTTGGTGGTACTGGCAGTGTTCTCTATGGGAATACCATCGACCTCTGTAATACTAATCATTTGCTTTTCTCCTCAGGATGAACTTGATCTCACCGACAAACACAGGGAAGCCATGTTTGCACTTCCGGCGGAGAAAAAGTGGCAGATCTACTGCAGCAAGAAAAAGGTAAGCTGCTCCTCGTGCCCACAGTCGACCAGAAGCCTTGCTCTGCTCCTCTGCTCTCAGTCTCAGCAGCAGGACCAGAAAGCTCTTTGCGGTGTGGAAACCAGCTTGGACATGTCATGGTGTGGCCTTGCGGCTACACACAGTAAAGTGCTGCTCCTCAGATGGTATTTTTATGAGCAGGTCACTGGGCTGCTCTGCACCTGTTCCTGTTACTCATAACTAGTGTAGCTGAGACCTAAAGTAACAAAGGATTGCTTAGATAGAAGTATCTTGCCGGGCGGTGGTGGCGCACGCCTTTAATCCCAGCACTCGGGAGGCAGAGGCAGGCGGATCTCTGTGAGTTCGAGGCCAGCCTGGTCTACAAGAGCTAGGTCCAGGACAGGCTCTAAAAAGGCTGCAGAGAAACCCTGTCTTGAAAAACCAAAAAAAAAAAAAAAAAAAAAAAAAAAGAAGTAAAGAAGTATCTTCCCTGCTTCTCACATAGCAGTTTGTATGATTGTAGATTAGGGTGAGTTATCATGGCTCTATGTTTATATAATGTAGTAAAACCTTACATTTTGCTGCCTCTATAGTGTGGCTTCAGTGACCCCATAACTTAAATGCTCTTCAGCCATTTCAGATCCAAAGTGAAGAATGGGAAATGAGGCAAAAGGAACATGCTCTCCCCGCCTACTTTTAGGGACACAGTTTAATTCGTCGTCGTCGTCGTTGTTGTTGTTGTTGTTATTATTATTAGTGTGTGTGTGTGTGTACCACGGTGCATGTGTGAAGATCATAGGACAACTTTTAGGAGTTATGCCCCTCCTTCTGCCGTGGGTTCCAGGGAATGAAGTCAGGTCATTTGGGCAAGTGTTTTACCCGCTGATCCATGACACTGGCCCTCACTTCAGGAGTTCTCCATCCCTTCAAGCTCATCGTTAGGCAATGATTGTATTTTGTACCATCATTCTGGGCAGTCACTTGTGAATAAAAGCTGATGCTGTGTCACCTCAGGAGATGGCAGAATGACACTGGGGTCAACGAAGCCACTAGAACCCTTTCTCTCTAGCATGCACGGCTCTGGGCATCACTGGATGGAGAGGACTGAAGTAAAGTTCATGCTCCCGTTTCTTATCCTGCACCAGATTCTTAGACCATCCCCATATGTGTTTCCCTCTGTTCCATCTGACATTTGAACTAGGCGAGTTAAATGTCCAGGCCAGAGTGGGCACCTAAGAGAAAGTGTGACCCTCCAAGGAGAATCGCCAAGTCTCAGTAACCAATGAGTCCGCTAGACTCACACATCTCCGCCCCTGTGTCACTAGTGTGACCCTCCAGGAGAATCACCGAGTCTCAGTAACTAGTGAATCCGTGTGACAATGCTCAAGTTGACAGTGGGTACCTGTGAGGCACCGTGCTTACTGACTTCTGCAGCCGTCCTCTGCACTGTCCTCCACTGGTACTGTGACTATTACCACAAAATTTAAAGCTTATTTAATTTCCCACCATACAGTTAAGCATGGTAAGGGGTGTGTCAGATTTCTCTTTGGCGGCCTTTGCTGAAAGATCTGTCCTGCTCCAACATCTCAGGATTGTCCTGGAGTCATCAGATCAACCCCAGTTATAATCCTAGAGTCCTCATCCTTCAGTAGCTCAGTGTCTGTCAGTCAGTGGGTCTCCTCGTCTGGTCCTTCACGTTGGACACGTCCTACCGATCATGGTACCCGTGATGGTCTGAGAGCATCTTGCGGGAGCTGGTGCTCTCCTTCCACCATGTGGGGACCAAGGGATCAAGTCAGATTCTCAGGCTTAAGTGCGAGTGCTTTTACCACTGAACCGTCTCTGTACACAGAGGGCATGGTCGAGTTGGTTCGTCCTAGTGTGGATTTCCTTTCCCTCTAAATTGTGAAACATCACAGTTCAGGATTTGACGGATATCCCAGAGGATGGGAGCAGCTTACTGGGAAAGGCTTCTTCTTTCTCATTTTATCACTTCCTTGACAGCAATTAAAAGTTAATCATGTAAACTACTGCCCCTTACATTAGAGAAGGCAATCACTAAAAAATAGTAATGACGTCAGACTTACAGCTGCCGTGTGTGTGTGTGTGTGTGTGTGTGGTGTGCTATTCTTGGCCTTTCGTGGGAGCGTGGATATGAATGTGGCCACTGGCTGTGGAACCCTGTTTTGTACAGGGTAGGCCCTTCTTGCTCAAACCTGGCTACACTGCACAGACTTGCACATGCATTTCTAGCTCCTTTCCAGGAACAGTGGCTTAGCTCAGGTGGGAGACCACTGGTTTTGGAGATTCCCTTGGACTTACAGGTCTGGCTTATTTAAAAATGAATGACTGCATGGATCAACTACAGATGTTTGTTGTGTATGTGTGTGTGTGTGTGTGTGTGTGTGTGAACATTCAGTTCTGTTCTCAATTACTTTGTCTTATTTTCTGAGAGAAGGTCTGTCTCTAACCTGGAGCTTACTGATTCTGTTCAACTAGCAGGCCAGCAAGGCCTGGGATCCCCTTGTCTCTGCCTCTCCGCTACTGGGACTCTTGGTACAGCTGCCATAGTTGGCCCAGTACCCATATGTGGGTCCTGAGTGTCTATGCCATGGACCTTGTGCATGCGAGTACAGCACGTTCCTGACAGAGCCATCTCTCCAGCCTCTTGACTACAGATTTTCTTGACTGGAACTTCTCACATTGTTAAAATGATATTGTGCCTGTGGTCTAAAACTGGGGATAACTCTAATAACATAAAGACCTAGCCAGCGAAAGCTGTTTACCTCATTTCTTACCATGTCCCTTAGAATGGGCTCCACGGAGGCCATCCTTCACCTTAAAACACAGTATTTCCCTTGACACCCAGATCTTTCAGTTCAGGCTCATCACCAGTAAGCCAAAGCACATCCGTTTCTCAGGCTGAGGGCAAGCTACACCTGTGACTGCTTCAGATCTCCATCGTTCAAGATTAGAACGCAGGGCAGCACAGATGTTCCCCCATGCCCAACAGAAATAGACCACAGGAGCTATGATAAGCAGGCTCTCTATGAACAGAAGTCGTGGACTCAAACAAAGCCAGAACAGAGCCTGGGGCCAGGCACTGCTCAGCCAGCTGCCTTCTCTCCTTCCAGCAGAACTCAAATCCCAGCAGTGGCTCCTCTGCTTATCAGCTGTGGGATTAAGGAAACATCTATCTGAGCTCTGGTTGAAAACTTATTTCCAGAGCCAAAATGCAGGCGGTGGAAGTATTTCTGGGGTGGAAATGATCTGGACTCTTGCCTGATTGGCTGCCAGGGTGTCAGAGATGGATGTTGTGGCCTTGCTGCAAATGCAAACACTTCTCACAGTTGCTGCACTGGCTGCTCCATCCTGGTTTGCGGACACGGCAATCCGCTGTCCAATTCTTAAAACGTTCATGAAAGGTCCAAAAAGAAATGCCTGTTGGTGGAGTTGGGGGTATTTTCAAATAGGAAATGTTTGTGGTTCTTATCTTTAGAGGTAATTCCCTTTTTAGCTCCAATCACAACATACCCTTTTGTTTAAATGAGGTTTTTCCCAGTCTCTAGCCAGAAACTGCGTCTGTTAACAATCTTTGGATTTTAGGCTGGAGCTTTGAAAACAATGAACCAGCTGACCATGGACGGCATCTGGCCGTGCTGTATTGACTTATTGTTCACATGCGTTTTAAATCCTGGGAACAGGAGGGAGTAGTTCTTCAGAGGTGACAATAAAGTGTCATTCACTGCTTTATGGTGACCACAAGCATAGAAAGAGGTCTGTAACTTCTGGTCTTGGTGTCATTCAGCCAGTGTTGACTATCTAGAAAGTGCTCTTATCCCTCTCCAGAATTTGCAAAGCTGACAGGGCTGTAGAGACCTTGAGGTGCAGAGGCTGCAGATTTCGAGGGAGAGAGCAAGCTTTCACAGGTATGCCTAATCTTGCCTGCATTACCTCTGACCCCTAAAGCCTCAAATCTCATGATTTGAGTCTCCATGTGGTGTTCCCATATGTCTTGTGGAACCACTTTGGAAAAGGTGAATTTTCACTACTTTCTCTCTCTCTCTCTCTCTCTCTCTCTCTCTCTCTCTCTCTCTCTTTCTCTCTCTCTCTCTCTCTCTCTCTCTCTCTCTCTCTCTGTGTGTGTGTGTGTGTGTGTGGTGGGTGGGTGGGTGGGTGGGTGCATATGCGCGCATGCTTGCTATAACTTAGTTAAATCATTCTAGAATCTTCTCCATCCTGGCCATGGTTTGGCCATTGTGATCTCTGCATATTGCTTATCTGGTACTGGGTACATTTTGAGGACACATAGGGGAGGTAAATTTGACTTGTGCTTTTTATTCCTTTTATTTGGTTTGTTTATTCTGATTGGATCAATCCCCATTTCTTGGAATTGCTCCTTTCAGTAAGCGTGCACGGTGACAAAAGTTGTGCTGTGGTGGCCAGGGGTGGCTGTCCCTTCAGCTGCTGGAAAGTGAGAGCAGCCAGTGTTTGCAGTGCAGAGAGGGGACAGTTTTATCAAAATAGGACTTAGGGGAAACATATGCTGGGGTCACGGAATTAAAGACAAAAGGAACTCTCTGCTTCCTACATAGCTGTCAAAGTAGCCAGCTGAACTGGGAGGCAGGACGAGCTACTGTCCTATTGCTGGTGCCTTGTCCAACCACAGGCTCTGTACTGGAATGGAGTGTTAGGGTGAGATTCCGTTTTCTTTCGTTTAGTTTGTTTGCTCACTGTGCCGAAGACTAAGCATTGGCTCTTCAAGCACCCACTCTACTAGATGTCAGGATTTGGGAGAGGGAGCCAGCAAAATAACCCCAGCCTGGTGTTGCACCTGTCGGGGCTGCCCTCCACCACTGGGCCGTACCCTATACCCAATTTCTGAGTGTCTATAGAAGTACTTGATTTGTTTTCAGCCATTGAATTTTCAACCTGTGATGGTTAACTTGGTGTTTGTGTTGTAAAGTGATAAAGGCCTAAAGAAAGTGGCAGAAGCCATCCTGTGAGAAATACAATCTTCCTGTCCTTCCCTCCTTCCACCCTTTGCAGAGTTCATGGGGGACACGATAGCACCCATCCAGAAGCAGCTCCAGCCTCCAGGCTTTGGGAATGTCTGTCCTGTGTCTGTATGTCCCGTCGAGAGAGGAGTCTGTAGATAGTCCCTAACTGTGAAGCAGTAAGACATGACAGGCCCTGGGTGCCTGGTGCGTGGCTCAGTGAAGCGATGTAGTGGTGGAGACCAGGTTGGTGTGCAGTTAGCCAGTGCACAGAGCATCTGCTCTGGGAAGACTCGGCAAGATTCTGCAGTGGTTAGACAAGTATGTCAGATTTGCTAGCGCAAATGGTTTTGGGAGAAGCCCATATTAATCAAACCAAATGATTGTTATCTTGTCATAAGCTCCATAGGAGAGGACGGCTGACAAGCTGTGGGGCACAGAAAAGGGAGACCCACCTCTGTGGCTGTGTCAGGTGATGTCCCTCACGACTGTTGGCTTCACCAGTGAGAGAGATGACACCATGCTTTCATCCGTCACCAGAAATGGGCCCTTTCGGCATCTGAGCTGTGTTCACAGGCTCTGTTCCCCTCCCCTCCCCTCCCCTCGCTAATTTGTTCTTCAGGCTATTTAAATAGTCACCTAAGCTGTTCACCTTATCTGATGTCACTGACCAGTTAGGAGATCTTTAAGAGGCTACAATGAGATGGGAACTTAAACACAGGTGTGAGTTGGGCATGGCTGGGTGAAGCCATGGGACCCATTAAAGCATTGCCACAGTCCACTGGATAAAGAGGAGCTGCCCCAAGTTCTGCCACTGAAAATCACCTTGACTGCGTGTCCCTTCCCACAGGGCCCACTGTCTGCATGCGTTAGGGACTGAGAGACTTGCTCTTACCTTGCAGAGCGAAGCAATGTGCACAAGGTGTCACTGGCTTTCACTCTTGCTTTATTACTGAATATGAACTTTAAACAGGACTCTAATTCAGAGATCCTGATTGGCTTGAGAATAGCTGTACAGTTCTTCAGTGATGAATATGTCTGCAGAGCCACTTCACTTCCAAGTGATGTGAGAAGCAAGGAAAGGAGAGAGGGCTGAGGAGAAGCAGCAAGCAGAGAGGGCTGAGCATTTTCTTTGCAGTATCTCTAAAGGCAATCTGAAAGTGACATTTCCCAAGACATTTTAATGATGTGAGAAAGCACTCAGCATTTAATGTCAAGGTTAAAAAGCAAGATCTAAAACCGTGTAATTAGTATGATCACAAGTTCTTAGGGTGTGTAGACAAACGTGTGGACAGACAGCTTGTTAGGAAAGATTGTGGGTGATTTCCTTTGATGTATTTTTTCTTTTGTATACATATTTCACAATTTTTCTATAGTTCTTTATTCTCTGCCTTACTTTGAAATAACTTTGTCTTGCTTTTCAAAACAAAATTACTTTGTTTGAGAAATATAGAAGATGGTTTTGAATCAGTCAGTTTTCAGTAAAAGAAATAGGACCCATAAGGCACAACTTGTCTGCCAGTCTCTTTTGGATTTGCCATAGGGGATTGTTCATAAGCAGAAGCTGGAGAAACTCTCTGAAAGGCTATGTCTTTGCATCAGGCGGTAAAGCTACATATCCTAGGGCCGGAGGGAAGGGACCATGGAGACTGACAGCTGTGTCTGGCCTCACTGCCTCTGACTTTGAAGTGCATGTCCTTTTAAAACTATGGCCTACTGACATTGCTGAATACACATGCATGTCTGGCCCAAGATGATGAAAGAGGACCCAGGGAAAGGTCTCTAGAGCAGTGACTGACCTGCCACTGTCCCACAGCAGCCAAGGGAGCCAGTGGATGAACTGCAGGGTGTAAAATCTATAGAACCAGGGTGACTGCTGCTCCAGCTCCTACGTAAGTGCTGTCCTGTGAATGGCCTATTAGGAACCATGCAGGCCAGCCTAGCCTATTAGAACATAACAATGGCGCCACAGATTTTATTAAAATTATATGTTGAAATGCAAATAATGCTTGAGTTGTCACGACAACCCTGGCATTATTTCCTTCTTGGAGCTTCAGGGTCCTTTTTCCTCTCCTCCTCAGTTCTTCACTCCTCTCTGGGAGGTTTGAAACCAAGGTGTGTATGTGTGTGTGTGTGTGTGTGTGTGTGTGTGTGTGTGTGTGTGTGTACTTACCAGACATATAGTGCCTTGCTCTACCATAGACTTTGTTCAAAGCTATGACATAATTCAGTCCTGCAGAATTGTGTCTGAAGCTAACAGGCAGGCCTCCGTGCTGCTTGGTGATGGTGAAAGTGTGCTTTGCACATTTGCAAACACTATTTTTGTTAGACTCCTAATCCCATCACCAGAGGAGACATTCTAGCTTTTGATCAATCACCTTTCTCCAAAAATCTTAAGAAAGAAAATGATAGCCTTCTCTTCAAGTCATGAATTTGTCCATCCATGGTGCGTGTCTCAGCAGCACCAGAGAGGCCGTACTGCTTAAGGGAGGGGAAAGAATATTGCACGGCCTGTCCGTCACTGCTCGAAGTCTGAATGTTTCTGTTGCAGAGGAAGCCATTGAATGCTTCACTTTCCCCATGCGTCTCGCAATCCAGTTGAAATTAAAATCAGTAGAAGGCATTGCTCTTTGGGAAAAAAAAATCCAAGGTTCAGGAAACAAAAAGCATTCCATTCAAATACCCATGAAGCTATAGAAAATCCAAAGTATTTCAACTATGTAAAATGGATACTTCACTGGAGACTGTTTCTTTGGTTTGACTACAAAAGAAGTTACTCTGTGTGGCTTTTACTCTTGCTCCCTTTAGACCTTCTTGTACTCTCAGGTCTGTACCCAGGCAAATTGTGTTTCCATCTTTAGCAAGCTCTTGACTGATTGGCACCATTTTGAAACATAAGAAGTTGCTCTGAGGCATGGACCTCTTCCCACCATGGAGGTGCAGGATCAGCATGTGCACACATAGTGTGCCCACTGGCTCGGTCTTCTGCTAACAAAAGCCAGAATCTTAATCTTGACCATCTCTTTACAAAAGTTCTGAAAACCTTTCCTCTACCTCCTATTTCTGTTCCTTGGCTCCTCTGGATTTTTAAGAATTGAGGAGTTGGGCTGGGTTGTCACCCAGAGAAAGTAGAATGCTCACCTGGCATACTTGAAGCTATGAGTCCAATCCTTAGCCTCCCATAAAGTGTAGTGGTGCATGCCTTCAATCCCAGCACTTGGGGCTAGCAGCAGGAGAATTGAAAGTTCAAGACCACCAATTGCAGTGCTCACATGTAAAGTTCCAGATACTTGGGTGGTTGAGTAGAAGGGCCATTGCCTGTAGGAGTTCAGGGGTGTAGTATATTATGTTGATAGAGTAGACTCACTAAGTTCAGTGGTGATGTGGGATTCCCCTCTGTATACTGTGAATATCATTGGTGAATAAAGAAACTGCCTTGGCCTATTGATAAGAACTTAGATAAATGGGGAAAACTAAACTGAATGCTAGGAGAAAGAAGGGCGGGGTCAGAGAGAAGCCATGTGTTCCCTACTGAGACAGACACTGGGAACTTTACCCAGTAAGCCACAGCCACATAGCAATACACAGATTACTAGAAATGGATTAAATTAAGATGTAAGAGTTAGCTAGTAAGAACCTAGAGCTAATGGGCCAAGCAATGTTTTAATTAATACGGTTTCTGTGTGATTATTTTGGTTCTGAGCTGCTGGGTGGCTAGGAAATGAACAAGTGGCCCTCCTCCAACACAGCATCAATATAGTGACTTCCCAGGATAGGCAAATGGAGGTTGGGGTTGGGGAGAGGGGCTAAGATTGCCTAAGAAGGGATGAATTGGCCCAAGTCAGGAAGTTCAAGTTCAAGGTCATCCTCTGCTAATAGTGAATGTGAGACCAGGCTGAGCTGCAAGAGACCCTGTGTTAGGAAGGAAAGGAAAAGACGTTAAGGAGGTTAACTTATCTGCCTCTCAAGCCTAAGCCCTGAGCTTCCTATGACCATTCCATCCTCAGCTTTGGAGGTTGTAATTCTACAGTCTGGTGACACTTGGTTCTCACAGTATTAGAAATATAGAAACAGACATCCAACTCCTTTGTGGATTCTGTCTCTCACTTATGCTTCTCAATACGTTTCTTCAGCAAGTAGCTTTGCTTTACTCTGGGTCCCCATAGCTAGAAAGCACCAGATTGGAAGAGGATGGGGTGGGAGCCCCTGTATTTGTTCATTCACAATCATTCAAACATTAACAGAAATACCTAAGGAATGTGCAGCTAAGGAAAAGTGACATGGCATAGAGGAACGACTTCCTATGACGTCTCCTTCTGCTCTAGACATCGCTAGAGAAGCAACTACCTAACTTTCCCTCGGCACACGGCCCTACAGTGTGAAGATTGCTCCTGCCTCAGCTCCCACCACTGGAAGAGACTTAGAATGTTGAGTTTGGATGGAACACAGGAGATCAGTTATGCTCACTGCCCCAGAATAGCTGTCTCTGTGCGCCAAACCATTAGCTCTCTAGCAGGTTCCTGTGACAACACTGGTACAAGACAGAGTTGACAGTGTGTCAGATGCAGAGGCTGTGGGGTCCTTAGCTGTGTTAGAGCCCCTCTATCTGCCATAGAGCACTTAAGGGCAAGGCTATCAGGGAACAGCATTCTAAGTGTGACTTCAGGGCATTTGGGGAGCGTCTCATCCATGCACATTGAAATACATGTGCACACTTCATTTTCATACCCAAATTTCTGCAGCTTGCAGGTGTGGAATTTCTTTAGGAGTGAGAACACACTAGTGACCTGTGGAACCTAGGGTATGTTTGGGTAGGAAATATGAGCAAATGGTCCTAGTGACAGCTTATCTCTACAGAAAGGAATACCACATGAATCTGTCAATTCTGGTTACCACCCTAATGAACCCCCAAGCAACATGAAGCATAGGAGACATGCCAGACCAGTACACACCGTCTGTATGACATTCCTTAAAACTGTAAGTTTAGTGTGAATTCTAATTGGTCTTCATAATAAAAACTGGAGTTAGATATGAGGATAAATGCTGAAAGGTCAGAAAAGTAAAGGAGCCAGCCACTAGAGAGACTTTTTACCTCTACTGAATGCTCAAACCAAAGGTCTGAGCTCCTGTCTCCTCCTGCCTTATATTCCTCTCTCCATCCAGCCATATCACTTCCTGTCTCCATCTCCCTAGTGCTGGGTGGGATTAAAGGTGTGTGCCTCCCAAGGCATGAGATCCCAGGTGCTAGGTCAAAGGCTCGTGCTACCACTGTCTGGCCTCTGTGGTTCACTAGTGCCTAGCTCCACCCTCTGATCCTCAGGCAAGCTTTATTTGTTAGAACACAAACAAAATATCACCACCTGTAGGTGGATGGCCTACAAACAAGTTCAAGTGTAAGTGAGAAAAAATGTATGCTAATATTGAATAACTGGATATAGAAGTCTGAAGCACTTGGAGAAGGATTCGGGAAAGATGAGTAGTCTCAATAAGAAATGGAAGTAATTGATTGGCGGTATCTCAAGCGACTGTGATGGGGGCATATGCAGCCTGCTCTAACCTCCAGGCTCTTCCGGGCTCCCGACTCCAGTCAGATTTAGATAGTATACACCATGCTTTTCATTTGGCCGCTCCCTGGTTCTCTGTAGACTCTTAGAGCTCTGGCCCCCGCATTCCAAGACAGACCGCTCAACGTATGCCTGACTCACCCGCTCCAGGAAGCAGGTCCACGAGAGACATCAGTGCCAGGAAGTGGCCCCTTTGGAAGATAGAGGGAAAGGAAAGCTCTTCCTGTATCTGTTTCTTTTGTTTTCTCCAGTGGTCAGGCACACCTGCTGCTGCGGAATCCTCTCTCCTCTGGAAAGGAAAACGGTTTTTGTGCTTCCCTGTAAATTAGAATTTGCAGCTTCTAATTAGGGGTTCCCCAAATTGCTCCCTCTGTACGAACCCAGTGATTTGTGGACTCGTTTTGGATCACTGTAGAGAATCCACTGGAGGATTCCACCCTCAAGTTTCAGGTCCTACACTCCCTGCCATTCTTCGAAGTGCAGAACAGCTTTTGACTTGAGCAGACTTAGGATCTGCCCTGCAGAGAAGGAATGGCATTTTGTCTCCTCTGTTTGTATACTCTACTTCTCCACTTACCCACATATAGGGAATTCTGACCAAGGGATAGCTTCCAACAGAGGCTTTTTATATTTCTGTAGTACCCCTCCCCCAAACGCCATCCTCAATTCAGTAGTACATCAGGACCAGTGAAAGCTTAAACTTCGAAATGCAGTTCTGATTCCGCTAGGGGACAGTGAGCCCCGCATCGGTGGTGTTGATAGCCATGCAGAGGACTCCCTGGGTGAAATATGCCGTTCTGTGCTGTTACCCAGATTTGCTTCTCAAGTTAATTACTGTTTCCAAGGGCCCTCTCCTTCTAGCACATGTTAAACTTTATACTGCAAATCATAAACACCCTCTGTTTTCCCAGAAGCAGCTTACAGAACTCCAGAGCCTGCCTGACAGCCTCTTGAAAGCTTGTCTAGTAGCAGTAAGTCTGGTCCCGGGATGTGGAGCCACAAAGGCCACAGACAGGACTCAGTGCCCAAGCATGCTTCTTTCCAAAGCAGACCACGTTCTGCTTGGGTCTGTAGCACTCCATGGTGACATGCAGGTCAAAGCTGACTTTAACAAGCTCTCCTGAAGTCATTTGTTCTGTATTATTGTACACCATCGTGTCAAAGGGGAGTGTGGACCTGCATCACTTCTGAAAATAATGTTTGCACAATGTTTCTTTTTCTTTGTCATGAAAATGAGAGGAGATTGTCATCCAAAATTGGGTTCAGATGTTGGGCTTCTACCTATTGAGCTTCAGCTGTGTTCCATGCTCTGGAGTGCTTTCCCTAAGAAACGACTTGTGAAAATAAATACAGCAAATGGCTCACAGTCTGGGAAATAGACTGTAAAGTCCCTCCTCTCGGGTTTAGGTACGGATTGGAGGCTGTTTTCTTAGCGCTGTCAGCATGAAATGTTTCCCCACTGAATTCAGCAGCTTGTGACTTGTGAGCCCTCTGCCTGGTGCCGTCAGCTGGGCCTTGTTTAGGAACCTGGGGTGGGGGGAGCCAAGGGCACTTGAGGTGTCTGAACAATATAGGCATCTTTTTTGTGTTGTTGCTGCTTACAGTTACTAGACCTCTCTAGAGGGGTACTCTTGTTGCTTTTCTAGGATGCATAATTTGGAGGAGTTGGCTAAAAAGTAATACCAATCTCATGAATTTTACCATAGTAAATATAGTCAGCATGTATAGAAAAAAAAGAATGTATCGAAAAAAAGAAAGTGCGTGCGTGTGTGTGTGTGTGTGTGTGTGAGTGATTTTATGTTATCAAGGAAGTCTCAAGGCTTTCTTTCCAGTGGGCTTCAGAAAGGATTCCAGTTATTGTTTTGAATGAGAAGAGATGTTGATAAACAGTGGGGCTTATTGAAAACATGGGTTAATTATATGGGACTACTGATAGCACGATGGTAGGAGAGAGTTAAATATACAATAGGTACAGTTGTTGATAGCACTTGTTGCAGAGACTTAGAGCATATTGTCAAGATGAGCTTGCAATCTTCGTTTTTGAAAGACTTGTTTTTGTAGTGTGTGAGTATATACGTGTGTGACATGTGAGCCTCCTGGCACGGGTGCTGGAAACCAAACTCAGGTCCTCTGAAACAGCAAGAAGTGCTTTTAACCATGAAGTTGTCTCTCCAGCTGACTTGGTGATCATCTAAGAATCACCTCTCAGTCTGAGGTTTAGAAACACTAGTAGAAGGCCTAGTATGGCCCATGTCTCACGTTTGTGGATCCTGATGAGAAAAACAAAGTACTTGGTTGTTGTCTTCTAGAATAATGCTTGCCTCAGGAAAAATATATTCCTGGTGAAAAATAAGAATGAAAAGACAAGAACAAATGTCTTCTTAGATTTAACACAGTATGTGGATTATTAATATGATACAAGGAGGGGGCCTGGAAATGAAGCTCAGTATTGGAGAGCTTGCTGAGCATGTGCGAGGCCCAGGTTCAACCCTAGCATCAAAAGATAGAAAAAAATTCTGCTTGAGTGCCCTGGTCCTCGATTCAGCAGAATAATGTTATTGTTCCTGCAGGGCTTGGCTGTCTTCACAGATATTTGGGCTTAAGACTTGCCCTGTCCTTTGGGGGATCTAGTGCATCAGCTGTGTCTTACTGTAGCTGACATTGGTTCCAGACCATACGGAGAGAACCTCTTCTCTGGAGCAGCCTTCTCTTATGTTCAGAGGACCCAAACCCATTGGGCATATAGCTGTATTGGATGCCTAGTTCTGGAAGGTGTAAATATTACAAATATGTGAGAATAAAGTTCTGGGAAAGGCTAGAGGGCCAGGGACTTTTTGCCAAGGAACGTGGTGGTCTCACATGAGAGGCTTCCGTGCATCCCAGACGTGGCAGCAGAGACAGATAGGAGTGAAGCGGCTAGAGGGGGGATATCTCCAGCAAGAATCCTGGGCAAGTCTGAACCTTTCGTTAGTTTGGGCATAAGGAGCCTGCAGCAGAGTGGCCTGCACTGTGGCTTCCTTGTTACACCCTCACAGGTTGTGTCTCTCCTCCAACCAGGAAGTGCTAACCACGACCACGGGTCTCTTACCTTGCCGAACTGCAGTTAAAGGGGTAGGGGTGTTTAATATATAACGTCCTTTTATAGTGTCCCGAGCCTTGTCTCTGCCCTGTTTTGCAATATGTAAAGAGCGTTTTTTAAGAACCTGATAGAACATTAGATTCCACCCTCTGAAGTTGAGATGTATCTGCTGCAGTTGGCTATTGCTCTCTAGCAGGGCCTTGCTCTCTTTATTCATTTCATCTTGATGACAAATACGTATGTCCAGTCTTTTGAACTGACAAACATTTTCCAATTTCTTCACTTACTAATGAGCTCAGTTAAACCTTTGAGAGGAATTCATGCTGACATTTTATGTTCTCAAAAATCTGAACACAGACTGTTAAACTTAGAGAACAGATGAGGGGAAGAAATGTATCCGGACTGGTCTGGGGTCTTTAGGACTCTTATTTTGGAATACAGGACAGGTTAGCCAGAGTCTCTGTGGGAAGATGAGATCTTTCATCTGGCCTCAGCTAGACTTTGTCCTTCTGCTAGACAGAAAAGGGAAGAAGTGACATTCCAGGGATCCAAAGAACCCTGGAGTCAAAGTCAGAGGCCTGGGAAGCAGAAGACGTGGATGACATTCATGGTGTATGAAGGGGCACATGTTCAGGAGAGCAGAAACAAAATGAGAAAAACATTCCCCGTGGCTCATACCTTCTCTAGTCTCTCGCTCAGCAGTTAGCCACAGTAGTGATCCCCATGCCACCCATGTTTTGTTCTGCTAACTTCAGATTTTCGTTTCAGAGACAAAGCACCCTCGTTCTCATGATACACTAGTTCCACGTGCAGTTTATGGCCTGTTTTATTTTTTAAAAAACCCGATAAAACATGGACTGTCTTGTTCACCCCTACTTTGTACCAATGCCTCTCCTCTTTTAGTACTACATGTTGTTGCTGGGGACTGTCAGGAGATGGGGCTTGCTCTGATTCTTCTGGGAGAGAGATTTTGATTAGAAATCCTCCCAGAGACTTCTCTGAGTGGCCCAGAGCCCTTTCAGGGAAATTTAAACAGATATGGGGAGTCCTGTCTGCAAATAACAGACATGCAAATCGGATGCCATGCAAGTGAGATGAACGTAGGGAAGCATGTGATTAGTTCATGGGCTGAGTGAGATAAACAGTGCTGTGCAGCCAGCAGGTGGACGCTGACTGTCGAAGAGAAGGTTGGGGGGGGGGGGGGAGAACATATAGTCACGTGTCCAAATTGTTTAGATGCCTGCTGGATTGTTGTCCACAGGAAAGGTTAGGCGTGCTCCAGGCAGTTCCTCAGAGGCAAGAGTAAAGCCGGCAAAGGTATGAGGCTCCACGTGATTCTCTATGAGTCAATTATGAGGGAACTGGCTCACAATTCATGTGAGTGCTGTTTCTAAAAGATGGTGCATGATTCTGAAGCCCTACCGATAGTAAGCAGTCACCTGCTATTAACTCTACAAGGGGACCCTGAGAGAGGAACCTTCATTAGGGTGTCTTTAGGGTCAAAGACCACCCATATAATTCCTTAAATCATGGAGATATTTTATAGCATCTTGAAAAGTCATTGTCTTCACAAGTCATCCTCTTTTCAGAAGAATACTTGATGTTCCTAGGCTTGGGAGATGCTCGGTTTCCTGGAGGATGGAATGGCCCCTATTCTGTAATCATCCTGTGTGTGGGTCCAACCAGATTTTGCTAACAGATGAACTGATGTGTAGCTGTGGCAGTGGCCAAAAAATATAACCAAGTGTGCAGTGGCAGGGACCACATGAGTATCTTGTGCTGTGACAGCAGAGAGATTGTTTACTGAAACTGACTGCCTGTCCTTGGCAAACTTCATGTAGAGTATGCATTTTGTTCACGGCCAGGAGTTGAAGGCAGGCATTGGAAGGACCAAAGAAAACAACAGTCCAGGGAGCCCAGCTTTGAGAACCTCTTAGTCCTCTTCTTAACCAAAGAGTAAACAGAAAGAGTTAGAGATGTGCATAAGAATTTGAAATAACTAATGATACTATACTGTTTTAAATGGTTTTTTTTCCTGAAATATGTATTTATTGTAATTTTAATTAAACTATAATTACATCATTTATTCTTTCATTTTCCTCTCTCCAACTCTTCCATACTCCCCCATCACGCTGTCTCAAATTGATGGCCTCTTTTTCTTTAATTATTGGGGTTACAAGTACAAACATACACTCAAATTACATGCATACATATATACACCATATACATATATCCATACTTTCATACATGCATACATATATACATATTGCATAAATACAACCTGCTGAGTCCGTTTAGTGTTACTTGTGTGTATATGATTTCAGGAGTGACCCTTGTTGGCTAACCAGCTAGGGGATTCACTCTTCGTGGTGGTTGGAATGAAAGTGGCCCCCATATGCTCATCTATTTGAATGTTTAGTTTCCACTGATAAAGTATTTAGGAAGGATTAGGAGGTGTGGGCTTTTGGGAGGAGGTGTGTCACTATAGGAGGGCTTTGAGGTTTCAAAGACTCTCATCATGTCTAGTGTTGCTCTCTTTGCCTCTGTCTTGTGGATGAGATGTAAGCTCTCAGCTGTTGCTCCAGCACCATGCCTTCCTGCCTGTTGCCAAGATGGTCATGAACTAATCCTCTGAAACTGTAAGCAAGCCCCCAAGTGAATGTTTTCTTTTGTAAGTTGCCTTGGTCATGGTGTCTCCACAGCAATAGAAACGTAACTAAGAAACCCATGGAAAAATGAGTTCTCCTTCTCCCAGCAGTCCTCCATTGCCTGTAATTCCCTGTCTGGAGGTGGGGTACAGTGAGATTGCTCCCTTCCCTGTTAGCGTATCTATTGGTATTTGCATTGTTCAGATCTTGCGTAGGTAGCCATATTGTTGCAGCATCATGTGTTCAGGCTCCCTGTCATTTCTTGGAGACACAGTCTCAAAGCAGACTTCCTGGTCCTCTTGCTCACACAGACTTTTCATGGCCCCTACCAAGATGTTCCCTGTACTTGATTGCCAGAAGCTGTTACAGTGTTTGTAAAAGTAGGGTTGAACTTTTTCAGAGAACACTGAGTTTGGCATTGAAGTAGACTTTATAGACATATAAGTCATGCTTCCTTAGAAGATATTGAGGTTACTGGACAGATTTCAAACACTTTATAAGTCGATCCTAATCTACAACAGATATTGCAGAGGTAAAGTAGCCTCAGGGAGAGGAGAAAGCTTAGGAGGTAATTGGTGACCATGTTGGTATTTTGATGTGTTTCAACCCTCCTGAAAGCCAAGTTTCAACTAGCACACATGTCAGCAAGATACTCCTAGTGGGCCTCGTCAGTCAGGTCACCCCTTTGAAGACGGACGCTTAAAAGAAATCCCACACTAGCTCAGAACTGAGCATAATAGAGGGTTATTTATTTAGGGGTAGACTCACAGATTACAGTCCTCCGCTCGAACGGGGAACAGCACCTGAATCCTGCAGCTAGAAGAGAGGCCGGTGCGCTTTACATCAGCATTTATAGTATAAGAGGCTACACCCAAGTGGGTGGGTAACTTAAAGGCAACTGGCGGTAGGAATTCCTACAGCACCCTTCTTGTAAATACAATATTTCTGAAACATGGCAGTTTCCATCTTTTTCCTGTTTTTGTTAGGCTGCTTTTCTCTCACACAAGGGCCAATGAGCAGCAGTGGTCTTTGTTGTGTACAGCCTGAGCTATAACTGTCAGGCCTTTCAAAGGAGTTGAGTAGGCTGTTGGCCTACATGTGGGCAAGCTCTGAAAAGGTGCCATTGGTATTCTTTTTACCTGGAAGAGAGATCCAGCAAAGTTATTAGCAACGCCTCGCACCTAGTGCTTCTTCCTTTCCATATAACTCATCCTTCTGTTCATTCGGACTTGTTATTCATTTGAGTTTTCTCAGATGCCTGTATCATGGAGGCAGACTAATAGAATAAATACCTTAATCCTTCTCTCCTTTTCTGCCTTTTTTTCTGTTAAAACTTTTAGACACAGAGTGGTCTTACTTGCATCTGCTATATTCATTAATTTATAGAACTGGGTCCATGAAATTAGAAATAATAATGGTAATTTCATGCAATAGGGTGGCTATTTTGTTTGTTAATAAGAGGATTTCTTAATCCTATGTGGTTTCTAATGGCATTTTCCTTACACATAGTATAGGTTTGGTTTTTGTTGTTAGTTGCCTTTCCTCTATAATGGAGACCATTGTAATAAAATTTACTTCAATTATACTGACACATCCTTTGGCTTGAAACTCAATTGATTAAACTTCAACATATCTCTACTCCCGTTGAAACAACCGTAGTATTGCACATTGCTAGATGATATAGCTACTCTAAATAGGGAAAGAGTGTGTCTTTTTTTCCTTTACAAATATTATTATTGAACCTCCTGGGTTTTTGACAGCTGCCTTGCAGACTCCTGGCTTTAGTTGACTGAGTAAATGTTGCTTGAGCCTGTGGTTAGTGGTCACGATTGACTATCCTTTTGTACAGCCTATTCTGGGACTTAGTAAGAACATCTTACACTGAAGAAAGCTCTAATATCTAGCACTTGTATATTATCATTTGTGAAACGATCCTACTAAAGGACCCTACGGTTGTTTCAATGAAATTTACTTATACTTTAAATCTTAAATTTGTAATTCTTACTTAGAATTTTCTTTATAAAAGTGAAAGACTTCAGCTGCTACCAGAGATTGATGGGTAGATAAATAGACAGACAGACAGACAGAGAGAGATGGATGGGTGGGTGATGGAGAGATAGATATCTCACACAAGTTTTCAGTTATGTGAGTATGGAAGTATAGAAACTTTTAATGTGCTTTGGGCACATAAATCGTCACAAATGCACAGTGGATACTGAGGTCAAAGTGTGCTTTAGAAATAGAAAGTCCATGAGAGATGACAATTGCAGATATTTGTTGCTGGAGGAAGAGAAATGCAGGGAAGGAGAAGACAGAAAAATCCCATTGCAATCAAGGTCTTGATGTATTTTATATCACAGGGATCATCAGAAAAAACAGGCTCTTAGTTAACCTGATATAATCCACAGTACTTTTGAACTGACTTCTGTTTAATTGTGGAAATAGTGCATGTTCACGAGAGGATAAAAGTTAGAACTGAGCAAAAGTTTATCATAAATGACTTTCCCTATTGCTAGCCAGAGGGATGCAATGCATTTTATTGTATATCTGTTCATCCCTATAACTAGGTAATAATAGCTCAATGAATTTGACCATGTTACTACATTGCTCTGTTTTTTAGTTGCCATATAGGAATATATTCATGTCCCCCCTTCACATATTTGCCCCCTTTTAATTATTCATATACAGTGATGTAATTAAAATTTTTGTGACACACGTCCATACAGTTGTGAGTGTACAGTATGGGCTACATTTCTGAAAATATATTTAACTGAATTTTTAATGCTTCTTATAGTTGAACAATTACTGGCAAAATGATCTTGATTGATCCTTTTGTTGTTGTAGTTTTTCAGTCCCAATAATAAGGACTAAGAATGGCCACAACTAGAGACGGACAGTGTCATTATCATCATCATAGCGCACATTTATTGAGCTTGTTCTGTGTGTGCTTTTTCCAGTGTTCTCCTGACTTGTATTGCCTTTCTACATCCTCACAATGACAGTATTGTGAGGCCGTCATTTGCAACTAAAGTCACATAGCCAGCCTTATAGTGAGTAAGCAGTGAATGCTTCAGCCCCATGTCTAGAAGAACACAGTCAAGTTGGAGGTGCTAGTGATAGACAGGTCAAAGATGTAGCTTTGTGCTTATCCCCAAGTGAATGAAACTAAGAAGCCAAGCCAAATTCATTCTTCTGTGCAAAGTGATTGATGTTGACAAAAACAAGGTCACGTGTGCATTAAAAAGAATGGAATAAGATTCTAAAAAATCTTCTAAAGAACCTACTGACCTGAAATTTGAATGAAAATGTACCACTTGGAGATGATGTAAGACTGAAAAGGATGTCTTTACCCCCTAAGGAATCTGGATTTTACCACACACACACACACACACACACACACACACACACACACACACACACTTAGGGCAATAAGGGAAATAGGTTGAACAATAGTCGATGCAGGCTGGAGGCAAAGTCTCAGAGGTGAGTTATGCCCAGCAGGAAATCTCAGCCATCGTTACTCTGCTGTTGATGTCTGAAGGCCTCCCAACGTGACAGGAAGAACTGGATTAAAGAAAGCACAAGGTAGCCAACACTTGGGTGGCCACCGAATGACTGTTGAAGTAGCTTTTGAAAACGAATAGTTCTACAACTAAACCACTGGACAAAGTAAATTTTTCAAGTTATTGGTGTTAGAAGTTAAGAACAGTGGAGGTTGTGTAGGAACTTCAGAAACATTTGACCTCACTCTCCTCTTTCGGAGAAAAGGAAAATACTCCAGATATATTCACACTTACCCAAACTGCCAGCCGAGTGAATAAAAAGGAAGGTTCTAGAATCCCACCTTTAGGTGGCTGAATTGGTGGCCTTCCCATCATACCATATTTCTAAAAGTTAGTGGCATATGTACATATTCTATAAAAAAAACAAAAAAGCAGAGAAATTAATAAATCCAGACACTTATTTCTGATCTAATTATCTAGCAGACCTGAAGATAATTCCCATAAACTTAAATGCAGGTAACATTTTCCAGGAAGAAATGACCTGCTTTCATCCTGGTGTGTCACATACCAGGGCAGAATGCAGCTTTGGAGAGGAAAGGTTTGTCTCAGTTTACATGAGGGTAGTCAAGGCAGGAACTCAAGCAGGAACTTGGAGGCCGGCCTGCCTGCCATCCACACAGCCGTACCTCTGACCCAGAAACTCACTTCAGAGGCGGAGGTGTGTGATGGGTCTGGGGTTGCTCAGAGATTCACTATGACCCTGAGTAAATTTTATTTACTTATTTGAGGCTTTATTAGATACCGTCCAGGGCCATACCCAGGACTGAAGATTATGTGCTGAATTACAGTAGTCAGGGGCTTATGGAGGCAAAACTCACCAGGCTACGTACTTCCTGCCTACATGTGCTCAAGCACACATCCTGTGCAGCTGGGGCAACCAAGTTTGTTTACAGATACGAAAACACATGGTTTGTCATCGTTTGTGAACAACAGCCCCCAGCACTCCAGGAAGTTGTCTGTCCGTGGGCAAGTGAAGCTTACAGGTTAGAGGCACTTTTGTAGCTTTAACTTCAAACGTCACGTTAGCCATCACAAAGGTACAGCGGGAACCATAGTGGAATGTTGCCTGGTCGCTCATTCTCAGCTAGTTTTCTTGTACAGCCCAGGACCACTTGCTCAAAACATGTGCTGCCCATAGTGGGCTGAGCCCTCGGGTGTCAATTAACAACCCAGGCAATCTCCACAGACATGTCACAAGCCAGTTTGATAATAGGGACTTGTTCAACTCGAGTTCTGGGAGAGTTCTCGATTGTGTCAAGTTGACAGCTAAAGCGATCTGGAACACAAAACTAAATTTTAGTGTGAGTTCTCTCTTCTTTGGGTAGACTAGAAAGAACATTTTTTAAATTTTTATTTTCATTAAACATTTCATTGGCAACGTTGACTGTATCAAACAGACATTCTTGAGAATGGTGGACTCTCTCTCTCTCTTCCTATCACAACAAAAGCGTAACAGGAAACGCAGAACGGAGAGGTACTGTTAGCATGTGACCAGCATAGCCTGTGGGGTTAATGCCTTCACCAGGTGAGGGGCGCAAGGTGCCCTTGGCTGCATAGAAAGAACATTTAATATGAATTTACGTAAGACTACTTTTCTCAGTGGCATGAGCTGTGGTCAATAATCTATTTTGGGGGACCTGTTTTGTTTTTGAAACAGACCTTGCTGCAGTTCTCAGACTGACTTCAAACTCAGGATCTTTTGTTTCAGTCTCCCAAGTACTAGGGATAAGGGTTTGATCTACAGTACTACAATAATCTATCTTAAGACAGGAAAAAAAAATCTTCTTTTTCAGGCTATAATAAGCTCATATTCTTGCTTAGATAAATGTTGTAATGGGATTGACAAAGAAGGTGGCAAAAATAAGGCTAGCTGAGTGATTGACGAAGGTGCTTGTCTACAGTACTAGTGTCAGAACTGCATGATTAAGAGCTAATTTTAAGTTTCATAAAGAATTCCCTCTGTAGCACAAGGTCTGTCAGGTGACAAGCTGTGTAAGTGCTGCGTGTTGTCACTTCCGTCACGTTTGCTGCATCTGTACAGTCCTGACTACCTACCCACGTCCCTGGAGTCAGATAATAGAACTGAGGTAGGCGGTCCAAAGAATAATTCATGTCAGAGGCACAGGATATACCTTCTCTTCGCAAGGACACATGTGCCATCAGGAGATTGTATGCCTTAGAAGTGTCTTTTCCTTGATGTGTCTCAGTGTCCTGGCTCTTTCTAGGATGCCCCTCCCCCCTGAAGAGTAGGCTCGCTGCTTTCTGACTGCTCAGTGTGAACGCGAGTCTTTTAACAATTGCTCACACTAGAAGGAGAGCACTGATCAGACTGCATACTTCTGTCTGCAAGGACGGGGCTCCACAGGCAGCTCAAGATGCTTGGCCAAAGGGAAGAGCTCTGAGAATCCCGGTGCCTCCTGCTGCCAGAGCGTAGTGCCCAGCAGTGCATGCGCACACATGACATGTGTGCTCTTCTCAGCCCTGAAGCGTGTGAAGTGAAAAGAGCCCCATTTTGACTATAAGATCTACTCTAACTGCTAGTATTACTAAAACATTTCAAAAGTGCAAAGTCTTCTTTCTAGTCACTAGTCTTTAGTTTCTAAAATAATCTCTGTTTTGTATCCAGGACTATGCTCACAACAGACAGGCTCTTGTGGAACCTTGGACATGGGACTTGATTTTTGTTTGCTTTGGAAATTTGCCCTAGTTTGGAGAGAATAGAAAGATCTGGCACCTTCTACTTCATTTTATAGGTTCAAATACCATTGAATATCACTGTGGGTTTTGGCTTGTTAAATACATTGGTAACAGCAGGGTTTTGCTAATTTTAATGCTCCTTTAAAGGGGAAAGCTGGGTTCAGCATTTATGCTGCCGCCATAGCTCTTTTATTCACACGTTAAATGAGAACCAAGGGCTGTTCTAAAAACTCATCAGACTTCCTGAATGTTTTTAAGTCACAAGAGTGTGATCCAGCCCAACCTCAGGGTCACTGCTGTTGCCTTCCTTGGCTCGTCTGTGACTACCGGCTCGGGTGGCCTCGTAGACAGCCACCTGCCCTCGTGTTATGACAGCTTGAAAACAGTTTTGATTTATATTTTTTATCGTTTTTTATCACGCCTAAGTAGACCCACTTGGAAGTGTGTGTGGGTGAGGGGGGTAGGTGGTGTTAGGTGTGGTGACTCACAGCTATAATCTCTGCATTTTGGAAACTTAGACTGGAGGATTACTCTAAAGTTGGGTTACAGAGACAGGGAGAGAGGGAGAGGTTTTTAAAGATAAAGTCTAAGACTGAAATTAAAAGCTCTACCTAAATATCACTCTCCCGAAAACCAGTATGTACACATGTGTCTAGATAGGTTGCTGAGACTAAGAACACTGAAGGAGGTGCTAGCCACTCAGCAGCACATGGCAGCTGTGTGTCCAGGGCAGCGTCTGCTCCAAGGACACAGGGCTAACCGTTGTATCGGGCGCTCTCCGAATGTGAAGAGAGGGAGCCACCATGCAGTTTCTCAGCCCTGCTGACACACACAACTCACAGACAGAAAGGTGTGCAGAGATGCGTAGAAATGGCGCACAGTGTGCCTCTTGGATGAGTGTGATGTATCTGCAACAGAGACTACAGTAGGCAGATGCTTCTGGGGGTTTCATTCAGGCTTGTCAGTGACCCCATCCATCCATGCCCCATCTGTTCTGGCTCCAGGTCACCCTGGTTTGGGAGTGGGTTTCTGTTCTTTTTTTTTTTTTTTTTTAGAAACGCAATCTATTTTCTACCAACTTCTGAGCTAGCTCAGCAGGAGAGCTGTGCCTGGGACTAGCATGTGTTCTTTTCATTATCTCCTCCCAATGTCAGTAGCCTATTTTAGGCCACATCAAATGAAATCCTACTTCAAAATCTTTAATGTCTGCTGGACTCTGAGTAACACTGAAAAAGTCTGGTCACCAACTGGCCATGCACTCTTGAATTTTATACAGATATGTAGTCCCAGTATAGTCCTCAGTGTGACATGGGGCCTAGAATGCCCTTCTCAGTGTCATAATGCCCCTAAAGGAAAAAAAAAAACTGTATCCTGATGTAACTCAACTCCCATCTAAACACCTTTCCTCCATGGGTTAGAACATGTCCTAGTCATACCTGAAACTTTAGTTCTCTCTCCCTCCCTCCCCCCACCTTCTCTCTCTTTCTTGTTAGATTGGAAAGACCGTCCTAGTCAAGGAGATGACCCAATATTAAACATAAACATCTCCTATATTCCAGTGGCTTTGCAGACCACTGTCCTGAGGCATGGCACAGCAGATTTATTGCTATGTGTGGACCTTTGCAATGTTTTTGTTGTTTCTGACTTTCTTTTTTTCGTTTCTTGTAGGACCAGGAAGAAAACAAGGGAGCAACAAGTTGGCCTGAGTTCTACATTGATCAGCTCAATTCCATGGCTGCTGTAAGTGTAATTCACATCCTGTGACAGTTAAAGCTAGTACAGAGTACACAGTTACACAATGAGTTTGATTGAGTAAGACCTTCTGAATGCCGTTACCTTTCCAAACTCCATTCCCAACACTCTATGTTTGAGGTGTTGGGGACAAGGGGGCTGAAACGTTGCTTAGCAAAGTGATTCTTCTAGCATGTTTTAAATAGAATCTACACATACTAAAATATGATTGATTTTAATGTTACAAGATGAAATAGCATTTGAAACATGGCTTGTATTCAACTTGAACTTGCTGTTGATGTGGCTAAGTGTCCAGAGCTTTGCAACCTGTAGTGGAAAGGAGACTCATCTAAAAGTCGTGTGACTGGACCATCCCAACGTTATGCCCTTGCCAATGTCTTTCTCACTGGGAACCTGCCTTCTCCCTGAAACGATGCTCCTTTCCCATAAAAGTCTATAAAGCGTCACAGTGATTTGCTGAAGTAGTATAGTAGTAATATATTGTAGGGAAAGCTTTGGTCCATAGTTTTGGGGTTCAGCTATCAGTTCAAATGCATTTCCAGTGTCTGAATTCTGGTCTCTGAGATGTTAGCATTCCAGGCAGCTTGAAGATCACCTATTAATCATAGCTAAAATTTACAGAAAATAAACCACCCGCCTTTGAGCCTTACCAGCTTTAATCACATTGCTGTTAATGGAACTTGAAGACTGACCAGTTTGCCTCCGTAGCCATGCCCATGATTTTAAGAATTGTTTGTATCCAACTTTAAGTTTATAATATCAAATAGAAGATAGCTCCCAGAATACTCCACCTCTTTCCTGCCTTGGCTTGCGGAGAATTTTCTTCTTACTACTCCAAGCAAGCCCTTTAATATGCTTCCCCTGCAAACATTAGAAACCAATCGAAATCCATGCATTGCCTGCTCTTCTTTAAGCCCTGAAGGTCCTTCACTTTCAGTCTCTTCCTCTTCTTCCTCATTTCTTTCTTATTCACTGTTCTGCCTTGAATAATAAACAGCCCAGTAGATGTGCCCAGGGCTGTATAAATTACAGAAGAAATCACATTAGCTTTTGCCTCGCAGCAAAACATATAAGAAAAGAAAATAACCACCAAACCCCATTCTGTATACTGCACCAGAGATGAGGAAAAGGTGACCTCAGCCTTTTTGTGTGGATATGCCAGCAAAACGGCTGATTTCTGATGACCACCAGGGTTTTTTTCCGTGCATCTACCCAAGCAATAATAACTTGGAGCCATTTATTATTTCTTGCATGCAGAGGTTGTTTATGAGTTCTTGTTCCTGACTACTGGGAAAAAGGAAGTGTCAGGCAAACTGTCTCTGGGTATAATTAAGTTGGCATTGTTTGATGTATAACAAGAGATATACTTAGTTAATGAATTCCCTGCCCTGAATGAAGAAGTACTCTAGATTTTTCTTTCCTTAGATGTTGGGAAGTTTTATTAATTTGCCCTTTAGTGACTTTTTTTCTGCCGTGTCTAGGCTTATCCTTGAGGTATAGGGTCCTTGATAATTCAGGGTGTGGCCCTTCTTCAAACTCCCTTCTTCCTCTTGTCCCCTAGATAGCTCTTTGAAGCATTGTTGAGTGGTCTATACTTTAACTGTTTGGTTTCTAGCCCAAAGTCTTCTTCAGGACATCACAAGGCCATTAGATTTGTGATTTTGCTGCCCTTTCTGTATCCGATGCCTAACAAAGTCTTGAAATATGTCTTCCTTTGGGCCTGAGCCATTGTCTTTCTAGGGTCAAAGAAGAAGGGTGTCAACTGTCCGTGTGTTAGCCAGGTCTCAAAACGTTGGCATCTTTAAAGAAGCAAAGAGCCCAGTAACAGCATAAACTGTGCTGAATGCTGTCTCTCTCTCCGTCCTGGTTGCTGCTAGTCCTTGCATAATTCTGGTTGACGTGTGTGCTAGAGACTTCCCCACAGAACACAGCAGAAACCCTGAGACCTTGTCCCCTGGGACGAGGCTGGTACAGAGTTCCTCCAGACCCTTACTGTCCCAGGAGCAGGACTCTGGCTGTTGAAGAGGCGTTTGTCCACGTTGTCATCATCTGTCATCTGCAGCATCAGTGGCAGCTACTACTAGTAAATGTGCCTCATGTGACAGGCAGTACATTCAAATCCCGGCAGTCGTGATGTAGTGCCTCTGCTATTCATAGAGCCTGTCTGGAGGGAGGTTACCTTACCCAAGGTCATCAAATTGAGAAGTGGTCATCTAATTAGGAATTTAAACCATCTGGCTGAGCCCAAATATATCTTGCAAGTAGCCTTTCACTCTTGCTTCTGAAATCTCACATGTGGTACCTGAAAGAGGCCCAGGGATTGGACACTGTCTACAGTGAGCTTTTGGGGGAAGGGAAGGCTTCTGCTTTCTTTAATGCCTCTAGAGTCTGATGAAATAGTCCAGGTCGAGAACAGCCATACTTGCTGTGAAACCAGCCTTTTGTGGAACAAATTAAGTTACTTTACATAAGCCTCATACTGAGAACGCTTTGTTCTTTAAAGGATCACTGAGTTATTTGTGTTGGCTTTTAAAAGTCCAAAAAAAAAAAAAAAACACTATATGATGCAGAATGACCTAATAGGTCTTAGGATTGGAGCTTTGAGGGAACATGGGAGGTGACATTCATTTTACCCAGTTCACACCAAGGAAATGTTTCAGACCAGAGCGGTTCTGGTCCAGTACACTGTCTCAGTGTGCATCTCGGAAGCTTTTCCCAGAAGGTCCTTGCCAGTGTGTGCTCTATCTTCTGCTGGCTTCTTATGTGAGCAAATGCTTATGGCTATCACAAGGCCCATTCTGCTTGTGCACCAGTGCATACTACTTGTGTGGCTTGGAGAGTGACTCTAGAAATGTAGGCTTATCTTTCTTATCAGCTCTAAGTTGCAAAGAAAACTTCTAAAGCCTGAACACTTGAGTCTTTCTATAAAAAGACTCAAGTCTTTTTTATAGAAAAAGATAACGGGTTCATTTCTGTCACACAAATGCAACCTCAGATCCAAATCTGATGGCTTCACGTTGAGGAATGATCGTGGTCCTCCTGCTCTAGGGGAGATCTCCCTGCATCAGGAAAGGGAGTTCCAATACAGTTTTCTGTAGCACCTCGTGAATATCCCAACTCTAAGAAAGACAGAGACATACCGCCATCTCTTGTGTTCAGAAGCCTTCTCCATGACTGCCCAAGTGCTAAGTATACAGACCTTCACCTAGTGTCAGTGACGCATGGTAAAATGTGTAGTTTGAGTTCAGGATGGTCATATGAAGTTCATCTCCAAAACAAGGAGTGATCCTCAGGGCAAAGGCCTGATTTGGAGCTACAGATTCGAAATAATTGCTGAGACTCTAGAGGAGTTCAGCTGCCACGGCGACTGAATGCCCTTCACTGGATTGACACAGTTTTCCACAGGATGGCTTTCATACCGATCTGGAGGAATTCTTTGGCTATTTCTGTGCATAGCTGCTTCATCTACTATCCTCTGGTGACAGCTGTCGAAGCACGTCACCAGCAAAAGGGCAGCTTTAGCAGAACAATAGCAACTTAAGAAGAAGAAGATCCTAACCCCCCCCCCCCCAGCTGCCATAAATGACTTTGGTTATGCATTTGTTTTAGGCTTTATACTTCTTTCTCATCAAAAGGTCAAACAGGGTTTTAATTAACATTTAGTTACTTCCTGTTGGTGCTATTGATTTAGCAAATAATAGTAAAGTCTCCCATGATGCTTTGTGAGCCTGAGATAAAAGGAAATACTAGATCATTGAGACCCGTGGGTAAGGGTCAGGCTTGCTCTCTCTGGAGCCACCTCGCTGTTCCTTTTGCGGAGTTGGTAACTGATAAGGCCAAGGAGACAGGCATATGCGTTCAGAGCAAGGAAAGGAAAGGGTCAGCGGCTCCTCCATGGACGAAGGCTTCTGGGCTAGACAAGGGATAGGAGGGCTGTTCTGGCACAGCTAGGTGATCATGGATGTAAGGAAGTGAAAAGACAATAAGCCTTGTGGCTATTGTGACTTTATGTCACCTAAGGACTCAGGAGAGAACATATTTATTGTCACTCACAACCCAAGGGTTCAGGCTGTCGGTCACATGACAGCCTCAGTGAGGAGCAGGGAACAGTGCCCCATTGACAGTCCCGATATCCTGCCCAGGGGACTGCCCCACTCTCATCAGTGATTGTAATCAAGATAATCTCCCACAGGCGTGCCGAGAGGCCCTCGCCCAGGTGATTATAAATCCTGTCATATTGACATTTAACAGTAACCACCACAGATACAGAACATATCACACACAACCTTCAGAGACAGTGAAAGACCCTCGTGAGAATATGGCAGCTACTGGCTGCTCTGCCAGAGGACCCAGGTTCGATTCCCAGCAACCACATGGTGGTTCACAACCATATGTAACTCCAGTTCCAAGGGATCAAATGCCTTCTCCTGCCTTTTTCAGGTATTGTACACACATGGCATACATATATGAGGTAAAAGAACCATACATATAAAAATGAAAATAAATAACTTTAAAAGAGAATATGATAGAGTGTTACAAAGCAGGATGCTCAACAGTTATTCTCCCCTGTTCACAGCACCTGCCACTCACATCCATGCACACAGTTTCGCACTCACACAAGCATTAAGTAAATAATTAATGTCACTGAGATCTGCTTCCTAGAGCCTTGGCTCTGCAGCATCAACATTGCCTGGAAATTTCTGTAGGAGTGTAGCATCTCAGGCTTCCTCAGAGTTGCCTAGACAGTCAGCTGGAGAAGCACTGCCTTAGCAGCTCTCTGGAGTGTGTGTGTGTGTGTGTGTGTGTGTGTGTGTGTGTGTGTGTGTGCGCGCGCCTGCCTCCTCCCATGTCTCAGTCTCTCTCTCCCTCCCCTGCCTTTCATACTGCGATTTCTAAGTAATGTTGGATCATAATTAAGAACTAACATTTTCTCAGAGAGTAGAGACCATCTTGGTATCAGATTCAATTTAATTGGTACTTAAAAAAATTAATGTAAAGAAAGCCCTTTCATCTTGATTCCAGTTTCAGCTAATTCTAGTGATCACATGGAGAAGTGGCTGTGGGTGTCACCTGGCCCTGTGAATGTTTTACCTTTAGTTGCCAAAAAGTTGCTCCCAGCTAAAGGCCCAGCTTCTTCTCTGTCAAATACAAATGGTGTTATCTGCATCAGGGTAATAATTGTACAAACACTTTGTGCAACTTAACCTCTTCTAAAATTTCTAAACATTTTATTAAAATGTCATTTATAGTTTGAAAGTCTAACTTGCAATACAGATGAAACTTTACTGAATTATTGGTGGCATTCTGTGTTTTTGCTGGTACTAAATCTTAATCATAGATGCACTGATATTTTGTAGAAATTATTTACAATATTTAAAATGCAGTAATGAAGAGGTAACTTCTGTTTTCTCTTGTAGAGAAAATCTCTACTGGCTTTAGAGAAGGAAGAAGAGGAGGAGAGGAGCAAAACCATCGAGAGTCTAAAGACGGCACTGAGGACAAAGCCCATGAGGTGCTTTTCTGAGGCAGCGCAGCCACCCTCTCCTTGCCTGCCTTTCTTCTCCTTCCTTGTCCTTCCCCATCCTCCTGTCCTTCTCCGTACCCCCTGCCCTTCCCCATCTTTCCTCTCCTCTGTCCCCCTTCTTCTTCATCCTCCCTCTCCTTCTCCGTCCTCCCTCTCTTTCTCTCTCTCCCTGTTTGCTGCAGTGCTCAAACCATCCAGGGCCTCTTACATTAAAACTTGTAACTGAACCCTGGGTAGCTACTTTGATCTCTGAGCATTTGGTAAGTGCTTTCCTGCTTTTAAAGGAGAGGCAGACAGTGACTAAGATAGACGGCATTTTTAAAGGAAGAGAAAAGGAGGAAGGAGAGAGAGAGAGAGAGAGAGAGAGAGAGAGAGAGAGAGAGAGAGAGGAGAGAGAGAGAGAGAATGGATAGAGCACAAGGATGGCCAGACCATTTTTTTCATCGCTCTTGGGAATGTCTGTGAGCCATCTGGAAATGTAGGGCAGCTAGTTCCTCACAGTGTGAACCATAATGTCACCATAAGACCCAAAAGCTGTCCTCCTAGGTATATAGAGAAGGAAAATAAAGATCGACTCCCAAACACTTGTGTACAAATGTTCATTATCAGCATTATCCCAAATAGTTTTGTTGTCATTGTTGTTTTAAGTAGAAAAAACCCTCATCCAACTGGCAAATGGAGAACTAAAAGGTAGACTATTGTTTGGCCATATTTGTGCTCCTTAAATCAATGAATTTTATGGCATGTGAATTATATATAAGTAAAACTATTATTAAAAATAAAGACGGGTTGACTTTCTGGCAAGGAGTGAGTTCTCTCTAGTAAGCATTTCCACTCTGGCCCTTCTTCCACCATCACCTTCTGCTAAGGCCTCTCTCCAGAAGTTGGTGAGGTGCTGAGGCCCTTACAGGGCATCTCATTAGCACCAGTGCCATGCGTGAAGGGTAATGTGGTTGGTGGGATGGCTAAAATAATAATAGTAACAATTATCTTTATTTAGTAATAAAATACAAACTTTAAAAAAAGTATTGACGCATAAAATGCACTGTGCAAGTGTTTGACACGGGTCGTGCAGACCATGGGGACAAACCACTTGCTTCTTGGTCTGGTGTGAACTCTGAGCTGAGGTATCAGAGGTCCTAGGGTAGTCAGATAAATAGGTTGTTCTATCTGGGCCAGTCAGCTTTCATAGCACACACACATTGTGAATTGCCGTCCTTAACAGCAAAGGTTATAAATATCGATAAAATTAATTCACAATAATAAACCTTTGCTCTTATCTGTTTGTATATTAGAATTTCCTATAGAGTGCTATGTATAAGAAGGGTTTTGTTATAAACACCCTAGCAATAAACTCTGTCATTTGCCTGATAGGCAACAGACTGAAGGATGCTGCTCTTTGACGTGTAGGGACCATGCTTAGGGCCAGCACACACCACATAGGAACTGAATGCTGCAGTCACTCAGATCAGCAAATAACTTTTAACCTAGCACAGGACCGATATCATAGGGAAGGGAGTATAGCTCAATGGCAGAGAGTTTGCTTAGCATGTGTGAGGCTTTGAGGGGGTGGAGATGCGCACCCTAAGTGACTGCAAGTCCTGTTGATTCTTTGTACCAGCTGAGGTAAGCTTGCCTCAATTGGAGATTTTCTTTCCCAGTCTGACTTAGACTGACTGTTGGGTCTGTGCCATGGAAGAGGCAAAGACTTACAAAGACCTTGATTGATGTAAGCCTTTGGGTTCTTCAGGAAGTAAGTCTACTTCCTTTCCCCTGGGCTTTTCTATTAACGGTGGTTCCAAAAGCACAAAGGGATGAATCTGATCGCTTCTCTCCCTGACAGGTTTGTAACTAGATTCATCGATTTGGATGGCCTGTCATGTATTCTCAACTTTCTGAAGACTATGGACTATGAGACCTCTGAGTCTCGGATACACACCTCCCTCATTGGTTGTATAAAGGCACTAATGAACAACTCTCAAGGCCGGGCCCACGTCCTGGCTCATTCTGAGAGTATTAATGTAATTGCTCAGAGTCTGAGCACAGAGAACATTAAAACAAAGGTGGCCGTACTGGAAATCCTGGGCGCCGTGTGCCTGGTTCCTGGGGGTCACAAGAAAGTTCTGCAGGCTATGCTGCACTATCAGAAGTACGCCAGCGAGAGAACCCGCTTCCAGGTAGGTGCTTCCCACGGGCTTTACATTCACCCCACTCTTACACAAACAGTGCCCTTCCTGGCCTGCAGGGGTTGCTTGATCGTGCCTGTCAGTGCTCACCTTTGTCTTCAAACATTCCCTTTCTCTGAGGTTCAAGAACCTGAAAATAGACTATGCTTCCCACCGTTGGTCCTTCTGGGGTCTAAGATAAACTGAATTCAAAACTGTGACCCTGGGCTGGAGTCTGTGTTGCTCCTACAGAAGGCCCGGGTTCAGTTTTCAGTGCCCACATGGTGATTCACAACCATCCATAACTCTAGTTGCAGGAGATCTGATGACTTCTCCTGACCTCTATGGGCACCAAACACACATATGGTGCACATGCTTATATGCAGGCAAAATACTCATACATGAAATAAAATAAATTTAATAAAATAAATTCTAAACTAAAAAAACTCTGACTGCATCCTATGTATTACATAGCCCGTATTTCTTGAATCCACTGAATGGAATGTTCTCTGGAAACTTTACAGGTCATTCTTCTTTATTTAGGATCAAATAATAATAAGATTATATCATCTTATTTTTACTTAAAAGTAAAAAGCAGGTAGAGACAAGAAAGCAAGTTGTTTTTTGTTTTTTGGGTTTTTTTGTATTTTATATACACTTGCTGGGAACACATCTGGAAAAGAGTTCGTAACCCCAGTCCTGAGTTATAAAGGAGGCTTCTGTGAATTAGTGTAATTCCGACTAAGTGAGCTTTTAAAAATTAATTCCAAGCATTACAAAAAATTCTAAAATGGGCATATGTAGGGTTGTTAATGTTTTAGACCCTTATTTTTTCTATTTTTATAATTGACAGACGTTAATTAATGACCTGGACAAAAGCACTGGGCGTTACCGGGATGAAGTGAGTCTCAAGACTGCTATCATGTCCTTCATCAATGCAGTGCTAAGCCAAGGAGCCGGAGTGGTAAGAACTCTGCCCTGCAGTTTGACGCAGACAGCATTAAGAGCGCTTTGCCACTGTGGGGACTATACAGTTAAAAAGCTATAAATTTGTTTTGTGTGCCCCTTTTATTTTCAGGAGAGTCTGGACTTTAGACTCCATCTTCGCTATGAATTTCTGATGTTAGGAATTCAGCCTGTTATAGATAAATTAAGGGAACATGAGAATTCAACGTTAGATAGGTAAGTCATACGGTTACAGCTGGAGAGGGCCCATGCAGTGTCCACCATGGACTCAGTGGCAGGTGACGTGCCATGGGCTGCTTCCAGCCTGCCTGTCACATCAGGGGCGTGCACAGCCTGCTACTAAACTTCGTCAGTGAGGGAAGCAGCATGGCGTACAGAGAGCTTCCTACGGCCCACATCTGTCCTGCTATAGCCTTGCCTCCTCTGTATTCTGCTCAAGTTAGTCCCTGCTTCTGAACTCTGCTACTTTTAATATCTATAAAAAGTGGTAATAGTGGTGATGACAGCTGGACTCTAGTTCTGTCCTAAGGACTGCCTGCGAGTCACTTAGTAACTTTAGTAGCATTCTGTGAGTGCCAGTGTTCAACCACTGTGCACTTGTTACCACTTCTAGGGCATCCCCACCAGCTTGCTGATGCTTGCTGCGCAGCTGCCTCCCTCATGCACACACCCCAGCAGGCTCTTCCCCTTGACAGTCAGTGGAGGTGCCCAGACCTGCTTGCCTCGTACCCTTGTACGTCGTGTTTCTTTGGTTTTGAACACCTTTCACAGATGTTCTGACCCCTTGGTCCCTTACTCTGCAGAGCACCCCCTTCTGAGCAGTTCTAGTCTCTTCTCTGTGTTTTCTGTCCCCCCAACCATTATGTGTTTGTCCTCATAGACCGCATCATCCCTGGAATGCAGAACACAGAGTAGGAGGTTAATCAGCATGCACACAAATAAATGGATGGCATGAATATTTTCTGATCTGTAACTCAACAGCAAGTCAAGTGTGCGGGAGTGGCTTGTTTTTCCATGAAGGAGTCAGCTAGTGGAATCTGGAGGTTTTTTAGATTTGACAAGCATTTATTCATTTGATAATTGCCTACTATGTGCTATGTGCCCTGGGTTTTCCATTTTTTTCTGTTATCTATTTAACTCGTGTTTTGTTTTGTCTTTTCCTTACAAGGAACATGATTAAGCAAAGGCATTCAAGTTTTGTTACCATGTTTCTTTTGTAGACAGCTCTAAAAATCACGAAGGGCCTTTTAAGTTTTCTTTACTGGGCTAAGGGTCAAGCCCAGGACCTTACATGTTAATTGCCTTAATTACATGGCAATTCTTCCCTGTTGTTCTACATCCCCTGCCTTTGTTTCTGAGACCAGCCCTCACTCTGCAGCCCAGGCTTGGTTGAACGAGGGCTGCTCCTGATCTGCCCCAAGTGATGGCATTATGTCAGTACATCACCACTGTGTGTCGGGCCTGTACTTGAACATGCTGTGTGTACTTGAACATGCTGAGTCCTTTGTGCTTGTGTTCGTGAGATGTTCCACTTTTACTAATGTTTGTTCAATTACCTTTCAGGCATTTAGACTTTTTTGAAATGCTCCGAAATGAAGATGAACTAGAATTTGCCAAAAGATTTGAACTGGTATGTATTCTTATAATTATTCTGATGTGACTCATCAGATCATAGGGTTTGCCTCCTGAAATGTATGCTCCATGTCGGTGTGGACCAGTGCAGCTTGCGACCAGAGTCGAAGCCTTGTTCTTGCTACCTAAGGAGCAGGATCCACTTGTATCTGCATGGCGTGCACTCCTCCTGTGTCAGGGGAATTAAGAAATTGATGTCTAATTCAGATTTGTTTTTCCTATAAACTAGGTTCACATAGACACAAAAAGTGCAACTCAGATGTTTGAGCTGACCAGGAAGCGGCTGACTCACAGCGAAGCCTACCCTCACTTCATGTCCATCCTGCACCATTGCCTCCAGATGCCTTGTGAGTGCAGGGACTATGGGCGCCATGGAGCCGGGGCAGCATTCAAAGGGCTCTGTCTTGTCCACAGCACTAACTAGACTGGGTGCATACCAGGGACCCTAAGCCTCAGCTTTGTGGCTTCCCAGTGTTTGTTTCCTCACAGATCAGGGGCAGTTATGAAATCCTCAAAATGAAACGACCTATAATTTACTTTGATTTCAAAATAAATGGATGCCTCACAACAGTGTAGAAAGGGAGTATGGGGCGTGCCTCTTGATCAAACCTGGGCTCCAAGGTGCCCACAGCTGAAAACTGCCCACCCTAATTTACAGAGAGCTTGAAGGTGGTCTCTCTCCCTCTTTTCCGCTCTAGACAAGAGAAGTGGTAACACAGTTCAGTACTGGCTGCTGCTAGACAGAATCATACAGCAAATAGTTATCCAGAACGACAAAGGACAGGACCCCGACTCCACGCCTTTGGAAAACTTTAACATTAAGAACGTCGTCAGAATGTAAGTCTCTTCTCATCGTGGTGTCTGTGCGATCATGATGGCAGCGCGAGATGCTCATTTGTCCTGCCTCAGAAAGACAGCTGTGATGAATGGAATGTCCTGGGGACCAAATGAGTCACAAATAAGCACATGAAATACGGCTTAATTACACCTGGGTTTCGCTGAGGATTCTGTGCAGGGCACTATTTGTGTGCCCAAGGAGAACACGTTTGGCAATGGACTTGTTTTGTTCTTTGTAACGAGTTTCCCTTTAACTATTCTACAGGTTGGTTAATGAAAATGAAGTTAAGCAGTGGAAAGAACAGGCAGAGAAAATGAGAAAAGGTAACCGGCGAGGCCCTGGCAGGTGTGGCTCTGCTTCGGTGGCCTGGGCTTCGGGGAGTTGGCATCGTGGCTTCATGTTCACTCGGGGCATCAAGTAGCTTTCCTTTTCTCACACCTCAGGGCATTTCGTATCGACTCTTTCAAATCCAGCCATTTAGTTTTCTTGCTGTTTCCCAGGTACTTCATCCTTTTATTATCCCCTAAGTATTTTAGAAAAGATTATAGCATTTGCTATTCCAAATTCATTAGTTGAAAACAAAGAAATAAAGTGTGGGAGTTTTGGTTGTCATTTTTATAAGGGCCCTTACAGTGGCTCAGCGGGTAAAGGTACTTGCCACCAAGCCTGGCAGCTTGAGTTTGATCCCTGGGACCCACATAGTAGAAGGAAAGCACACACACACACACACACACACACACACAAAATAAATAAATAACAAATAAATTTAAGTTTTTAAAAAGAATTCATTAGTTCAAGATTCTTTAAAAGTTCCTGAGCATGCAAGCCCCCACCCCACAGCTGCGCTTCACTTGAAGAAGTATTTTGGGTCTGAATAAATATAACAAGAAGCCTGGGATTTCTTCAAACTCAGCACAGAAGCCCAGGCAACTTGGTATGGCAGTTTTGTTCTCTCCATGGCTCTAAGGTGGCCAGTCCTAGAAAGAGACATTATGCAGAAAATCAGTAGCCGTGGTGGAAATATGTGGTGGATATCAATGTATTGGAATATGCCTTTGCCACTATCCCTCAGTCTCTGACGGGAGAGACGCTGTGTTCCTCCTGGTGCCAGCCACTTGCAGAAGCATGCAGCTTCCCTTCTCCTTCAGAATCTTAGCAAATTAAAGTCACCTTTGGAAAAGCAGTCACCCTCCCCCACTCCTCACCTCACTGGATGAAGGACTCTTCTTCCCATCAGAGTCATCAGTCACAGCCAGTGGCATACAGCCACATTCACCCAGCATAGGTGTTCCGAACCAGGTGTCAACCGCATTTCCTCAGAGCCACCAGGGGAGTCAAGGGTCGCTTTGCCCCCTGTGCGCTATTTGCCCACACTGCTCTCAGACAATCTTTATAATACATCCCAGAATCCACTATGGATGGAAAGAAGAGAAGCACTAAGACTAAGATAAAAAGAGAGATTAAGCTAAAGAGAGCACAATCTGCATCTAGTCAGCTTTAGCTGCCAACCTGACCCAGCCCAGCATTATCTGAGGCAGTCTCAGTTTGGGAGTTGACTCCATCAGATTGGCCTGTGGGCATGTCTTTGAGGTGGTTTCTTGATTGAAAATTGATATGGGCGGGCCCAACCCACTGTGGGTGGTGCCATCCCTAGGCAGGTAGGCCTGAGCTGCATAAGAAAGGCAGCTGACTGTGAGCCTGAGAGCGCCAGCAAGCAGTGTTTTGTGGTTTGCACTTCAAGCTCACTCATTGATTGTGACCTGGAATATAAGACAGAATGCACCCTTTCCCCCATAGGATGCTTTTGGGCATGCTCTTTACTCCAGCTACCGAAAGCAGATGGGAGCAGTCAGCAAGTAGATGGTTAAGAATGCACTCTAGAGTGTGTAGGTTTACGGGGGTCACTCGGGTCATGAGCTTTTGACTTGTCCAGCCATGCATTTAAGGGACACCTGAGCATCTCTGGTGTGTTGAACTGTGCTGGCTTCTCAGTGGGAGTCTGAACTCCAGCCCCCTACCTGTGAGCAGTGACATCTCCTCTCTTCCCCTCTTCACAGCACGGGCAATGAACCTTACTCACAGGTTGCTGTGAAGATTAAATTAAAAAGAAACAGAAAGTTAGCATAGTGTCGGGCACATATTAATTACAAAGCAGATGATAGAAGCCATTACAGTTTGGGTGGTAAGGTGCCATGGGAGAAAATACTCAAGGCTGATGGGAAGAATGGGGTGATGAGTGAATCACCATACAACAGAAGAGAAGAGAAATTATAGATAAAATGGGTTCTCTTCTGGAAGCTTCAGCTGGCAAAGTTAGATCGAATCCTAGACAATTTCAAAGGAGGAGATAGGAAGTTGGTTGGACCTGAAAGTGGAAGAATAATTGAGGGAGAAGTCTGTGGAGCACAGGACTCTGGGAAGATGTCAATAAATACTCAGTGAATGGATAGGATAGTAAATGACGTCAGTTTGGGAGACAGTTTTCAGGCTGGCGATTCCCAGACCTGCCCTCGCCTCAGGATCATCAAGGAGCCCATTCTAACCTAAGCCCTGCCCCCACCTACTATATAGACGGCTTGCAGAGGCTTTGGACAGTGGTCTTGAGATGTTATGACCTCACACTGAATCTGAGGCATAGCCAGATTTGTCAAAGCCTGGTGACAAAAGAGGGAAGGAACGTTCCTAATCTCTTCATTCCCAGTGATGAATGGAGTGGAGATAGAAGAGGGGAAGTGGAGCACCTAGGTTATTCTAGATATGGACTGGAAGTCAGGCGTCAGGGGAGTGGTGATTGTGATTGAAGGTTTGTCTTCTTTTATTTGGAAGCTGACAAAATGCAAGGATTTTAATGGCTCACACCTTCCTGCACGTTCCAATTTGGGGAGCCACAGAAGAGGGAGGGTCCGAAAGAGACAGTAAGGGTTTGAATGTGTTATCAAGTTCAGAAGTAGAGACCAGCTGTGAACAGTGCAGTCCCAGTGGGCTGTATCCCCAGTGCATGTGTTGATAGAAAAAGAGGCATTGAGGGCAAGTATTTGAAATAAAAATCTGCAGCCTAGACTTTATCATTTCTCTTGTGTGAAGCCCATCACTCCTGCCAACAGGCTTATATTCACTGGCAAGATGAATTCATTACACTGAATTAAATGCCTCTGTTCCATGACACCACACCTGGGGAAGTCAGCAATAACAGCCGAGAGCTGCTTTATGCCCTCTCAGCCCTGTGGCCCCCATGCCTAAACAGCACTACCACCCTTCAGATACTGAATACAGAGACAGTAACATTGGCTTCGACTAATTTTGATAATTGATTGCCAGAAGCATCAGCCTTTCAACAGGGCAGGGAGGCATCACTCAGCTTCAGAGTGCACACCAGGCCTCCCCCAGCTGTCTGCAAGCACAGAATCTTTCTCCTGCTGGCGGACAGCAGCTGGCAAAGTTCATTCACCAGTGCTGGCTTCTCCCTGACCCTTTTCTAATTTGTGAGAAGGGGCCTTCTCTTAATAGCCAGTTCCCCTAGCATGGCTGTTAGACCACCTCTGTGCCAGGACTCAGAAGTAAGATACCATTCTCCTTGAGAAGTTGCTCACACTCTTTTTTCCTCCATCTTTAGAACCATAACTTGAGAACCTCTTCTTTAGTCTTTACCAAAATGTCCGTTACTAAATTTGTTGTACGAGGCCTTTTCCCAGCATGAACACTGTTTCACTCTTGAGTTGCCCCTCCCTGGGGAAGAACATTGATGCCTAGGGTAGACTGACCCACAATCTCTTCATCATCCTCAGCCCATTTTTTTTTTGTCTTTTAAAGAAATTGCTCCATCTCTGAGGACCATTTTCATGTCCTGTTTTCTCGTATAGAGCACAATGAGCTGCAACAGAAGCTGGAGAAGAAAGAGAGAGAATGTGACGCGAAGACCCAAGAGAAGGAAGAAATGATGCAAACCTTGAATAAGATGAAAGAGAAGCTCGAGAAGGAGACGAGCGAGCACAAGCAAGTCAAGCAGCAGGTGGCAGATCTCACGGCGCAGCTCCATGAGCTCAACAGGGTGAGCGAGGGCTGAGACCTGGCCTCCTGTCTGCAAGGGGGTCAAGACCCCCCTTTCTCCTGGGGGTCTCTGTTGCCCTGAAGTAGAAAGTAGGAAAGAGCTCTGTAATGTTTCACAGTTGATCTCAGTAGTGGACTCCAACTACCAACATCCTGTGGCTTAGGCAGCAGAGGTGGTTTGGGGTTGACTTTTGACCATGAGTCCTGTCCTAAGAACAAAGGAAACCACATTAGCTTGTTAGAAAAGGGCTGCCATGGAGAGAGGGAGAGAAGTGGGGGGGCTCCATAAATAAGCACTATGTGTCGAAAGGCATGAGGGCCCAGGAAGGTCCATGTGAGGGATTCACCCTTGAAACCCACATTCTGAGAAATGTGCTCAACGGGTGCTCTGTACATGTTTCTTAGATGAGATTAGATTCTTAAAGTCATTCGATATATATTTCTTCTCTCATTGATTCTTCTTGATCTTCTTTTTCCAGAGAGCTGTCTGTGCTTCAGTCCCCGGAGGACCCTCACCTGGAGCCCCAGGGGGACCCTTCCCTTCCTCTGGTCTGGGATCTCTTCTCCCTCCCCCACCACCCCCACTCCTTCCTGGTGGGACACTTCCTCCCCCACCACCTCCCCTCCCTCCTGGGGGTCCTCCTCCTCCCCCAGGGCCTCCTCCCTTAGGGGGAATCCTGCCACCTCCTGGTGCTCCTGTAAGTCTGACACTCAAGAAGAAAAACATCCCCCAGCCCACCAATGCGCTGAAGTCCTTCAACTGGTCGAAGCTGCCTGAGGTAAAGCCATTTGTTCACGTTTCCCATTAATGGGTCAGTGGATGGCACCTGCAAGTCAGTGTCCTGGGGGGGGGGGTGACCCTACTGCTGGATAGCCTGACCATCTCGTATTCTCCCCAGCTCCTGGGCTTGTCGGTAATGTCTCTGAAATAATTACACATGGTTTCAAACCAGTTCACTAAAGCATCCTGTAGAATTAAAAATTTGGAATAGTAGTACTTAAAAAAAACAACTGTTTTTCTGTATGACTGCCAATCATAGACCTTGTGAACTTGATGTTTCTAGAACAAATTGGAAGGAACAGTATGGACCGAAATCGATGATACCAAAGTCTTCAAAATTCTAGACCTTGAAGACCTAGAAAGAACTTTCTCTGCCTACCAAAGACAGCAGGTAACATGCCTTCCAGATGCCCCAAAGTTCTGTGTCCTTATGCATGATCCCTGAGCCATCTGCCAGAACCATGATACACGAGCACGTTAGTGCTCATGCTGTTTGGTGTCCCCTAGTGTGTTCCTACAAAGCAGCATGACTACATGTCCCTGTGTGTGTCCAGTAGCCCATCAGTGTGTGTCAACCTAGGGAAATAGTGTCACCTTACGGTATTTGTTTCTGAAACCATTCTGGGCTGAGTTAAATATCAAATGGCTAGTCTCAGAACCAAAATGCTTTTGGACCAGATGGTCTCTTTAGCAGTATGGGGTTTTGTAAAAACTTTAATTTGGCAGCTAAATAGAATCTACAGAGGCATTTTAACCAAACATTATAAACATTATAGATTCGCTAGTAGGGCTTCACAAGCTGAACAAGTGTGGAAATGTCAACGATACAGGTAGAGCCAGAAAAGCTACTAACACTTCCATAATGGCAGCAAGAACATGCGGTGTGGTGCCCCCTGCCTACACCCACTGATGAGGCCTAGTGGGTATCTTCCTTGTTACATCCATATAGACTCGCATGTTGCTCTAGAGGGCTTCGCCCAAAGATCTAAAGCATAGTCCAAAAGTTAGGACATGGTAGCTAGATATAGAGAGTTCAGGGGAACAAAGAAAAGGTAAGGCAAAATCAATCAGAGTTCCAGACCAGGGAAAACTTAGCCTGGGAGTATGAAGAAAAAGATTCTTAAGCCAGACTAAAGGACCTGTGAACAGTGCACACTGCATTCAGATGGGCAAACACAAGGGCTTGGCATCTGCACAGGGGTTTCCTGAGGGCTCCCCCTGGCAGCCTGACTCCTGCATGAATCATGAGCAGGGTGGAGCATCCTTAAACAAGCCGAAGACTTCCTGATCTGCCCTCTTGGCTCAGACCCTCAGAAAGACTGTCTCGAAGAAGTGCTAGGCACCAACGAGATGGACAGAGGCTAGAGAAACAAGGCTGGGATTCTTCTCAAGATGTTTCCTGGTGTATCTTCCTGGGAGGTGGGGTGTTATTCACTAAAGGACTCTGCTGGAAGAGAGGGCGAGCGTCTGAGCAGGGAAGTAAAGTCAGTTGCCTGCCATGGTGTTAATGGAGCCTAAAGCCGAAGCCCTCAGCAAGCTCCTTCATAAGTAAGAAGCCGCCGTGCTGACACTGAGTGCTGTATGCACAAGGTTAAGAGGAGGTGACGAAAAGGGAGGTGAGGGGTTGTTCAGAGAAGAGTTCAAAGAACAAACGAAGGTGTGTTGAGAGCTCTTGTCCTGTAGCCACTTTGCCCATATTTGTCCCTGATTGGCTGTTGTGTGTGCCCTCTCTCTCTCTCTCTCTCTCTTTCTCTCTCTCTCTCTCTCTCTCTCTCTCTCTCTCTCTCTCTCTCTCTCTCTCTCTCTCTCTCTCTCTCTCTCTCTCTCTCTCTCTCTCTCTCTCCTTGGACTGAGACCCCTGCATCTTGGCATAAAATTTTAGTAAATTTTCAAATAATTCAAGTAATCCTCAGATCTGAGCACTAGTACCATTTCTTTTGCACTTCAGGCTGAGGTGAAGGTTTGGAGACTCAGAAAAGTGGATGAGGTGGAGAGAAAGCAGCAAGTATTCCACACAGTGCATCTCAAGTCTGAGCATGCCAGTTGCATTTGTGAGGGAGGCAGGTGCTTGAAAGATCCGAGTTTACAAGCCTCATAATTAACTGGCTTTCAGCAGAACGTACAGAAGGATGCTGCCAAAATGCTCTGGGACAAATATGTGGACAGTTTTCAAGAGTTCTGGGAGACACAATTGCAGAAAGCTCTGTAGCCAAGTAACTGTCTCCTAGCAACCACCACTGTTTAAGTAGTCAGTAGTCATCCCTGACAGGATGGACCAGAAGGTTTCAGTTCTTCTTAACATGGTTAGACTGGTGAAGAGGATAGGGCATCACCATTTCCAGCAACACACTGCTCCACTTGAGAATTTTAAATGTTCCTTCCTGCTATAAAAATAGAAGATAAACCATTGCTATATTTTTCAAATGAGGGTAACTTGAGCCGTTTCATTGCATTTGCATTGTTGAGAGTCAGAAAATGAAAAGCTGCAGGCATTTTAATTATAATATGTAGATCAGAATAAATGAGGTTCGAATGCCTGTCACTGGACCATTCCCTCATCCTAGAACAGCAACATCAAAGACCTGCTCATGCTCATTCCAGGCATGGCAACACATTGTGCAATTACCACCACATTTAAACTGCTCTTATTTTTAGTACCAAATGAATACCGAGAACCCATCTTTTTCTTTGGCATCTCTTTCCTTTTTATAAAGCTATGGAACTGGTCAAATTCTGGACTTCAGCTACTTGTTTGTGTAGGTGAATCTTTCCGGCACGCATAGGAACACACAAACATCAGTACCTAAGACTCTCAGAGCCTAATTTTAGGATAATGCAGCAATATCAAATTAGCGTAACTTAAATAAGGAATAACACTTTGAGAATGTATACATGCATATATATATATAAACACACATCTAAATAAATATATAAATTCGACTATATTTATATACGTACATACAAAATATGTCAATTTGATTTGAGAATTATTATATCATTAAAATTTAGTGTTTAGTTTGTCTCCTTTGTGTATGAACTGTGTCAACAGATTCAAATGCTTCAGTGCATTCAACCTTTACATAGCTAGGCCCACAATATAATTATAGTATAAGGCAGAGATGGAGAAAATTGTAACTGTCATAGGGACCAAGATGGTGGTCACTGTTGAAACCTGACTATGTTTCTGGCACTGGGTATGATAAACAGTTCCTAACACATCAGCTCTGAAAGTCAGTGCTCAGGGAGCTTCTGTCCTTCTCTTACTCAGTTCTCACCTCGGCTCTAGTAGAGACATGCCACTCTTACGTCACAGAAACTGAAAACAGGACTTAGTATGTAGTTGGGATCCCAACAGGTGACACTCAGGTGCAGAGTGCAGAGTTCTCGGTTTCCCTTTGTTCTCTAATCTGTGGTTTATTCATTACCATTGCCGGACTGGAAAGAGTGGGTTTTTTTTTTTTTAAGTGCATGCATTAAAAGTGTAGAGAGCCGATTATGTAAGCTTATGCCTCCCATGAAATGGAGTTTAATAGCAGGCCGCTATTCCCCTGTGCACATTCTGCAAGTTCATTTGAAAGTCAATTCCTTGTATCTCAAGACCTTTTCCTCATTGGAACTACATTAAACATGATCTCTGGGTCAGCCACAAAAGACTAGGTTTTAATACATAACATTGGATGCTGTGTAATAGTTTTATTAAGATACAGTTCAATGTCCTCACATCTGTAAAGGGAAATATTCATCCTGACATGCTATCAATTCATATCTGTGCAGTTGGATAGAGGGAAAATGAACTAAAGATACTGCATTTGCCTAAAAGGAGTATTGCTCTCTAGCCCCCACTGGCAGCTCACAGTGTCTCCCTCCTCCTTGCCCTTGCCTGAGGACAGCTCTTCTTTTAGGAGCCTATGTTCACCACATAGTGTAGCTTTTCAAAGCCACCATCCTTTGATTTAGAGAACAAAGGAAAGCTACGGGTCCAGGCTCTGTTCTCCTTTCTCCAACTTTACTGCTAGAGTGTGGTACTGTAAGTCCTTCAGGGTCTCATTTGGAATAATCAGGTGATCTGCAGATTCCTTATGCATGATCAAAGAACTTTTCCTTTCTATTTTTATTTTTTAAAGTTAAGTTAATCTGCATCTAATTTTCACATTGAAAAAATGCCATTTTTTTCTTCAACAATGTCAGTTTTCTCATTTTGCCTTGGCGTTGCAGTACTGGAGACAGAATCTAAGGCTTCATGCATACATACTAAGCAAGTGCTCTACCACTGAGCTATAGCTCCAGCTCCCGGCCATCACAATTCTTAGAACTTAAAGCGGACTGGGGAAGTGACTTGCCAGTTCTAAAGCTAACATAATTGTGTCTTGTGTTTGCTTCTAGATTTGGGGCTCATAGAGATGTGTCAGGTACTACATAGGAAATTTATCTTCGTTATCACTTTTACCATCACAATAGTATTAGATGAGTAGACCGGTTCAGCCCAGAGCATAAACTCAGTAAATGACTCCATAGATTGGGGACCAGAGGTCAGATGTCATTTCCCAACAGTGTGAATGAATTTAACATATAACACAAGTTGCCAGAAGCTTCATAAAATTTCTTTTTTGCAGAATAGACAATAAGAACAGTATCTAATCAAAAGTAGTACTTTTCCCTTTGGTTAAGTTGACTTTATAGAGTTCATTTTACCATAGCCTTCTGCCCCTAAAACTGCTTTTACTGGAAGAATCCTAAAGAGCTTCAGAGTAGAAAATCTGAGTCATAACAAGGGAAAAAGAGAACTGGGATATCAGGCAGAAGAAAAGGTTCTTGCGGTTATCAGCTTACTTTTTAAATGCCTTTCCAGAGAAGTAGTCCTCCCAGCGTGGGCAGACCAAGGGGAGCACGCCTTCTGCTTCCCACTAGAAGAATTAAGTGAAACAGTTCATCTGTATAAAATCAACGTTGGCAGTGCTGCCGAGACCAGGGAGACCTTAAGGAATCTGCTGAGCAAATGATAGTATATACACAGTTGGCCCGAAAGCTGCGACGTGTTTTGCACACCGAAGCTTTGCTCATTCCTGCCCCGTAAAAGTATGGAAGAAAAGCTGCTGCTTTCTTGTAACATACCATTAGCTCTTCCTTCCCGTCGCCACTCTAAGACTTCTCTATAACTCCTTCAAGAAGCTGCTGACCTGTGTGCTTGACCAGCCCAGAGACTGCCGAGTCACGCCTACCAATAGCTGCACCAGCGGCTTCTCGATGGCATGCGCTGGGCTTTTCCCCATGCCTCCCACTGCACCTGCTGCCATGGTTTGAACCCTCTAGGGTACTTGAGTTAGTCTTACTTAGGTTGCTCCACTTGCTTTTCTTAACTCTCCCTTATAATACAAGAAGACAGGTCATTTCCCTCAAAAGGAGAACACATTTTCTATAGCAGTAGCAACTGTTCAATCATGCTACTTAATTTAATTGACAATCTTCTGCTTCAAGTAAAACTTCAGCGTGGTGACTGGGACCTTGGTGGTTGTTTTAAAGAGGACTTGTTGTATTCCTGACTTGTCCTTCCAAGCCCTTTTCTTTTCTGAATTTGATTGGCTACCACTTGAAATGGTATATAGCAAATGCTATCTGTTGTGTTACTTTACACAATGCCTTGTACTGGGATCTTCCTCCATATCTTCAGCCTGACTGGCTCACTTGTGTTTGTGACTGCAAGGCAGGAAATGTCTCCTTGCTCTCTTAGCCTGCACCACCAATTCCTTGACTGCCCTGACTTTCCCTGTTTGCTGCTGTCGTTTCTGAACTGCATGTATCTGATTTGCTTTTCTATGCCTCTGCCATGGCTGTAGGAGTTCTTTGTGAACAGTAACTCCAAGCAGGTGAGTAAGCTACTGTGTAACCCTTACTTAACATAAATCTTTGGCTCACTGTAAGCTTGAAATCCCCTGGTTATCTTGTTAGATAGTGTAATTCAATACCTGGGTGATACGATCTTTGGGATTCAACTCTGGACTGTCTAGAAGTATGCCTGAAATCTGAGCACAAGAGACCTTTGCTGTTTAGCCTCATGGTGCTCCATTATTTGTTCAAACTGCCTTTGCTTCCTAAACTGTTATACAGTTCAAAAGCTTTCTAGTTTATTTATATTTTTAAATGTCATAATACATTTTTTAAAAGTTCCTAACTACTAATAAAATAAGTTGGCTACTTACCAAGTTAGTCTATATTTTCACCTTGAAGTTTGCATTCATATGATACATTCCCATTTATTTTACATTGTTTTATACCTGTTTCACTTAGTTATGTCTGGCCATCATGAATGAATGTGCAAATAAAATATGCAAGTAGTGTTTGATTGTTAATTCAGATAACTGAACCAAAAGCCTGCTCTCCATTGTCCTGCTGTCAGGCTTGGGAATTGCAAGGTGTGTTTGGCCTTTAGAAACTCCTGTTACACGTGTTTGAGGGTTTTATTGCTCAGCTTTCTTGGCTCCTAAGGATTGCAAATGGTTCTGGGGTGAATGGGCCCTGCAAATGACTGGACCAGAAATAACAAGACTCTGCTGAGCTTTATTCATGGTGACAGTTCTCTTGTCTGCTGTCCATAGAGATTTGAGGAACAAAGGGACAGCATCCCTCACTGATAATTTATGCACGGTTAACAACTTCAACTTGGAAGCATTTTGTTCTTCCAAATAACTCTCTTTCAAATGTGGGTGGTCAGCTTTTCTTATTTTCTTTGTTGAGTAGAGAGAAGCCTTTGTTTTGGTTGCACCACCTTCCCAGCGTTGCCTCATCATCTCAGCTCAACCCATATGTGTCTGTGAGCATGGTGTGTGCGGGAACAGAAATGGGGACGAAGAGTATGCGTCTCAAGTCTGAGTGTCCCCGTTTGACTCTGATGGATTTCTCTCCTGTTCTTTCCAGAAAGAAACAGATGCCATTGATGACACACTGAGTTCCAAACTTAAAGTCAAAGAACTGTCAGTGATTGATGGTCGGAGAGCTCAGAATTGCAACATCCTTCTGTCGAGGTACTGTTGGTGCTGAATAAACATTACCGGTAGGACCAGCTTTTCTCCTTGCTCAGAACCACGCGTTTGTGGTTTTGCCTTATTCACTTTGTACTGAAGTACTGGTCATTGAAGCCGCGCTGTTAAAGGGGGAGCGACAATTCTTGGTGTTACTTTTCCTGGTGAGGTCTCTCGGGCTGGATGCCAACCTTGGTGTTTGCTTTCCAGAAGCCTAAGAAGTGAACTGCCGTACATTGATACTTCCTAATTGTGGAGACAGTTTAGTCCTCAAGTGTCACCGTCACAGAGTCAGGAGCTGGGTCGATGCTTTCCTGTTTTGCTCTGTAATGTCACCTTTTTATATTTTAACATTACTCGAGTTCATTATCTTTTTGAGTGTTTTTGTTTTATAAAGATAATGTAATCTGAAATCTCGGCGAGGTATTAACTTAGCCAATTCAGGCTTGTTCAGAAATCTTTCTTATAACTTATAAATTTTAAGACCTTAAAACTTGAAATGAAAAAAGGAAATTGGGGGCCTTAATTATGATTGCAACTTCCGGCAATGTTTTTAGGTCATTCTGTGTTGCGAGTAGCTTTCTGGTATGTAGTTAGGCAAGGATAACTAATGCTGTTGAGATGCAGGAAGGTGTAAGGGATGCTGATGTTGGGAGCTAAAAGGACGAGCTAAAAGGACGAGCTGCAGACTAAGAAAAATGTTATATGTGCCTTGAGGCTGGGGTAAGGTGACTTCTCTTGGAGGGTGTGAAGATGAAGAGTAGTCTTGTTACTTAATGGGCCATACACTGAGGCTTTGAACACAGAGAGCCGTGGCTTGGGCTCAGCATAGAAGCCTGATTGTTGGCCGGGTATCTATTACTTTAAGGAGCAAATGTTTCCTTCAGTGGAAGAGAAATTGAGCCTTCATGAGATCCTTGAATTTTAATGCAACTTGTAAGGTAACTTGAGCCACCCCATTAGCATTTCATCTCTGCTCTGGCTGGAAGCTATAGATATGGCTAGGCTTTGTATTTATCCTCACGTGGGCTCCGTGAACCATGCTTAAGTTAGATGAAGTATCTGCTTTAAGACAGCACCACTGCAAGGGCTGCTTACTTTCTTCCATAGTACATATAATTTATTTTGTTACCATTTCCCAGATACCATTCCTGATTAGAAAATTAAGTGAAGAGTTGGGAAAAGGTTTTGTTTTTTTTTTCTGTTGTTGTTGTTGCTTTGTTGTTGTTAAGATTTATTTTATGTGTTTCAATGTTTTGCCTGCATACATGTCTGTGCGCCATATACAGGCCTGGTGCCCATGGAGGTCAGAAAAGGGTGTCAGATCCTCTTGAACTGGGATTGAGTGGTTGTGAGCCACCATGCGGGTGCTGAGAAGCAAACATGGGTTGTCTGGAAGAGCAGCCAGTGCTCTTAACTGCTGAGCCATCTCTCCAGCCCCAAGTTGTTGTTGTTGTTGTTGTTGTTGTTGTTGTTTTGATCTGAATATCTCTGCCTATACCTTGTGTGTTGCTATCTGGAGCACTTTCAACACAGCTTGACAAAGGGAGACATCACTCTGAATCTCGATAGTGTTGAAATGCTTGGAGAGTACGAGCTGAGACCTCGTTCCTTATAGACAATGTATTTCCCATGCTTAGTGCCCGCCAAGATAATTACCCTAGCTATAGATAAGGTTACAATTCTCTCTGGCTAATTTCCCATTCTATTATTGAATGAATTATATTGTGTCTGTGGTATATAAATCCCTGCACCTCAAACGTCACAGAGCCTAAGGTAAAGTAATATAGAACTTGTGTGTGTATAATGTCTCCTTCCCCTGCAAGACAGTTTTCCTGGAACCTACTTAGATTACCTATGGAAATTTCTTAATATATTTTTATTATGAGCACAACAAAATGGTGTGATGAGGATAACATCATAATTTTGAGTCCCAGTAAGCGATTTCATATTAACTAGGTTAGAGCCCTATCTCCTGCAGGGATGTCTAAGCAATGAAAGGGCCACCATCACACATTTAACAATAAACACTTTTCTGTTTGCTAATAATTGTTAAACCTCACAGTCTCACATGTGGCTGAGATGTTAAATTTGCTGTGGTAAAAGTTAAAGAAATTAAAGTCGTTTCATTTAATTTGTATTTTGCTTCATTTTCTACTGAGTTAGGAGATTTTATTCTCTTTCGTTGGCATTCATATTACATACAGAAAGTAGTTAGGGACTTAAGCAGTGGGCATGCCCAAGGGCGTGTCTGTACTTCTTTCTAAGGCAGCCGGACTGTCGGGCATTTGCTTGCACACCACTGTGCTGGGTGCATAGGACAGAGCAGAGCTTAAGGTGCTGTTGTGGTTTTGATATCTAATGTCCTCTAAGATTCATGTGCTGAAAAGTGGATTCCCCAGTGCACAGCTAGAGGTGGGGCTTTCAAAGCCATTGGAACCTGAGGGTTCTGAATGGATTGCTCTATTGATGGATAATTGGACTGCAGGGGAGTAAAGTAGGGAGAGGACCCCAGCTGGAAGAAGGAAGCCACTGGGGGTGCATCTTTGAGGGGCATGTCTGTCTCTGTCTCCTTCCTGTCTGTCTTGCTCCCTCAAAGACCTACCATGACAGAAGCCTTTGCTTAGCATGCCCCTCGTGATGTTCTGCCTCACAGTAGGCCCATGATGATAGGGCTAAGAGGCCATGGATGGCGACATCTGAAACAGCATGTGTCCTCCTCCTTTTACCACCTGTACAACAGGTAGTTCATCCCTGCGAAGAAAGCAAACTAAACCTTGCTGCCGCCCTTGAGAGCTCAAGGTGATTGGAGGAGAAAAACATTGCTGGTGAGAAAACATGTAACTCAGGGCTCTCTGGTCTCAACTGAAGGATAAAGAGAGTTCAGTCCCTTGAGGGAGGAGCTAGAGAAAGTGGGTGCTTCAGAGTGTGTGCACCAGAGGTGCAGGGGAGTAAGGAAGGCAGCTCTCAGCAGCCTTAGACTAGTAAGGCAAGCCCTGCGGGAAAAGGAGAGCAGAGGGTTAGCATTTGTGGTCAGTGAAGCCTGGCGGGATAGCTGAGGTTCACGACTGAGGCCTCTTAGGGATATGCACGAGTTGGCCTAGAACCAAGTCATAAGCCCTGTTCTATAAAGTGGAGATCATGGCCATCGTTCTGCAGTAGGCAAATGAGATCCGGCCCCAAGGGCCTGAAGCCCCTGTGGCCATTGCTTGACTAATAGCCAGTTATATATCATGGTGTCAGGAATGGGGTTTGGTCCCAAGGAGAGCAGTGTGTGTTTTAATGTGGTTTTAAGTTTGCTTGTTTTGCAGAATAAGGTGGAAGGTTGCACAAGAGACATCAGAACAGGATTCTCTTTCTGTTGTCCAGGCGAGCCATGCAGGGAGCAGAATTGACAGAGATGGAGAACCTTTGATAGGAGTTGACACATCATTTTGTGCTTAGGAGCAAAAATCAGAAATATTTCAAAGATTGTGTCAAGATTCTCTATCTTTCTACACACAGTGTCTTTCCTTCCTGCTTGTTTTACTCTTGAAGGCTCCGTCCATCTACTCTCTTGCTGATGGGGATTTGTTTCTCAACGATCATTATACCAATGTCTATGGCAGTGAAGGGCTGGGCTTATTCCATGTGCTGTATTTTCAAATATATGCCCACTTTAGATATCCTTTATGGCTTCCTTATGAGCTACAAAAGTTAGGTAAGGGAACCTGCTACCTCTTGGCTTAGACTAAGCCCAAAGCAAGTGACTCCTGTGTTATGCCTGCTAAGTGGGTTTTCCCAAGGTCACTTGAAGCTCTTAGGGGCAGAAGGAAGAGATGCCGCCCTGCCCTGCCTGTCACCTGTGTGAGAATATGGGAGCGGCCATGATGTACCGCAGAAGAAGACACCATTAAGAACTGGCCTCCTATCTGTTTATGTATTAAAATCCAGTTTAATTAATTCTTTAATAGGCCCTCATCAGCACCAGCAGCTTCTCTACAGTGTGTATGTGGGTAACATGGAGCAGTCTAAAATTCAGACTGACTACTTGATCACCACAACAGACCTACCCTCCCACACCAGGGGAAAAAAGAAACTCAGAGGCAGGTCTGTATTGCAAAATGACCTCTTCCCGAGTACAGCTGTTGTTGTTTCCCAGTTCCTCTCTTGACATGGCAACCAGGGTGTCATAAACCACAGAAAGTTACTTTATAAAGTAGGAGGGTCTGGCTTAAACCCGCTGAAAAAGAGCCCAGGCTGACCTAGCCCTTCCATCCCTAGCTTGTTCTAAATATCTCTGAATGGTCCAATTCTCTGAGCAAAGTTTTTAAATCCCCGAGCAGAACAAGCCAAGTTAAATACGATTTTAAGGTGGCTGCTTTATTCCCTGCCTTGAAGAACAGTGGAATTTGGTGTCTCAAAAAGTTGTCACCCTGCTACACTCCAAGAGCACTGCCCAGCTCTTAGAGCAACGGCAGGGCTAGAATCCACAGGGTCCTTGAATTACAGAGATTAAAGGCTCATTCTGAGGGTGACAGATGACACCAAAGACTTCGAAGGCTGTAGAGCCACACTGGAGGGCAGGCACTCCCCGCCCCTTACTCCCGAGGTAGGGTTTCTCTGTCTGATCCAGCAGGCCACGTGCACGGTGTTCTGTTAACAGGTAAATTTTCTAAGTACGGTTCATTAAAGTCTCGAGTCTCTTTGTGGGCCACATGAAGAGAATGTTTCGTCCAGACAGCCTCTGGAAATTGAGAAGCATAAATATATACAGTTTCAAAGACAAGCCCCTCCATCAGAGTAACTAGTGAAATTAAACCCCGCGGTGGACTCTTGTTCTCTCTCTGGGTTTCAACCCCTTTGTTTTTAAATGCAAAGCAGAAAGGCTCAAAATAATTTCTTCAACCAGGTGTGAAAAGACACAGAGCTCATTTAGTTTTCTCCTATGAGCAGGATTGGGACCCCATTGGGGTCTCCCAGCCTACGAATGAGCATTCAGTTCCGGGGATCCACACGGCGAGGGAGAGGTAGCTCCCACAGCTGTCCTCTGACCTCCACGAATGCGCTATGGCACGCATGCGCACACGAGCCCAGGGATGAAGCAATGAAGTCATAAAAAGCAAGGCCCTTCTAGTGGTTTCCAGCTGGCTGATTTTTAGTGGTGGCAATTTTAGTCTCGAGTTACTGTCCTTTCCTTTGCCTTGTGTGGCCACACTATGGTACCAGAGCTTAAACTGACTCAAGAGCCTGTAACGTCCTAAACCCAGGGCTACCCAGCGCCTTGACAGCGAAGAGAGCTGGTGCGCTGTGTTTCCTAGGTATTCTTCACGCAGACCAGCTTAGCTAAATTGTTCCACTTCACTGGCGTGGATTTTCTATCGTGTTATTCTGGTGAACATGCTCGTGAGGCAGTGACTGTCCCAGGATGGCTGAAATAGGCTGAAGGATTCTGCCAGGGCCAGTCTGCCTGTATTCAGCACGGGATGAAGATGGCACCACAGCCCAGATTTGGGGGGGGGGGGGTTAAGATGGATTGTATTTGTCCAATGGACAGTTCGGTAGTTTTGCCTAGATGATGTATTTTGATTTGAGAGCATGCGGTGGAAGACAGTGCTGTTTGAACACCAGCACCCGAATTTGTTCTCTCTTTACTGCTCATTGGTGCGTGCAGCGTGCAGCAAGTGTAGCTGGCGTGGCAGAGCGGGCAGGTTTAATTAGGACAGGGTCTTTATGCTCCATCCATTCACGCCGCCTTGCAGGTCGTTTGTGAGATGGGTGGAGTGTGTGCCTTGTGTCCTAAGAGTTTTGCTGGTGATATCCCAACCCTCCCAAAAATTATAATCACCTTGGAGATAGGGATACATATCCCGGTTCTTTTCAGTTCTCTTGGGCCTCATTCTGTCATGTGTAGGGATGAAACTTGGGTGGAATAATGTGGATACGAATTGAGAAGTGACAGTGGCCACACAGAGTACTGCTTAAATGATCTGCTCACAGCATGTGCGGGTTAGGGTTACAAATAGTATCACTTTTTAGAATGTCTCCAGGATAGAGGTCTGCCTTGTGGAGTACCCTTGAGCCCCTGCTGTGTCCAGGAACCCCACCGAGAGCTTTCCGTGGATTGTCTCACCGGATACCCCACATTCTCTCACTTGTGTAAGGTTGGAGGAGAAAGACATGTGACGGTTATGTGTACAGACAGAACAGACAATTCCAGATTCTGTTGTTCCAACCGAGAGAAGGATTTTGCCCCAGTTATGACTCTTCTTATATTGAATAGAAACATTCTTTATGTTTAAATTTCACCACGGTTGTGTTTTAAAGTGAGTAGTTTCTTATCCTGACTTAAAATACAAATTTCTAATTAAATTATTATAAATCATTTGAATTTATGGGCAGACAGAAACAAGAACAGAAAGCAGTTTCGTGTTTCTACATCAGCCCTTTGGTGTACGGTGCTAACTAGAAGAGGGCATTTGTGCTGTGAAGCAGCTGTGTGATGTTGATACGTCACCTGCATTTTGTATACGTCATGTGGAGCTAATGTGGTGCGTCTGTGGAGTCCCCTCCCACCTTTCCCAGGCTCTGGGCACTTGGCTCAGATCAGCAGGCTTGAGCTCGCTTGCCTTCTGCCGCTGAGCCATCTCATTGGCCACTGACGCCATCAATTCCTATCTGATCCTGAGCAAGTCGCTGGCCATCTTGAGCCTATCTAATTAGAGCAAACAAAAAACAGACTGTCACAGCTACTTTCACAGTTAAATGAGATTAAATATATGAAAATTCCTTACCTATGAAGTGATCACGAATTTCATTTTATGTATAATGCACTCAACTCTGTAAGCACATGTATGGCTTCCAAATGTATCAAAATCTATTTTTCATCTGGCAGCACCCCTGGAGCTCCCCTAACATGCAGTAAGGTCAGAGGCTGAATTCTCTCCTCTTACCCCCAGTTTGTGGGTGCTGGATGTAAGACCATTATTCCCACTTTCCCCCACCTCCAGCCTTCCCTAAGGAAACTAGCGATAAAACGTGGCAGCTTGTCCCCGTGGTAGATGATAGAACGTGGCAGCTTGTCCCCGTGGCAGATGATAGAACGTGGCAGCTTGTCCCTGTGGCAGCAGAACATTAAAGAGCCCTGAAAGAATGTTGAAGCTGTTTCAGAATCCTTTTTTAGTTCCCTCTGTTGTCAGGAAATAAGCCTTGGCTGAGATTTTGAGAAAAACCATACTTGAAAATCGGCAGCTGGTGTAGCAAAGTGAGTCGTCTCGTATTAAATTGTAACAAACGCAGCCATGTTATTAACAGAATAAAATATGCTTTCTCCAGGTTGAAGTTATCCAATGATGAAATCAAGCGAGCAATTCTAACAATGGATGAACAGGAGGATCTGCCTAAGGACATGTTAGAACAGGTAAGCTGCCAGACAGCTTTCAGAGCCTAAGTAGTACTATCAGCTGCCAAGAAAATACTGAGAAAATCTGCTGTTGCTAATAGATTATTGTCTCATCTCTGAATTGAGAAGGCCAAACCTGACCCCCATGCATTGCCATAAAGGGTCTTTATTCTCTCATTGTTCCCAGAATGATAGTTGAGAAAGGAAGTTTGCAGGTTGTGAAATGGGGATAGAGAAATAGCTCTGAGATTAAGAGCTCTTGCTGCTCTTTTAAGGACCTGAGTTCCCAGCATCTACAATGAGTGACTAAGTCACAGTCACCTGTAACTCCAGCTGAAGGAGACCCAGCAACCTTTTCTGACAAAGTCTATCCCTTAAACTTCATTTAAATTATTGTCTTAATATCTCATAAAAAAATCTGCTGGGGTTAGTGGGAAAATGTGTTTCACCGAGTGTTGAAGATTTCATGAGTACTCTGAAATCAAAAACTACTCTGCAAACTATTAATTACTAAATTTGCATTTTGGCTAATCATTTTCATAAGCACAAAAGCCTCTACTAAATCCCTATCGTAGCCACCTATTCTACATAGTCACACCTGTTCTACTCAGTCACACCTGTTCTACGCAGCCACACCTGTTCTACGCAGCCACACCTGTTCTGCGCAGTCACACCTGTTCTGCACAGTCACACCTGTTCTACGCAGTCACACCTGTTCTGTGCAGCCACACCTGCTCACACCTGTTCTACAGTCACACCTGTTCTGCCCAGCCACACCTGTTCTACGCAGTCACACCTGTTCTACAGTCACACTTGTTCTGCGCAGCCACCCATGTTCTACGCAGTCACACCTGTTCTACGCAGTCATACCTGTCCTATGGGGACCGAGTTGTTCCCTGAAGCTAAGTCATGTCTCTTTCATATGTGGCATCTTGTATCATAAATGGCAGTAAATCACAACTTCAGGGCTAGCCTGTGGTAATTACACATAGGTAGCCCACATCAAGTGTTCCTGGATATAATGGGTGATTTGTTCTGCTGCATTTCTGCTTAGCCACTCTGACTATATCATGTGTGTCTGACTATATCATATTCCAAGAATTTTTATCTGTCTCTGTCCCCCTGGTCCCCTTGGAACTTGAAAGTGTCTGAGCTTTGTGGTAACCAATGGTTGTAAGGATATTCTTCCTTTCTGTCTCTTATCCTTGGGACACAATTGGATTTTGAGTGATCGGGTCTAAGGTCTGTGTTTGTCAAAACCAGGTTCACTGAAGGTCATTTGTGGGTACCAGCAACCATGACTACAGGCTGACCATGGCAACCATGTGCATACTCAGCTCTGAGAGTCTAGGCTGTCTTGTGTCTGGAGTGGGGAGATCATTCTTCGTGGACTGTCCCTCCGTCTTTGTGTGCATTTTGCCACTGAAATGGAAGACAACAGACTCAGAACAGGATAGAACCGCCACTGGAGTGAGCTGTCCCGAGTGAGACCCTCACACTTGGCAGCAGAGCAACTTACCAGGCTGCCATTTAAATTTTTTATTTAATTTTCAAAATAGTTAATGACTCTTTCCTCATGTCTCCTGTGATTTCGTGTGAATGCACAGTTTAAAGTACCCCCCACTCCCAGTTCAGAGGTGTCTCCAGATCCCTGTTTTTCCTCCTCTCACCACACAGCTGCCCCAGCTTCCAGGGGACCCCACCTTCAAGTCACTTCTAGGGGTGAAGAACTGTGTGCAAAGCTGCTTTGGTCCTTCTGCCTTAGCCTCTATGACAAGGCCATGTGCTTAAAATTCTACAGGGTCTGTTTACTGTGAAACTGCATCCAGCAAAATTCCTCCTAGAGGGAGAGGATTGCAAAGCTCTGCCAAAAGGGCTTGCGGTGCAACTAAGACACACTCCAAATAAACAAGGGAGACAGTCTGTCCACTGATGCAGCATCTGGCCAAGGACATTTTTGACCTGGTCTCTCCTGATAATTCTGTGAGCTTCTTGCTCTCTGGTCCGCTCCCACGCTCTTTCCTTCCCTCCTCTTTATAATGTCCTTCTGCCTGGTGTTCTTCCACGTACCTCTCTTTGAGACCGATGTCTGTCCCAGCATCTTCTTACCTTTACATGGAGCCTGCAAGAGGCATTCCATGCTGCATGCTGCCTTTGTGTAGGGCCTGCATTAAGGCCACAGGCATTCCATGCTGCATGCTGCCTTTGTGTAGGGTCTGCATGAGGGTCACAGGCATTCCACGTTGTGTACTGCTGGTGGCTGCTGTGTAGGCCATGGCTGAGGTCAGTGAGCCCCTCTTCTCAGAATGCATGTTTCCCGTTTCCAGGTGCTTTCCTAGCTCCGTTCCCCTGGGAAACCACCCCCATGCAGTATGTCACTTGCCTCTGCTTGGCAGAGGGCTGAGGCTTTCCACATGCCTCCTCCTGTGCTCTTGGAAGTCACAGAAGACACAGAGTGGTGGTGTTTCCCTAATCATAGACCAGCTGGGAGCCTGGCAAAGGGGAGAAGGGTGTCTAAACTAGGAGTGAGGTCCCTAGCTCAGAAGACAAAACCCCAAACTAAGAGGAAAGGAACATCCCTTCATCTTCTTTTCTCCTTGCGCTACAACCTTCCCTGTGCAGAGGAAGAACAAGAAGCTATGTCCTGTTCGGTGTCACCATTTGAGCCTGGGAACAGAAATGCCTAGAAACATACCTGGCATCTGCTTTCATTTATCGCCCCTCTGCCCCTGTAGGCCAGGGGAGCTGTCCTTCCTAATGCCCTGACACATCCATTCCTTCTAGTCAGGAGCCCATCTGGACTGGCTGCTAGCTCCCCCTCTCAGCTCTCCGTCTTTAGTGAGCGCACACAGTGCTACTGTCTCTCTCTCCCTGGTACTCCAGGTTCTGGACAGCCAGTCCATCCTCTCCTCCTGTCCACTCAGTCCACTGTCATTCGTCTTCCTCACCTCCCTTAAACTGCGATTGCTGAAGACATTGCAGCTTCTCTGTCGCCCAAGCCAGAGGACGCTTGGCAGCTCTTCTCTTCTCTGGTTTCTTGTCGATGTCCGACATGAATGCCACTTACTCCATAGTAAGCATTGTCTTAGACAGACATGTGATTCCACATAGCTTCTCCAACTGAACCTCTGTTGCCTCCTTTCCAGGCTCCCTCCCCCCCTTGTCCTCATCCCTTGAGTACGGGTTTTCTTCAGCTCTGAACATATTCTTAGTGGAGTACCGCCTTCCAGCTTCACCTTCTTCTCTGTAATGCCAATTCTCCTTTTCTGCGGGAGGCTCCTAGACCAACTGCCTTCCATGAGTTCCAGCTCACATCTGAAAGCCTATCAAATGAGGCCCTCAAGTCATATCACGTTATGTGGAGGATCTCATTTTGATTCGGGGGGGGGGGGGGGAGCATCTGATCTAGAAACCAGCATGCATGCACATCTGCACAACAAACACAACCCTGCAAATGCGTGTGCTTTGAACAGCAATCAGACACACAGGCTAGTAACTCAGCTTCCCATATTGTTGCTCTTTCTCCCATTTCTCATTCTCATCCTCCAAAATAAAATATGAAATAAAAATATAGGGTTCCCTCACTGAACTCTACCTGAAACAATAAAGAAGGTAGAATTAGAGGAACCGAAAAAATAAGCAAATTGAATGAAAAACACAAATGTAATTATTCATTCCACCATGATATAACAGAAAAAAAAAACGTGTAGGACTCTGGGAGTCAGAGACCTGGGTTCTTTTCCTGACAATTATGTGCACTTGCCCTGTGCAGGCTGAGGGCTGACTCTCTCTCCACAGAGACTCAGTTTTCTGGCCTTCTAGTGAGAGGGTTGACTCCCTAGGGCCCTGCTAAGCATCCAGGCAAAGCAAGTCCTAGTGGGAAATGTCAACAGTTCTTATTTGGAAGGCGCTAGAGACTAGAAAATGCTTCTTGGGCCAATTTAAAGCTGCTATCAAGTCAGCATGTAAATCGCCATTCCTTATGCCTTGATCACCAGCTAGCAGGGCTTGTAACCTCAGAAAATGTTAGAGTTTCATCTTGTAGCAAATTGGCTGAAAGGATAAAAACCTACTGCCAAGATTTCGTTTATAACCCTTTAATACTTGCACTTTTAGCTTTTGAAATTCGTTCCTGAGAAAAGTGACATTGACCTTCTAGAGGAGCATAAACACGAGCTGGACAGGATGGCCAAGGCTGATCGCTTCCTGTTTGAGATGAGCAGGTGAGTTGGAAGACCCTGGAATTGAAAGATGCCCTTTGCCTGAGTAAGGAACTTACTTCTAAACTTCAGTTCAAGATAAACAGCTTGGCCCAGTTACAGCATGGTTTAGTTCTAAAATCTTCCCAAATTGGAGCTGTGTGGAATGTGTTCTTTGTTTGGGGGGTTGTTCTTGCCCTGGGTGAGCCAGTATCCAAGTGTTTTCGCAACTGTCCTTGGGGCCTAGTAGGCTCATGGTGCTCTGGCTTTATTGTGTTGTGAAGTTCCCTGGGTCATTCTCACTAACACTTTGATGTCTTAGGATAATAGCTCAGCATCCTAATACCTTGACTTCTCAGGTTTGTTGTAAAGTTAGAGGGGAGGGGATGACAGACTCTGGCAATGTCAATAATGAGCCCCCACAATGAATAAGACATAGGCAAACATCACTATCAGTAATGGTACTCTTCCCATGGGGTCTCAGCAAGCTTTCTGAACACTTTTCCAGGAACTCCCTGGAGCAACCCCTGCTCTGTAATTGGGTTTGGTGTATGAGCTTCATCTCTTTGCCATTTCAGGTCTACTGATGAACTGATTCCATGCTAGAGAAGGGCCAGGGGTCTGAAATCCGGAAGCCTCTGGGGCAGACTCCTTCCCCTCTTTGCCAGCAGCCTAGAGCTGGCTCTCATTCTGCATTCCTGCTGTGGCTAGATTTACTTCTGTTATCCCTCATAACGTGCCGTGTTGGAGGCTACTGTTAAACAAAGGATAGCTTTGGAATTTTGAAGCTACACCCCGCAGCCCTCAGTGTAGACAAGCCAGTGGCCACCAGAAATAGCTCTTGCTTCTCAAGCATGTCCAGATCTTTCCAGGTGTTCTCGCATGTAACCTTCCTAGCAGCCCTGCCTCAGGGGCTTCCACCTCTCTTCTTCTACCCACAGGGAAAAGGAGACTCAGGTGGACCTTTCTCAAGATCACCTAATAAGGGGCATGTCTGGGCTGCAAACCTAGGTCTACTGGAGGAAACAGAATGGTTTGAGAGAAGGGGCTGATCTCTGGACACTCTACTGAAACTTCTATCATGAGCTTGTTAAACATGTCTCAGAAGTTTCTTGCGAAGGCACTGTGACCCCCACTAGCAGCAGCAAGACTCTTGTAGTTTAGGCATAGATCAGAGACCAGGAGGTTCCCTGCTCACTGTAGGTGCCATGGTTGCCTGCCTTTAGGAGACTGGCTTAGTGGGCGGATGGCAAGACAGAAAGGTCTGGAAGTGGGTCCAAGGAGTGTATGACAGACACAAGTCTTTGTAGTCTTGCCAAAGGCCAAACTTTATGAAAAGTTAAGAGGCTTGAGAGGAGTGGGGGAAAGTGAAGAGTCCACATTTTTACTCCTTTTTATCTCTTCCGTTTTCACAAGAGCTGTGGGTATTGGGAGCGAAGTTTGAAGTGAAGGGCACCAGGCAGTTGCCCAAATACCCCATGCAGGCTCTAGAGAAATGGTCTTTCATCCTGAGTGTTAATCAACCTACCTCGCTCTTACAGGATTAATCATTACCAGCAAAGACTGCAATCATTATACTTCAAAAAGAAGTTTGCGGAGCGGGTGGCAGAAGTGAAGCCCAAAGTGGAAGGTAAAGCCCAGACTCTCCGCAGGAAACAGTGTTTGTCTTAAGTGCCAGGTACAACTTTGAGCCAAGTGCACAGAGTAAACAGAATGGCTTTGGTGGTGTTTAGCTAGAAATCTGTTGAAATTCCAGTGGGTGGTCGTATAAGGTCTGCACCTGACCCACTTTGGCCTGGCCTAGGCCCTGGGGCTCCTGCACACCTCCTGAGCTTCCCCAGGGAACCACCGTTTTGTGACCAAGAGACGAATTTGCCATTCCTAGCACTGAGCCTATGGTTAGCATTCCCACATCAGTGCCTTCCTAGGGTCTTCTAAGTGTAAGTTTTAGGCTGTTATGTTTATAGATATTTGTGATGTGGGTGGCACTAAAGAGCAGTTACAGAATGTACAGCAGAGTCAGTCTGAGCTCCGATCTCTGGTTTAGTACCCACAAGCCATCAGTGTAACAAATGGCCAGTTCTCGGTCAGCACATGAAGCAAAGGAAGGTTGCAAAGGAATGCTGGCAGTGGAGTTTCATGCTGTGTATTCTATTCCTAAATGCTTAAGGTTAGTGAGTCAGCCCTGAGAAGAGCCGAGAGAGGAGAGGAATTCTGCCGTTCTCTGTGGGACCTCTTACATGTTAGCTGTTAACTGTGCTTCTCTTTTGCATGTTTTCAAAGTGCTCAGTCACAGACCAGGGACATACCAGAGACACACACATTGTCTGTGAGGATATTGGGTTCAGGACAAGCATAAGTGAAAGCCTTGGCTGTAACTATTGTACTTGGTGTGTTTTACTCTGAAGCGATCCGTTCTGGCTCCGAGGAGGTGTTCAGGAGCAGCGCCCTCAAGCAGCTTCTAGAGGTGGTTTTGGCTTTTGGGAATTACATGAATAAAGGACAAAGAGGCAATGCATATGGATTCAAGATCTCCAGCCTCAACAAGATTGCAGACACAAAATCCAGTATTGACAAGTAAGAGCGGGACCCTCCAGCACTTGGCGCGCCTTGGGGGGTTTATAAGACGTGACTTTTATGGTGTCCACCCAGATACCACAGTCTCGGGCATTCAGGATACAGGCCTGCTCTTCCATTCCCTCCTGTTCCTCTCGCAACCCTCAAGTTCCCAGGGATCGTTCTTCATCCTTCATCAGTGCATAGGGACACCGTCTATTCCATTGGTTCTTAACCTTCCTAATGCTAACACCCCCTTAATACAGTTCTTCACATTGTGGTGACCCAGCCTAAAATTATTTCTGATGCTACTTCATAACCGTAATTCGACTACTATATTTGAATCATAATATAAATATCTGTGCTTATATAGTTTTAGGTAGCCCCTGTAAAAAGGTGGTTCAATCCCCCAAAAGGGTTGCAACTCATAGGTTGAGGATCACTGATCTCTTCCAAGGGTTTTTATTGTTGGCTGTCTTTAAAATGAGTAGATGAATAAATAACTCATGGGGCTGGTGTGATGCTTCGGTGGGTAAGGATGCTTGCCACAAGACTGAGGACCTGAGCTCAGTCTGTGGAACCACCTGACAGAAGGAGAAAACTGATTCCCACAACTTGTCTTCTGACCCAAACCAACATGTCATTTCACGTGTGCATACACACGTGCACAAGTACACAAATAAGTCAATAAATCTAAAATATAATTCTAAGTATAGTGTAATATACTAAAGAAGAGTCATTGGTCATAAAGATGGAGCTTGTTGGCCCTCTATACAACCCAAACCAAGACCCAGCCCACCAGCTCCAGATGTCTCATGACCTCTCTAACCATACACACAGAGAGAACTACACTTTGGAGAAAGGAAAACACTTGACAGGCTCAGGCTAGTGCTAACAGCCACATGAATGAATGCATTTGCCTGCTAATCTTCAGCTGCATGGCCAAGGCTCATTAAAATGTGTCCTAGGAAGTGCGCAGCGCTGCCGCTGAGGTGAACAGAGTCTGACTAGAGGCTCTGAGGTGCCAGCTCCTGTGTCCTTAGCAGGTGGGGTCATCACGCGCATTAACTTGGGTTTTCCCAAGAGCTTTGTTTCTCTGAGGTTCTCGCTGGCTTCAAAGGAACTGGTACAGTCTTCCTGAGGTACGCTCCTCAGAACCAAATCCTTTTAGCATGACGAATTGTTCTCCCTAATTACTCCTGGCTAATGAGACTTTTTCCCCTATATTTTCTATAGGGTTAGTGAAGCATGGTGCATAACAGCTCTGAGTCATTGAAAAAAGAAACAAGCCATGCGTTAAGCTGTTATTTTTGCATCCTAGAGACAGAGTGACGAGCACTGTTGTATTAGATAAAACCCTGCCATCCTCATTTTCATGGGCATCCCAGTCTCTTTCAGAGCCTTCCACGTATGTCACGATAGCTCGTCAGTACATAGACCAAGGGACTGAGCACATGTTGTAAGATAAGAAAACCAAGGCAATGTCAAGTGGCTTAACCCCCACCGCCCCCGCAGGTCAATTCACAGTGCTGCTCTTTGCTCATAGGTGTGTCTTGTTGTGGTTGGGGGGACCTGCAGCCTCTTATTTGCATATAAGGAGCAGCTGTCTTTGAAAGGATGCCATCCCTTCAACTGCTTACTTGCATGTACACAGACACATGCAAAATCAAACGTCTGCCCATCCCCAGGCCTTCTGATGACTTGGTACTTACATTGTCATCTGCCTATTAAAATGACTACAGGATTTACATGTACAAGCTCTTTCAAAAGAATAAAACTATTTCTGATCTCTTTCCTCTTCTGTCTGCTTCTGAAGGTGGTCCCCAGATGTAGCTCCACTACATAAAGTGCCACAGTTGCCTGGTGGAGTGGTTGGCCCGTGAGCTGCCTGCCGCTTGTTCACTTGAGTCAAACTAAGTGGCGGTGCAGTCAGCACCAAGGGGCTGGTTCAGTAGCCACCCGGACTAGTCTGACGCATGGCTGTTCAGTCATGTTGGGTAAATGCGGTGTTACTTGGATGGCAAACAAATGTGGACACCTAGTCTGACTTTAATTCTTAAAAAAACATACAGTCCAATTGAGTTCATGGAAATTTCTCTAGATAAAGAAGCATGTCTCTAAAATAATGAAGAAAATAGCATTCTTGTGATAGTTTCTAGCATTTTCCTCCCTCCCCACCCCTTAGGAGAGAAGCCCAGGGCTAAAAGGCAGGTTCTGTGAACTACAATACCAACCTCTGATTTGCTTTGGTGGAAATTGCTTCCTAATTATTGACAGGAACAAAAATAAAGAGAAGAATCTATTTGAGCCCTTGACTTGGGAATAGGATTGTATTGTCCGGGTAAAGCAACAGGGTACTGAAATGCTTTCCATTATTATAGAAAATTGATAGGCGACTCTGTCTCACTTTGGTCTAGGTGGGATGGGGGATCGAGACTTAGCCTTGTGAGTTAGTAAACTGCCTAATTATGGAAATGTTACTGAAAAGGTATATCATCGTTGGTAGATTAGTAGTTCTTCAGCTAAGCTAGACTAGCCAGGGAATTTTAACAAATAGCCATGCCTGGCCCCACCTCATCCCAGTGAAATGGGTCTCTGGTGTGGGCCCAGGCATGTGGAGCCCAGGTGACTGTAACTTGTAGAACTGGTGACAGCAGGATCAGACTAACACAGCTTTGCCTGATAGCATTATCGACGTCCCCTTCCCAATCAAGGTCAGTCAAGGTTCAGCTCTGCCGCACCAGACAGGGAAATGCAGCAACAGCTGTTAAAACTACTAAGGGTCATGCAGTCAAGAGCTGAAGAACCTGCTAAAATTAGAAGTGGCCTCACAGCTGCAGGGACATTCTGTATGTGCTGTCACCGTCTCAGTCCGCTTCCCGCATCAGCTCTGAAATAGGGAATTTCTGTCCCACCACTCTCCGATGAACAGGAAGGGAGCGTCACCATCACCAGTGACTACAGCAGCAAGCCGTCCTAGCCTTGCATCCAAACAGCTGCTCCTTAATGGGTTAAACACCTGCTCCTACGCCACTCTACCAGTCCTTAATGTATTTTGGTTCCTGTCCCGTGAGTATGTACATCATCCACAGATTAATCATGTTGAGTGTTCTCCTTTTCTTTAATTTTAGGAACATTACCCTTTTGCACTATCTAATAACTATTGTGGAGAATAAGTACCCCAAGGTCCTCAATTTACATGAAGAATTGCGGGATATTCCTCAAGCAGCAAAAGTTAAGTAAGTACAGTGGCAGCTTCCTTTGACCAGCTTGACGTGCAGCAGCGTGGGACGCTTAGCTGGCACCGCCTTGCCTTCATGCAAATGTGTGAAGTGGCCCTTCTCTTTCCTTCCCTCTGGACACTGTATGAAAGAAAGTTTAATCACATCCAAATTATTCAAATGTGTTAAAGGACGTATATTTGTTCAGGGTCCTTTGGAATACTCACCACCCCATCCTCTAAAACTTGCTTTTCTTAGTAACCAGCACATAAGCAGCCAGGCCTGTTGGCTCAGACCTGTAATCCCAGCTTCTCCAATCCCAGAATACAGACAGGAGGGCTACAGGTTTGATGCCCGCCTGGGCTACAAAGGGAGGTCAAGACTGGCCTGGACAACTGAGCGAAACTGGCTCAACAAAAGTAAAAACAAAAGTAAAACAAAGGCTGAGGATGCGGCTAAGTGGCAGAACATTTGAATAGCATGTAAGGCCAAAAGTTCAGTCTCACTAATGCTTTTAACAGCAGCCCTGTTGAACACCGGGAACCCTGAGTTAGGGAGGACACGTGGCAAAGCAGATAGACTCTTCCCTGCGAGGGAGCCGCCAGTCATTATCACAGATACACACATTCCTTGGAACCAAGCAGCCCTTTAATGGGAAGCAGTCTTTATGCAAATCAAGAAACTAAAAATAAAATGGAAAGTCGCCAGACTTTCCCCACAAATCCTGTGCTATGTTTCAGAGATGGAAACAGGCAGCTTTCCTTGCTGTTTCCTCCCCCTCTTTTTGATACACATATACTTAAGCTGGCCTTTTGCAGTGAATTTACAGCCTAGAAGGAGTAGGCTAATTATCTCCCTTTATAGAACTTGGCAGGAAGTAGTAGGTATCACAAGAAATTAATCTGTAATAATGAAGTATTGGTGAGCTCTTCGGTATGGTGGAAATTGTAAGAATTGAGTTTTAATCTTTAATGTTTAAAAGCTGTGAAATATAGAGTCTTTCTCCACTAAGAGCAAAGAAGGCAATGAAAATGAAAAGTAGCCAGGACAGCTCTCAGACAAATGCCTGCGGAGTGAGGCTAAGTGTTGTCCACTCTGCTGCGGCCATGGTGAGCAGCAGCGTCTGGACTGGAGGGGTAGGGGTCAGCCACTGTCTTAGAGACCCTGCTGTGGCTGCTGCTCCTTTCTGCGCAGCAACGTGCTGAAGCACAGGCCCTGTGATTCAAGCATCAAATATTTTTTGCACATGGGAAACATTTTTCTTCTATTTTTAACCTGTAAAATATACCTGCTGGCTGAGGAAAAAAATGAACAGAAAAATTATACACATAAGTCCCATATTTTTTAATGATATATAGCCTTTTGTGGGATCTGAGAATAAAAGGGAAATTTTTTTCATTTTATCATATGTGTGTGTGTGTGTGTGTGTGTGTGTGCGTGTGTGTGTGTGTGTGTGTGTAAGCATGTATCTTGACAAGTCTTTGGAAGTCCTAACAACTGTGGACTTTCACTGTGTGGGTCCTGAGGAGTAAACTGAGGTAGTCGAGCTTGCTGGCACTGAGCACCTTTGCCTACTGAGCCATCTCACCGTCCCTGGATTTCTAAACATTTAAGCTAAACACACGCATGCGCGCACACAAACACACATTCCCAATCCGAGCATGAACTCTCAAGCCACAGTGTATGACTCCTGTAAGCTTCATGCTGCCTGCTAAAATGTTGCCCTTTTCAACAGCATGACTGAGCTGGACAAAGAGATAAGCACCTTGAGAAGCGGCCTGAAAGCTGTAGAGATGGTGAGTACCTGCTTCCCATGGTAACCACCAACCTCTTCACCATCCTGCTGGAGTTCTGACCTTGAGCAAGCCCCCTTGGCCTGTGACCTGCCCAGGATAAACCTGGTTCCATAAGATAGAATGACTAAGAGCCAGTGTGGCAACTTAGTTCTTTGCAGCCAAATGTCCTGAGTGGCTGACTGCAGTCAGAACTGGAAGTGGGCCTGGGGGGCCACCGATTCACCTGGGAAGTAGGCCTCCTTAGGACGAGTGGGCTGCGTGAGGCAATTTCAAAGACCCTCTCGATTTCCATGTTTTGTTACTGTTTGATGTTGACTTTTTGAAGACTGATGTAACTTCTCTGTTGTTTTTTGAACTGGCCCTTTGGGGAGTCCTTACCAAACACACACTCAGACATACTCTGCCCACGGCACTAGGTCACGGTGACCCAGAGTCCCGCCATTCGGTGCTGCAGTGGCGAGAGCAGCCGGTTCCCTCGGCAGGGCCCTGTCTAGATAAGCATAGTGGTCAAAGAGGAGCATGGTGGAAGGGCGCCGGAGAGACTGAACATACCGAGGCCTGTGATTGACTGGCATGCGCTGTGCTCCTACTGGAGGAGGTGGACTCCGGCTTAGAAGCAGGGTGGCGTGAGACGGTACCCAGGAGGAAGGCTGCCCAGGTGCAGAAGATGAAAAGGAACCACAGGAATGTGTCAGAAGACAGAGAGGAGTCAGAATTTAGCAGGGCTGTGCTAGGACACCACCTTGGGAGTGCCACATGAATGCAGCCGCCTGCCGCAGAGCAAGTCCAGGGATGAGAGCCACCACTCACAGCCCCTCCTGGTTGGCTGGGTCTGTACTGGGTGAGGTTACTGATTCAGAGGCAGGCGGAAATTTTTCCCTCCCTTAAATACCTTGCGAGTCATTTATCACTAAATGCAGTGGCTCCCCTGTTGCTTTTGTTTTAGTCACAGACCTAGACACTATTGAGTTAATTAAAGACAGTACTGATAACAATTTATTCCCCCCCCCACCATAAGATTTAGGAGCATAAGATTTTTGGAGGGTTAGGGACTAAAGTGAGATAAAAGAATTGTGTTCTAACATCCCTCCCTCCACAGATCTCAGAAGGCCCTGCTTTCCCAGGGCATTTTTGGCCAGGAATGCTTGATTAACTTCGGTGGTCACCTTTTCCTTATCAGGTAGACTTTCTTGAGACTCAAGTGGCAGTTGTGCCATCCCTAAGACAGGTGGTGGTCACTCTTGAGCCCTGTGTCCGAGTTAGCACAGACCAAGACCCGGTCAGGGTGTCCCAGGGATGTGCTGTATCTTTGCTCGCTAAAGCAGCTGCACTGTGTCTCCTGGGAGGCACATGGTAGCACCATGCTCTTACTAGGAAAGGGACGCAGAAGCTGTCTTAGGGTTTCTTCCTGTGCTTGATACCATGACCAGAAGCCACTCAGGGAGAGAAGGGTTATGTCACTTATATTTCTATACCACAACTCATCAGCAGGAGTAAGAGCAAGAACTCAAGACAGGAACCTGGAGGCAGGAGCTGCAGCAGAGACCATAGAAGAATACTGCTTGCTGACTTGCTCCTTATGGCTTGCTCAGCCTGCTTCCTTATACCACCCAGAATCATCTGCCCAGGGCTCTCACAGTCTACAAAGAGCTGGGCCCTCTCATATTGCTCATTACTCAAGAAAACACCCTGAAGACATGTCTACAGGCCAATCCAGTGGGGACATTTTCTCAACTGTGATTTCTTCTTCCCAGATGACCCCAGCTTGTATCCAGTTAACAAAACCCCAACTAGGGCAGAAGCTTTCTCTGCTACTGGCAGCTGAACTATCTAGCTATAACTGGACATATTAGTAGGCAACAAAGCTTAACTCGTCCAAATATTTGTGTATCCTAATTGTTCTTTGTCCTAGTCAGTGATGCTGTGTGAAGTATCAGAGAGAAATCGGATAGTGATTGGATAATGACACCCTTTAAGATGCTTCCCCATCCCTGCACCAGCACACACACACACACACACACACACACACACACAACACACTGCTAGGCCGAAGTACTGAAACTGTGGTGATGTCTTCTAGTCAGAACTGTTATGGGCTTTTGCTTATCCTGGCATTGATTGTCAGGGTCACATGGACATTGCCCTTCTTTCACAGTGAAAGGCAGCAAGGTCCAGAGTCGTCTGCCATCAAGAGCAGGGCCAGTGGTAGGCTGAGAGAGCCCATAGCCCTTGGGCACAACACTCCTGCTGAACAGTGTTTGCCACAGACAGGGCAGGAAAGCTTGTGACCATCAGGCAGTCAGGTGGCACTGAGCATAGTTATTGCCACAACTGGGGCAGGCAGACTGAGCTCAAATTCTGCCTCTCTCGTTGCTCAGCTCCTTGGCTTTGAGCAAAGAATTAATTTCCTCTAAGCTCTGTGTGTCTGTGCAGTGGGGATAGTGATGCTGGATACTGTGGCTGTTCAGAGTGTGTGTTTCAAAATGGCTGGACTTCAATAATCTATGAGATCCTTACCATGGAGAAAACGGAATAATAACAGAAGGTTCGTTTCCCTACCTGTCTATTCACCAAAACCTACTGGTGTGGACAGGAAGAAGGGAGAGGGTGGTTATGTTGCCAGATGCTGCAGCTGCAGCTCTGCCGACCGAGATACCATGGTTTAGGAAGTAAATAGAATTGGTAGAAGTGGGGAGGTGGGGAACCAAGACACCAGAATTCTGCACCAGAACGTCAGCCTTTCCTTCATAAATCCTTTGAATCCAATGTGTTCTTACTGTTTGAGCTCTGTTGAACTAAATGTTAACTTGCTTCTAAAGCCAACGTGAGAAATCACCCTGGTATAATACTCAGAAAATTCAGTAACTGTTTTCAGTATTTCTGTGCACATGGCATGAACTTGGTGTGGACAGGGGAAGGATGGGGAAGTGGAATAACATGAGAGCTTTTAGATGTGTTTGCTATCTGAGTTGTTTAACTTGAGTCCTGTGGAACAGGAGACAAATTGTGTGTGCGTATGAAACCTACTCCATCAGCATCTGCTTCCCATTTTCAGGAGCTGGAATATCAGAAGTCTCAGCCCCCTCAGCCTGGAGACAAGTTCGTGTCTGTTGTCAGCCAGTTCATCACTTTGGCTAGCTTCAGCTTCTCGGATGTAGAAGATCTGCTGGCAGAAGCTAAGGAGCTGGTAAATTTCCCTGTGCACTTACTTGTGTGGTCCTTCATGCCTGAGCTCCCATGTGCTGCTTAAAGCACCAGCCTGTTTGGGAAAGGAGTCGTAGTATGAGACCATCACAGTCAGGAAGTGCAGCAGGAGATAATTGTTTTCCAGGTTCTGCTGTTGCATGGAGCAGTGGTATTTTTATCCTCAGGGTAGCCCTTAGTGTCTTAGCCCTGTGTTACCTTTCGCCTATGCAAGACTTTGAAGGTTTGGGACCGTGGCACCTTTCCTTTGGTTTCTACTGGATTGATAAGCTCATCTCTGAAAGCAGGAGTACATGATGAGTTCGGGGAGCAGGTGTGACCAAGGTCACATATCTCTGTGTAGGATGCTCATCTGAGTCAAAGCCTCCAGGGACAGGATGCTGCCTCTGCCAATGCACAGAGCGGGCTAACAGATGCCTTTTACTTCACGGCATTGTAAATGGGAGCGGCCGGCTGCTTCCCGCCACCCGGCTAGCTTTACGCAAAATAATTACACGGAAACTGTATTCATTTAAACACTGCCTGGCCCATTAGATTCAGCCTCTTATTGGCTAATTCTCATATCTTGCTTTAACCCATATTTAGTAATCTGTGTAGCACCATGAGGTGGTGTCTTACCGGGAAGGATCTTAGCCTGCGTCCATCTCCGAGAGGAGAGCTATGGCGTCTGACCTCACTGTCTTCTTCCTCCCAGCATTCTGTTCTGTCTACTCTGCCTACCTAATTTTCTGTCCTATTAAAGGGCCAAGGTAGTTTCTTTATTAACCAATGAAAGTAACACATAGACAGATGACCCTCCTCCATCACAGCATCACTACAAAGGGACGTTATTTTAGTATAAGACACTCTTTTGTGATTCTTCCTATTTAAATTTGTTTCCTAATAACCTTTTGTTAGGTAATAACCAAGACTTCTAAGCTTGCTCCCTTGGTGTATCTTCCCTCAGGTACCTTCTTACTATTCATAGGTGGTATTAGGCCCCTTCTCTACCCCGGAGTTCTACACTGTCCACCTCTGAGTGTGCATTCTTGTTGCTGTGCTAAAAAGACCTAAAGCAGCGGGGAGAGGAAAGGGTTTATTTGGCTTACAGGCCCCAATCACAGTCCCTCATGAAGGGCAGTCAGGGAAGGAGCTCAGGCAGGAGTTGAAGCGGAAGCCAAGGAGGAGTGCTGCTTACTGGCTTGCTCCCCACAGCTTGCTTCTTCATTCAACCCAGGACTGTCAAGGGTGGCACCACCCATAGAGGGCTGAGCCTTTCAACATCAGTCATTAATCAAGAAAATGCCCCCCCCAGACTTGCCCACAGGCCAGTCTATTGTAGGCAGTTCTTCATCTGACTTTCCACTCCTCCCAGGTGTGTTTAGTTGACAAAACTATCAGCACAAGCTTTCGGCCGCCCCCCTACTTCTTCCACTTCAGTCTCTCCTTCAAGCTTGAGTAGTGGGGATCAGGTTGAAGTCTTCTGTGTGGTTTATCCATCTCAAGTTCTCAGGCTGTGTTCACAGACATCAGCTAATCTCAGTACTACCTTCCCGCTGCACCAAATAAATAAGGAGACAGATGTGCCCCACGGCTGCCATTCGGGGTCCACCTCTGACATAGCACAGCGGGAACAAGACAAACAGCATGGGTGTGGTCCAAACTCACTCTTGTGTTTGTAAAAAAAAGGGGGGGGATCCCTACTCTGGAGTCCTAACAGGTGACCTACCTCATCAAGGAGCTAAAATACAGAATCAACTGGGTTATTTTTATTTATTTATTGAAACACACATGCAGAGAACTCTGTGATTTTGTGTGTGGGAACATTAATCAGGCCCAAAGTTCCTTCGGATTTCTAAAACTAAAATATACATGACTTCATCATCACTAGAATTCCTAGATAAAAAGATCATCCGTGATGGCTTAAAGTGCATGAACTTGAATATTTTAGAAGCTCAGCTGTAGACTGTTTATTGCTGTTTCGTTCATTCCAGAACTTTTAGAAATCAGCTTATAAAACCATGAATCAAGTTAGACTACTCTAATGTGGTGTGAGAAGAATGTTATGTTTTTCCCTAAAGAGTTTTTGTTTTGTAATAGAACATTTCCAAATAAGTAAAACTTTGAGACTAGTTCCACATTAAGAGAAAAATGGTCGAAAATATATTTTAAAATAGGCCAGTTCATTGAGTGAAACTGCTTCCATGCAAACCTGATGACCCGATGACCTCCCACCCGAAGGGCAGAGGTGACTCTAAAAGCTGTCCTCCCACATGGGCACACATGCACCTGCACACTTACATGTGTGCACACAATAACTAAGCTTAATAAAGTAATTGTGAAATGTGTACAAAGATGCATACCTTAGTCGAAATTGTCACATATAGGAACATGGAAAACATCTTCTTTAGTGTCATAATATTACTAAAATATCAGAAGCTTTGACAGTATACGTAATGCAAGAAAAACCAAGTCAGTCAGAAACTATGGAATTAAAGATGATACAAGCTTGCCGTGATCTGAATATGAAGAAAATAGAAGGTCTGATCAGGAAGCAGTTGAGTAGCACAGGAAAGAGAATTCAGTTGACTCTGGAGCCTGGTCTCTGAGCTAGGCTGCACAGGGCCAGCATCCCTGAGGCCCTTCCCAGCATGGGAGCTCAGAGCTGACAGGGTGATGTTGAGGGCGCTAATGCTGAGAGTTGGGATGGCAGACTCTCCGGGTTACTAAGAAAAGCCCTCAGAGCTAAAGCAGAAACAGTTAAGAGGTTGGAAAAGAAGTTGCACATACTATTTTGTTTCTGTATATTTTGTGTAAATTTTAAAAATTATCCCTAACATTGCACTTGTCAGCTTCAAAAAGAGACATTAAATGGATTTCTGAGACATTGTAGGATCGGCCTAAAGTAATCGCAGGCAGAAACGGGATGGCATGAATGACTCCACAGTCAGTTATTGTTCCCTAATTAGAGCTGGGGGAGCCTAAAGACAATATTAACATTATTTATAGATAAGAAAAAGCAGCTGACAAGTCCCGGGTCCCATTTCTTTTCCATTTTCACCATATGGCTCTAATAAATGGCATTAAACTCCTGCAAAGGACAGCTTAAAGCACAAGGTTTCCAACCCCCACTGTGCTTGCTGTTGGTCTCTGGGTCTTGGGTGTCCTGGCCTGCAATGTTCTGCCATCTCGTGTTTACTGTTGTTTAGTTAATACAGAGTCATAGGAGGAAGTCATAGATGTTGAGCTGAGATGACGGCAACGGGGTACATGGCTTCAGATGTCAGGGATATTTAGTTTCCCGCTTGGGAAATGATGGGTAGGTGCGCGCGGCAACTTCAGGTAAACAGGCTGGCTAAATCCACCAGTTAGAGCTGCACTTTCAGCCTTCTTGGGAGAATTTAGTTGGACGGTGGATATCAGTTCTCTTGGAACACCGAGGTCTTTTTTCCAAATCTTTTTCTCCAGTTCACTAAAGCGGTGAAGCACTTTGGGGAAGAGGCTGGCAAAATCCAGCCAGATGAGTTCTTTGGGATTTTTGATCAGTTTCTTCAAGCCGTGGCAGAAGCGAAGCAGGAGAACGAGAACATGAGGAAAAGGAAAGAGGAGGAGGAGAGGCGGGCTCGCATGGAAGCTCAGGTGAGAGAGAGGAGGCTCACTCAGCAGGTCCTCCCAGAAGCTCTCACCGCTGCCCTGTTTTCTGTGGTTCTGCCCCTCCCTTCTGTGGTCCTGGGGACCAAAGCCAGGGCGGCAGGATAGACGGGGCTCTGCTCCAGCACTCAGCTCTGACCCAGACCTAGGCCTTTGTCCCCAGCCCTGTGCTGCACTGTAATGGGGGGGGAGGGGGGTACCTGTGGCGTCTAGAGCGACTCAGACAGCTTAGATCCGTACCACATTTCTCTTCAGCCATTGGGCAGTGTTTCTCCAAAGATTGGAAAAAGCCTGTCAACATCCCATGAATGGATCTCTTTAGAAATTACCTTTAAGAAATGATTATAAGTTTTCAAAAGGACATTTGCATCCTTTCTAATCGCCCTAAATTACCTATTAACTGCCTCAGATGCAAAGAGAGAAACTATAATGACTTACCTAGAATTGGTAAGGGTGCATTTTCCTTGATTGTCCATTGTCTTTACAGTTAGCCCTCACATCACACACAGGTTAGTAGCCATGGCTGAAACATTCACTCCCTCCCACTTGGCACAGAATTCTTCTATGATGAAAACCAAATCACTTTAACCCTAAGAGGATTCTCTCTATGTGCAGCTCAAAGAACAGCGGGAACGGGAACGTAAGATGAGAAAAGCCAAGGAGAACAGTGAAGAGAGCGGAGAGTTTGATGACCTGGTCTCAGCTCTACGCTCGGGAGAAGTGTTTGACAAAGACCTTTCCAAACTCAAACGGAACCGCAAACGCATTTCCAACCAGGTGACGGACGGTAGCCGGGAGCGACCAATCACAAAACTGAATTTTTAATTTTCTTGCATCCTTTTCTAGAAAGTGCAGTAGCAGCCTTCGGCGTGACTAGAACTTTACACTGCCTTGCAATCCAGACAGTGGCCATTTCTTCTCTCACCTATGAGTGAAGTGTGAATGTGTGTGTGTAAATGTATGTGTATATATGTGAAAATGTATATAGAAGTCTGCGTGTTGTCCAGGGACCTCTGTATGCTTAAAAAGTTTATGTTAATGTATGTGCTCAGAAACTCTCTGTGTACACATTCATATTGAGTGGGACTCGTTTTCTTTCCCTGAACACCATGGCTGTTCAGAAGCACAATACTCTCTCCTGAAACAGATAACAGACATTCCTTAACATTAAAAAAGAAAAAAAGAAAAAAAAAAGGAAGAAAAGAAGAAGAAAACAGGAAGTTAAAAAAAAGAAAAGGCTTGTCTTGTGAAGTATTTTGGTTTCCAAGGTTGGTGTAGTGAGACAATTTTCACTGTAGAAATGGAGTTGGAAATACAGATGTGGATGAGTTTGGTGGCTGCCCGTGCGACCCCTGCTGCCTGCATCAATGACTAACATGGAAGAGCAGCCTCGCGTCCCGATGCTACTGCCGGGATACAGTCTACAGATGTCTGTTGAGAACATCTTGCACACATTCATATCATGTAGAGTGTCAATCACAATTCTTCTGTATGTTTAAACATAAACGCCAGGTTTCTCTAATTTCATCCATTTTCCTGCCAAGGGCTCTTGATTTCTCTCTCTCTCTCTCTCTCTCTCTCTCTCTCTCTCTCTCTCTCTCTCTCTCTCTCTCTCTCTCTCTCTCTTTTCCTTTTCTTTCTTTTTTGAAAACACGATTTCTCAATAATGCCACCTGCATCCTGGTTAAAGGCCAGAATTGCCAGAACCTTCTTGTTGATCTAACAATACAGATATGTAAATCTGGAAAATGAAATTTCCCACCTACGACTTAGTGGAAGAACTCCCTGAAGATTCTTTATGAAGGCATATGGGGTGCTTTGTGGGGTGTCTTCTGTCTCCTGTGTAGGCCATGCTGCATGTCTTGGGATAAAGGACACTTACAGTGGACACAAAATGTCAACAGTATCTACAGGGATGCTCAGATCTATTTATCTCAAAGAATATTTGAAGCGATTGCTGTTACATGTTGTCATTTTAAATTGTGTGTCACTGACGCTACCTGTACAACTTCAGTCCAAAAAAATAAAGCTCTCAGGGAGAAATGAAACAATGAGCATTAGAAAATAAAACATAGATGCTTACCACTCACCTGCCAGCTCTTAGTATCCTTAAATTATGTGATATGTAAAGAGGACTGTTACTAGTTTTTTCTTTTGCTTTATTTATTTGTACTCGAGTGTGGGGAGGGACTAGTTTTCTGTGTTTTCCACCTATCCTTTTGTGGTTGGGTTTCCTGTGGAGAGAGTAGTTTTTCCTATTGCACTAGAATATTATTTACTCACTAAATTGAGTTTTTCAGTCAAGTATCAAATATTTATTAAGCCCTTACTATGTGCCAGGCATAGTAGAGCTGTAGTGGTAAGCGAGACAGAGTCTCTGCCTGTCCAGGAGTTCACATTTTAACGGGGTTTTCGGGGACGGTAGAATACCAACGTGCATAGTATACAAGGTTCATACTATTTAAAAATAATCCGCATGAGCTGCGATGCTTAGTGCAGGGTGACGAGGGTCTGTGCTGTGTGAATGCTGTGAAACAGGGCCCTAAGAGTCGTCACGAGCCGTGGCTTTTTCCTTTTCCTTCATTGCAAACGTAGCAACTTTCTACCCATTCTGTGGAAGTGAATGGCTCTCCAATAAAGCAGTCACAGGTACAAAGCAGAGCTACCTCCCAGCCCTGAGCCACACAGTCTGCAAACCGCCCCCCTCAACCCCGGGCCGTGGTGCTGCTGAGGGAGACTTGGCTGGAGGGGAGGAGTGGGATGGAATGGTGGCTTTCTCTGTCCCTGATTAAGTAAGTGCCTCTGTGTATATTCTTTTCTATTCATAGCAGGAAAAGTTTGGCTCAGCTCAGTTTTGGAACTGTGGGAAGAGACTCGCCACAGAGAGCAAGTTTGTGTAGCGTGTCCCCTTGCCCTGTTTAAAGTCATCCTCCCTTGGGTGTGGCCATCCTGGTAGGCCTTCTTCGCCATTCTCAGTTTTGGTTTTCCTAAAAACTGTGTGCAGTTAATTCCATGTGCCATTGTTACAAACAAACAAAATCTACTTTTTAGACTGGTGCTGGTGTAAGTAGCCACTTTTCTCTCTTGAGTGTGTATTTTAAAGATTTTTTTTAATAATGCCAAAAAGCAAAAGCATTATAATTTTTAAACTTAATTAAATGTCTCGTATCTTATTAGCTTAGTAGTTGGAACCACCTAGTCTTTAGGTGCAAGACTGTTGTTACAGAACCGAGAAAAAAAAAAAAGATGTTGTGTGTTATGAGACTGTACATTTTTTAAAATAGCAATATGCAATAAAGATGACTTCATTGGGTGTACATATGTGTTTTCTATGAATTATTAAAATAGCATCATTAAACTTCGTAGTGCATTTCACCATTGAATTTAAATGTTGCAAATCAGTGAATCAGAACTATAGTGTATTTTTAAAGGTGTTCGTGCCAGAGCTAAAGGACGTAATTTCCTATTGTCACTGTGTTCCGTGTGTCCAGACTATGTTGCTGCCTCTTTGTTTACTTGGTCTATGTGGCACACCTACGCTTCTGAGTTAGGTGTGCTGGAGTGCCAGTCTGCAGGGTCAACCCCTTCCCGTTGGGAGGCCGTCCTGGTGTGTATCAGTATGAGAAATGCCACCAGGGTAGCAGAAGGCAGGTTTTACTAACATCCTGGACCGCAGAGGCTTCCTGCTAGTCTCCTTTCACCTCAATCCAGTTTGAAGGCAAGCAACTCTCAAGCCCTCCGTACCCTGACCTTTCTGATCTTTGGAATAGATTTAGTGTTCTGATAACTGTGTCAGTTTTGTTTTCTGTTAAGTTACTGGACAACTGCATATACCCAAACCTGTTTTCTGCAGCCGGTGTTCAGACAGGAGAGACATCTGCATATCAGACAGCCTATCTTGCAAAGCGAGCACACTTTTCCCTCTTATCTCTGAGTGTGGAGCTACATCCAGAACGGAGCCTTGCTTGCCTTGCTTGCCCTCGATGTATAGATAGGGACATGGCAAACTGTGAAGGCCTTAGATCATTATAGTCAGTTTGGCCTTACTTACCCAACTGTAGCAGTAGCTGGGGAAATGATCTCTTCTAGCAGAGTGACATCATGTGCTCCATCTAGAACTTGACCCCTTTTTTGATGTAGGTAATGATTTGTCAAGGCGGGCTTATTGGTCCTTCTCTGGTGTGCTTGAGTAGAGATAGAGAGTGTATTGGAATCTCTGGCACTTGCAGTTCTGCTTTGAGCCTGAAAGTTCTAAAACAGAAAGTGGACGTTACAAAAATAAATCCCTGTGTGCATGGCAAAGAAAAGTGCACACCATGTTCAGACTCTACATACCCAACCACTCACAGCATCCCAGCTAAACTAACTTGGGAGATTTTTTAAGCCCTTGACTTTTCCAGCGTATCTAAAAGCGCAAAGCCAGAGTCAGGATGATGGCTCAGCAAATAATGGCGCTTGCTGCCAAGCCTGATGATATGATTTCCATCCCTGGATCCCCCTTGTTGGAAGGAGAGGACAGACTCTAACAAGTTGACCCCTTTACCTCCACATGCATGCCATGGCACCTGAGCATATATGCCCACTGTGTGTGTGTGTGTGTGTGTGTGTGAAACATGTATGCTCACTGTGTGTGTCTGTGTGTGAAGCATGTATGCCCACTGTGTGTGTGTGTGTGTGAGGGAGAGAGAGAAAGAGAGAGAGAGAGAGAGAGAGAGAGAGAGAGAGAGAGAGAGAGAGAGAGAATGAGGGGGAGAGAGAGAATAGATTAATACACAAATGCAAAGCGCGGTGAAGTCGCCTTTCATCCGACCTCAGCTGACACTTGCACAGCTATTTTTCAAGTTGTTGACCCAATCTCTAAAACCTGATTCTCCCATTGCTGAACTCTTTAGAAGCCAAAAGAAAGAAAAGAGTGGCTTCAGGTGCGCCAGGCACTCTCGGGCAGCTCAATGCACAGACCTTTACAATCTCCAGTGTTACAGTGCAAGGTCGGCTTTGCAGTCGGTATCAGAAGACCCTTCCCTCCCTCCCTCTCTCCCTCCCTTCTCAGGTTCATTAGTGACTGTCCATCAGAAAGCCTTATTATTAGGGGTACCCTCAAGATTCCCTTTGTGGAAAACAATCCTCAACTGCTGTCTTGCACGTGAGCTTCATGACTCTGAGAAGTGGGGCTGTTCTGTGAACTGACATGTACGTGGTGAGCTTATAGGAAAATAAAGACATTGACTGGCCTTTCTGTCTATAGACTGTGGCAGAGACCCTTACTATCTGGAGCTACCTTTGCTTCTTAAGGATGGCCCACTAAAGACTGTCCCACCCCCACTTCCCTTCTGCCTATCCCATCCCTTTGCATGAACATCTCAGCACCACAGAGCACCTAAGAGCTGAGTTCTAGAGTTTTCTCTGCTGCTGTCAGACATGAGCAACGAAGCTGTATTAGTTCCTCAAGCATCTCTGCCTTCCATCCTGGAAGCAGAAAAGAAAGTTCTGGAAGTTCCTGCAGAATGCTGCCACCCCTCCTCCGAGGGCCCTCTGGTGCTGGGAAGTCCGTAGCAGGCAACTTTCTAACTGGAATTACACGAACCCTTCTGATTGTGCTGTTTATTAACCACCACCAAGAAACCTGGCTTCTTGCCCCGCATTTGTGAAGGGAAGGATGGAAGGGCAGTTGCTGAGACCATGTGATGTTTCGGCAGTGATGAGGTGTATTGCAGCGTTCCTGTCATTAGACCACAGTCGTGACACTGATCCTTCAAGGCCCATCTAGACTTTACCAAAAGCCCAAACATGTCATCACAAAATCTGTTTGGATCATGAGCATAGCTTTTCCGCATGGAAGTCACTGTGGTGACCTAGGAATGAAGTAGGTGGAGGTGTGGGAGGTGGCAGCCTGATTGAAGGGACAACTCCTCTGCCTGGCCTTGGATTTTAAAAGGGCCAGGTAAAAACGGGCTCTAGTGAAAAGGTCAGCAGCTGGACAAGCATCCACTAACGAGAAAACATCAACAGAAGTTTGCAGAGAAAACTTATCCCAGGATCGCCTGTGGCACTCAGCACCATGTAGGGTATCCAGACTGGCAAGATGGACGCTCCAAACTCAATGACCAACCATCCACTACTGTGAGGACTCAGTGGCCATTAGTGGTGATATGTTTTAAGATTTTTTTTTCTTTTTCTTTGAATGTATGTGTATATGCCTGTATAGATATGTGCAGTGTGTGTTGCTGCCCAACAGATAATCTCAGAGCTCCTGGAAATGGAATTATAGGCAGTCCACGCAACCTGATGTGGCTACTGGGAACTGAACTCAGGTTCTCTAGAAGGGCAAGTCTCTCAAGTACTAGCCATCTCTCTGGATAGAGGTTGGTTTTTTAAATAACTTTTTATTGGGATGAAATTTTATACAAAATGTTGTAAAGTAAAGCAACATAAAGAGCCTCCCTTTGCCTAGATACCTGCTGTTAATATGTTATTATTTCATTTTAATATGTGTCTATGTGCATCTTTTTTTCCTGGACCTTTTGAAAGATTATGTATATAAAAGGTCATTTCACTGAGAAGCCAAGGACAAAGGCGCTGGGCTTTGATGATTCTTCTGCATGGACGGGCTCTGTGGGAGCCTTCTCAGCTTGGTTGATCACCTTCCTGGACCTGGGAGGAGTTGGGAGGATCTTGGTCTTAACATAGAGTAGGGAACCCAGATGGCTCCTTGGCCTGGAGAGGGAGGTGGGGTATGGGTGGAGGGGAGGGGAGGGAAGGGGGAAGAGGAGGGGAGGAGATGGAAATTTTTAAATATAAAAAAACAAACCATATTAAAAAAAATAAAAAATAAAAGGTCATTTCATTTCTGAGTGCTTGGGTAATATTTCCTGAAAGTGGAAATTCTGTACTGCAACAGCCTCCAGAACCTAGCACAACTGACACCATACTAGAGGCACCATTCTGACCTTAAAACCCAGCACGTGGGTCTTAATACCTGCCAAAATGGGAAGAAAGACTTCATCCATCCAAAACCTAATCTATAGTTCCAAGGAAGTCCTCAAAAAGCTTTGCTTTTTGGCTTCTGTAGTTCCTCTTCTTGCTAACTGAAGTGCAGCAACCAGGGTGTGGTTTTTGTGTATAAAGGACAAAGGGTTCTAAGGCTTGGGGTTGCATGAGTTAGGCAAATTCCCCATTCATTCGCCTGCCAGAAATAAAGACTTTTCAGCTTTAAGAGTGTCAGTGTGGTGGGCACTGGTGGGCTTACTTCAAAACATTATGAGGCCCAGCAAGATCCCCAAAGACTGAGTCCCTGGGAGTCTCATCCCTTCTGGGGCAGTAGCAGGAGGAAGATGGACACTTCCTGGAGGGCATGCACCTGAGACATTCCACAGCCCGTGAACTCCTCCCACCTCTAGTCCTGCCACCTCAAGGGCTTGCTATGCCTCCACCCTAAAACAGGAAGTTACAGAAGTCACCTGAATCTGTTGCCTCCAGCGGTAAGCCTGTTTATTGCGCCTTCTGAATACCATGCTCAGGAAAGACTGGACACAGCCCTAATTCCAGTGGCCAGGATTCACGTGAGATATCACCAGATGCCCTGGTTTAAGTCTGTGTGGTGGCCTCTGTTTGTCTTTATTATTTGTCTATCTGGGTGTCTCTGTATGTCAGTGGCTCTCAACCTGTTGATCACAAGGCCCCTTGGCAAAACTCTATCTCCAAAAATATTTACGTTTTGAGTCCTAACAGTAGCGAAATTGCAGTTATGAAGTAGCAATGAAAATAATTTCATGGTTGGTTGTCACCATACCGTGAGGAACCGTATTTAAAGGTCACAGCATTAGAAAGATTGAGAACCAATGTCCTATGTGTTTCTGTCAGTTCTGTTGGTTGAAGAAACATCTAGAATGAGAGGAGGGGTGAACAGTCCCAAGACAGCATTGAAACAGTGTCTTCCTTTATAAGAAATGCCATGGTCATGGCGTCTCTTCACAGCAAAAGAAACTAAGACAGTTCCTAAACCCCTACATCCTCCTAAATCTCCTGCCACCAGAAAAACAAATAAGAACTTTAAAAACAAATCTGAACTTAAAAGATGCTTTCTTTTGCCTCCTATTGGCACCTATAAGCCAGCCCATTGCCTTTGAGTGGACTGATCCTGAAGGAGGTATAACAGGACAACTGACCTAACTAGGTTGCCACAAGAGTTCAAAAACTGTCCCATACTCTTTGATGAGGCTTTAAGTCCTGACCTCCTGAATTTTCAGCAGAGTTATCCAGAGTGTGTCCTGTTGCCACATGTGGATGAACTCCTCATAGCTTTTAAAACAGAGAAGACGTGTAAGAAGGCCACTGCGGACCTGCTAGAGACATTACAGGTCTTTGGGGACCGAGTCTCAGCCAATAAGACCCAACTATGTACGTTCTGCATCACTTACTTTGAATACAACTTGGGAAGAGGCAAACAAACACCATCCCAGAGCTGAATCTCAGGCATCCTATGGATTCCTGCACCTAAAACAAACAAGTACAAGACTTTCTGGTAGCAGTCAGGTATTGCCTCTTGTGGATATCCAGGTTCACAGAGCTACCTAAGGCACTAGCACCAGTGCTACCTAGCCACTACAATGGACAAGGAGCTTGAAGATGGCCCTCATCTCTGCAACAGCCTTAATCCTCCTGGAAATCTCTAAGTCCTTCTACTTGTATGTGAGGGAGGCCCAGAGTGTTACAAAGTGGGGTGTTTGCCCAGGCACCAGGTTCCTGGAAAAGTCCAGTGACCTACCTATCCAAAAGACTTGATTCTGTTTCTTCCATTCAGCTAGTTTCTTTGTGGGCAGTTGTTACTACAGCTATGCACTATAGTGAAAAATTCTGATCTTGGGTCAGGAAGTGTTCCTAACCACCCAGAGTCTATAAAGGCCCTCCTGAGGTGGACCACAGAGAGGTGGGAACCCATGTTAGTGAGAGTTTCTATTGCTGTGAAGAGACAGCATGAACATGGCAAGTCTTATGAAGGAAAATATTAATTGGGGCTGGCTTACAGTTTCAAAGGTTTAGTCCATTATTGTCATGGTGAGAAGCATGGCAGCATGCAGGAAGACATGGTGCTGGAGAGGTAGTTGAGAGAGTTCTACATCTGGATCCATAGGCAGCAGCAGAAGAGATTGCTGCGTCTAGGGGCATCCAAAGCTTCTGAGTTACTCAGGCCCAGGGATTGCATCCCTCAACTAAACGTTTTTGTCAAAGACATTGTGTTCAGATGAAACACTTGTGCCCATCCCAAAGGGTGGTAGGGAGTCCTGGAAGGAATTTGTGCCTAAGGAAGCACCCTCAGAAATAATGGGAAAATGAAATTTACAGAGATAAAAATGCATGGCTCCTGAGTTTAAATACTTCTTAACTTTCATAGATACCTTCTCTTCATAGATGGGTGGAAGCCTGCCCTACCCAAATGGAGACAGCCTCAATGGTCACCAAGAAACTCCCAAACATTGATTCCTAGGTTTGGATTGCCTTTCTCTCTGGGATCTGACAATGACCAGACCTTCATCACCAAAGTTTCCCAAATCTGACAAAGGTCCTAAATCAGAAAGCACTTTGGGCCTATTGGCCACAGATAGAAAGAGTAGATAATACCTTAGAGGAAACCCTAACTAAATATGTCCTTGAGACTGGTAAAAATTGGATCAGCCTCCTGCCCTTTGCCTAAGGGACAGGTACATCCCATATCATGAAGGTTTCACCCCATTTGAAATTATGTTTGGAAGACTCCCCCCCCTTAAGCCAAGAGATGTTCATAGGTGGGGATTACTAACCGTTCTTGTCTCAAGTCCTTACAGGCCCCACAACAAAACCAGAAGACCATTCATCAGAGGATTTGGGAGGCCACACCCTTGCCCATGCCTGATCCTGCCCACAAGTTCCAGTTTACACATAAGATAAGGAGCATCCTGACCCAGAGCCTGAAGTCAATACACACTCTGTGGTCCTCATCACCCCTAAAACAGTTTACCCAGGGATTCCTTTAATAACCATGGGATAAAGATTCGGAAAGCAACAGAAGCCAACCCTCTGTGCGCAGGATGCTCAAAGGAGTATATCAGTCCCTTAACCATTCTCAATTGGACATAAATAAAGACTGCTGGCTATGCCTACACCCCAAGTCATATTATGCTGGGATTAATCAAACAAAAATCCCAATCCCGACAGCTGTAAATAGGATCAACCTAACTTACTCTGGAGGACCTCCAAGGAGAAGGTACATGCTTAATGTCACCAAGATACCTCCTAGATAGTTCCCTCTTTGCAGACTCCTAAAGTTATACCTGACAGGTTAAATCCAAGAACTGTGGTCTAGTGTATTTTCAGGCCGCAAAGACTGCCGTGTTTGCACTAAAGGCTTAGCCGAGTGTACATCTTCTGAATTGCTTGCATTGAAGGAAACCACACTCCTTTATGTCCTTGTACATGTCATACCACGGGTATTCGTCTATAATGAAAAAAAAAGCAGGGTCTGCCTGGATCTAGATTCTGGGCTTCTCCATGCGTGGCAAGTCATGCTCTTACGTATTCCCATTAAGAGGGTCAGGCATCACAGGCTCACCTGCAATTGGCCATCAGCCCTAACTGGGGAGAATAAAACTCTAGAGAACTTAGTGCCCACGTAGACATAGACCTAGGCTATCTGGACAGTCAATTTCCCTTCTGAAAGCCCTAGCAGACTCCTTAGCTGAGCTTCTCCTAAGAATCCCAGAGGGCTGGACCTCCCCTTCATGAAACAAGAAGGTATCTACATTACACTGGGAAAAGCTTGTTGCTTCTAGGCCAATCAGTCAGGGATAATAAAAGAAAGTTTGGCCATGGTCAAAAGTAATCTTTAAAAAAGAAAGAACAGGAAACTAACCTGGCAGCTGGTATCAACCCTTCCCCTGGTAAACTAGTCTACTTCGTCCATTGCTGGCTTATAAATCCTTCTGTTTCTAGCCCCCACTACAGGACTCTGCCTGCTCAACTGCATGCCTAACTATGTAAAACAAGGAGTAAATTCTGCTAAGGCCTTAATGTTGAGGGTATGATAGAGCCCTGCCCTAAGACAAGTCCACGATTTGCCTCATGCCCATAAAATCACTGGGGAATGTATCCGGCCCCCAGCTCTTAGCACAGCTAAGGCTATATTAGTAGCACAGTTCTGGACTTAGAGCCCAAACACATAGGCCACAACACCTGCTGAAACAAAAGCAACAACCTAATCCATCAAAGACCTAGTCCAGAGCTCCAGGAAAGCCCTTAAATGGACTAGCCTTGCTTGTCTGCTTCTGGATAACTGAAGCGTGACAAGCAGGATGGGGGTTTTGTGCATACAAGACAAAGGGCTGTAAGACTCGGGGCAGCATGACTTGGGCAAGTTCCCTGCGTAGCAGCTGACCGGCCACATAGTCTTTCCTGCTGACTCTAAGAGAGTCTGTGTAGAGGTCTCTGGTAGACATACCTCATAAAAGTACATTTATCAAATTTATAAGTGCATCTTAACGCTTTATCAGAACACACCATCATTTGGTCAGTAGGTGTCAGGATGAGGGTCCTCTTCCTTCCCTCCGGAAAGGAACCTAAAATAATAGATCCTGCATCCGGTTGTCATCGTTCCTCGGTCTTTTATGATCTTTAGTATTGCTGGCTTTTATGGTGCTGATGTTTTTGAACAATAGTTCTCTGGTACATAGAATAATTACCCCCCTCCACACACGTACAACTTCAACCATCTGTGTTCAGCTCTGAAGGCCACATGACAAAGAACATGGGACAAACATGTTACCTTCCCTTATAACGGAACATCACAGATGTGATTAAGGATCTTCACGTAGGAAAATGAACTGTCTGGGTTACCAAGGCAGATCAGACACAGCTCATGGGGAAGATCTCCTAAGAAGGGAGGAGGGTCAGAGAGAGATTGCACAAGCGCAGGAACAGAGGGCAGACTCGGGGGACTGTCGCCTGCAAAGATGGAGAATCATGAGCCCCTCCTCCCTTCTTCTGTGACTCGCTTTCCTTGGTTTGTAATTGGTTGGTAGTTCTTTTTATTAGATTGAGCTTTTTTTCCTTTAGTTTTGGTTTTAGTTTTCGGTGTCAGGATGTCCTAACCAGAGGCACGTGGGGTTAACTTGTCCTCGTGGTGGGGTACTTTTGACCACTCAGTCCAAGCCCTGTATAATTATGGAGTTTTCTTTTGGTTTTTCACTACAATTAATCAGTGGTCTACTCCTCATATGGAATTCCCCTAGGCTTAGCGCCATCAGATGATGCTTGTCTGAGCCAGGCTTCCCTGTGGTTGCAAATGTTGATTATTCAGCTCCAAGCTCCCTGTTTACCTGGAATCCATTCATAGCAAGGCCCCTCACACTTCCTCCATCGACTCACCTGCCATCCATTTTTACACCAGTTTATAATTTACTATTTAATTACTTTATGACCAAACTGTTCCATATTTAGTAAAGACAACCCTCCATCCACCCCATCCCCCAACTTGCATGTGTGTTCTTGTAATATGGTCCCACTAATTATTTTCCCCTAAATTTCTGGAATGGCAGCTTTCCAGGTTTACCCATCCTTCTGCAGCTACGGAGCCCACATTTTCCTCAAGGAACTCTGAGCCCTTTTAATAGGAGATGGCAATATGAACCACTATTATCTTTGCTTCTGATCATTTGCACAGAGTGAAATCTGCATGTGTGTGCATACATATAGCACATGTGCACACAAATGTGCAAATGCATGTATCCAAGAACCAAACAAGGATATCAAATTCTGCATTAGAAGTGATATAAGCAGGTCAGGGGGAAACAGGTAACTGTAAAGAATACTTAAAGGATAGATAGGTCAATATGCTGTGAAGGAAAAAAAATGAACAAATAGAAAAGGTAAATCCAAATACACATAATTATCACTGAAGGGAAGTCAGAAAAGTGTTAACGAAAGACACCATGCTGAGACAAGGTGTCCATTAGTTTCCCATTCCTACCCGGCTCAGTCCTCACACCTGGACTGGCCGAAGCAGCACCAGCTGGTTATCTCAGGATTCTGTCAGTCTTAAGTCTAAAGCGGATCTCCCTGAGTAAAAGGAAGGTGTCAGCGGGGGTTTCTATTCTGGAGACTCTGAGAACAGATATGTTTCCTGGCCTTTACCAGCTTTAAAAGGCCGTCTATATTCCTTGACCTGTAAACACCTTTTCTTCCTCACTCCCAAAGCCACCATGGCACACTGAGTCTTTCTTATGCTATGGTCATAAGGTCCTTCCCTCTTCGCCGCAGCCGAGGCTAGGGCATATTCTCTGTTTTAAAGACTCACGCCTTCCGCTTCAGTCCAAGAGACAACATGGAAACCTCTCGACTCAGCCATGACCTTAGTCATGTCTGCAAAGTCCCTTTCTGCACAGGAAAGGGCAGATTCGGGGGAGAATGCCTCCATGAGACCATTAATTCTTTCTACCAAGAACTCCAAGACCAAATCAAACTATACATTTCAAAGACTCTTTTAGTTAGAGATAAAATTAATACAGATCAGAACATCAAGACACGTATTTTGATCAAATTTCTTAGCTTTAAGTGGAAACGAAAAAATAGTCAGTAACCCCAACTATTGTGTTTTTGGTACCCAAATTATCCCACACAGCAACGTGTATGGCCACAGCCATCCTCTCAGCTCGCACAGCCTGCTCAGCCTCCAGGCAGAGGTTGCTCCATCACTTGCACATTTTCTGAGGCTTAGCGCTGGCAATCTGGCTGCAGGTGTGAGAGAACCGAGAGGGAGGCTGCTGTTTTGTCAAGGGTTCTCATGGCAAGCAGTAGTCCCCAGGCAACTAGTCAGTAGGCACTGTTTCATGAGAGCAGACGCCTAAGGCTTCACAATGAATGCCACAGCATCCAGCCCCCACTCCCCACAAGCTCAAGTCTCACCGAGTCCTTATGCTCCAATGGTCACTCCGGGCCACAGAGCCTCCTGGCTGCCTCTTGACTGTGTAAACCTCAGAGCTTTTTCTGGGTCACTCCCTCAGGGCATATTCTCCACACCCCAGTTAGCTCTGAGTTTTCCTTTTGTTCCCTTTCTGGGCTCCCTCCAGGAAGTCTCTCTCATCCTGGTCTATCCTTTCCTGGTCACCCCATTTCATGACCCTCTATCCTCACAAACTCAGTATTTCACACCTCCCTCTATTCCACTAGAAGACTTTCTAAGATACTATTACAGTTTATTTGTGTATTTTGTATATTATCTGTCCATTTTATTTCCATATGAGAGAAGGAGGATTTATAAATTTTGTTCTAAAGTCAGTATTTGGAAAAAAGGATCCAGTAAGTGTGAGGTTTGTGGGATTAATGGATGCATGAGTAGCAACTACACTCGTGTTTGCTTACATTTGAGGTGGAACACGGCTGTGTTTCTGGAATGGCAGGAACAACAGGATTGGTTAGTAATTTTCCAAGCTCCTCCTTGACTCTCACAGTTGTAAGACACTTGTGTTAGAGGAGCCCCAGAGAGAAGGGATGGAAAGTGAGAGAGAAAAGGATGCTGTGGACAGAGGGTCCAGAGGTGGGGGAGGGGAGGATGGAGGAAGGCATTTTGCTGATGCTGTGACCCAAAGCAACTTGAAGGGCCCTGCCAACCTACTTTCTAGCCTTCTGAACACCAGTTGTGGTAGTTTGAAAGAAAATGGCCCCCAAAGGGAGTGGCACTATGAGCAGGTGCCGCTGTTGGATTGGTATAGTCTTGGTGAAGTGTGTCACAGCGAAAGCAGGCTTGGAGGCCTCATATGCTCAAATCACACCTAGTAAATCCAACCACTTCCTGTTGCCAACCTATTAAGATGTAGGACTCTCAGCCCCAGCACCATGTCTGTCTGCATGCCACCATGTCACACCATGGTGATAATGGACTAAACCTCTGAAAATGTAAGCCACGCAGTTAAATGTTTTCCTTTGTAAGAGTCGCTGTCATCATGGTGCTTCTTTGCAGCCGAAGAAACTCTAACGAAGGCACCAAGAGAGCCTCGAATCCTGGTGACTTTGTATCCCCCTACCCAAACATAAGAGAAAATACATGCCTTTTACTTTTTTAAATATTTATTTATTTATTTATTTATTTATTTATTTATTTATTTATTTATTATGTATACAGTATTCTGTCTTTTAAAGGAGCAGTTCTCTCCCTTTCCTGGTTTTCGTGGAGGTTACGTGAGATAAAAGCGAAGGCAATCTTCATTCTTCGTGAAGCATAAGTCACGAGATCCTCTTGTTTCTATGTCTAAGTTGGAAAATGGAGTTCAAGAAATTTTTTCTAACTTAAATGTTTATACTCGTAAAGTTTTGAAATCGTGTATGTACATGAGGTTTTAAATCATGTGTGTGTATTTGTGGGTTTGTACCTACTCAAAACTCACATATTTGTGTATACAGTCCAGGCCTCCAGATTCCTACAGCCAATGTTCTACTTAATGTCTCTCTTTGTAAGCAGGAGATATTTCAGACTCAGTAGGTGTGCTGCTGCAATGATCTGTCCTTTGTGGCGTGCTCGGGTGATAGACTCCATCACCTTCCCTTGCCACATGGCACATACCCTCTCAGGTAGCCACTCGCCCCGACTCTGTCTTCAGAATTGTTCTGTTCTTATAGTAGCCTTCCTGTCACCCAGGCTGAAGTTTCAGCATTTTCTGACTGTTTGTTTGCCTTTCTTCCTAACTGGCTTCTTTATCAGTCTTGCTCCCCTGCATCAACACCACCTCCACCACCACCTCCACCACCTCCACCACCTCCACCACCACCTCCACCATCACCTCCACCACCACCTCCACCATCACCTCCACCACCACCTCCACCACCACCTCCACCACCACCTCCACCATCACCTCCACCACCTCCACCATCACCTCCACCATCACCTCCACCACCACCTCCACCATCCCCTCCACTACCACCACCACCTCCACCACCACCACAACCCACCACCACCACCACCACAACCTCTTCTTCCTCCTCTACCACCACCAATACCTACACCAGCATCACTTCTACCAACTACCCCCTAAGTCATGACTACCAACATAAGTCAGCATGACATTTTCAGAACATATGTAAACTTTACTGGGCATTGTGTTGTATGCCTATATATCCCAACACTCAAAAGGCAGAGGCAGGAGAATTTTGGTTTGTGGCACATTTAAAAGCAAGCCTGGTCCACGTAACACGTCCAAGGCCAGGGCTACATAACAAGATTCTGTCAAACAAACAAAAAGAAATAAAACAAAAATAACCCAGAAAATAAAAGTTCATATGGTTCTATTTAAACATTTAAATTCTCTAGAGGCTCCCAGGTCACTGGAAGTCATTTTTATAACTCCCACAATGGCCTCCTTGACATTTGTGATGCTGGCCCATCACTCTTTGACTCAGCCCCACCACTCTCTCTCCTCCTCCTTTGGTTTAACACAGCTACTTCTTCTCTTCTTCCTTGAACGTGACACACACTGACCCACATCAGAGTCTTTACACTTCTGCTTCCTATGAAAAGCTCTGTGCCCTCATGGACCCTTCACATCCCTCTCCTCCAGATCTTTGTTCTAACCACGTAACCTTATCAGTAATGACTTCCCTTCCCACCACCCCAGCCATAGTTACAGCACACAGCCATCCAAGAAACCACACTCAGTCACTGCTCCATTGCTTTTTGCATAATACTTATCATCATGCATTTGGCACACAGTATTTTCATTAAGTCTCCTGATCCTACATCGCCCATTAGGATATGAGGTACATAATTTTAAAAATGATTTGTTTTGTCCTCTGAGTGTTCATTCTCATCATTTGGAACAAGATGTAGCATACTAGAGGACTCTTGATAAATGCTTAAGCCTTTAATCCCAGCACTCAGGAGGCTGAGGCAGGAGGATTTCTGAGTTTAAGGCCAGCCTGGTCTACAGAGGGAGTTCTAGGACAGCCAGGGATACACAGAGAAACCCTTCTTCAACCTCAACCTCTGCCTCCCCCCCTCAAAATATACTCAGGCACATTCACTTTGGTGACTTAGGACTGTCCGTGACCTTGACCATGGTCCAAACATATTGTGCAGTGTCTGGAAGTTACTTCTGGGCCTTGCAAAGACAGCAGTTGCTGCTAGGCAACTCTGAATCTTTCATTAATGTACCCCCGCCCCCGTGCACACTGACAAAATTATAATTTTGTCTTTCAAAACACTGTGTCCCTGAACTTGGGCACCAAAAGACTTTCCAGAGGTGTGAGCCCTGTCTTGGTCTGGCCATTAAATAGAGGACTCAGAATTTTTAATTGGGTTAATTGGCATGGTTTTCAGTAATTATATAACATGGACTATTTCAAAATAACAAGTGTAAATTAAGCCTGTGTGAGAAAGCTCCACTACACAGAGAACACAGCCAAAGAGGCAAAGGCATAGTTATCAATGCCTTTGATTCTTACAAAGAAAACTGAGTAAAAGGGAACTAACAGTTTAACTCAAAAATTAGAACACAGGGGCTGGGGAGATGGCTCAGTGATTAAGAACACTTGCTACTTCCTCAGGTTTGGTTCCCAGCTACCTTTAACTCCAGGGCATCTGATGCCATATTCCGAACTCAGGGGCATCAGGCACACGTGTGGTGTGCATACATACACACCAGCAAAGCATATATATAGAACAGAAGAATACATCTAAGCAAAAACAATTTAATTAGAAAACAACAAAATAGAAGGAAGGGAAACAAATGTAAGTAATCTAAAAGAATTTCTTACAACTTGATTAATTTGAAGGCAGAGCCTTGCCCTCTCCATATGGTCTTCCAGTAGGATTCTTGCTGAAAGTCTTTTGACCCTTGAACAGAGCTGAGTGTATTCTAACAAAGCTGCACATTGCTCTACACTAGATGCTCAGCCAGTGTCTTCTGCTGCTTGCTGTCTTTTCCCTTTAGATACGTTACTGAGCATCTTTACTGCGATGTGTGAGGCCAGTTCAGTTTTGTCTAGAGCCCTTTATTTCTCTCTGTGTGTATTGTGCACACACTCACTCACTCACTCACCCAAGTAGGTGCATGTGGCCACCAAAGGTTAATCATGTCAGGTGTCTTCCACAATCACTTCTTCATCTTAATTTTCTTCAGTCTCACTGAACCCAAGGATTGCCATTTCAGCTAGACAAACAAGCTCTCAGGATCTTCCTAGCTCTTGTAATCCCAGGTACTGGGATTAACTCCAGGAGCTCCTGGTAGTCCTCCTTCCTCAGCCTCTCTAGTCTGGGATTACAGACATGAGGTACTGGGATTACAACCCTGAGTTTTGTTTTTATAAGTTTTGTTTCTGTAAATACTAGGTCTTTGAATTCAGGTCTTCATGTATGCATAGCAAATACTATATCCATTTATCCATCTCCATGGGTCCAGCCCCTCATCTTTTAACTAGAGGAGACTTCAGTCATTATGATAGACATTCTCACTTAAATTCTTGATTTTAGGAAGAACCTAGTTCATGCCCACTGAGTTGCTAATTAGGGTAACTAAGAAACAGAGTCTTAATTTCCCTGTTATACATGATGCTGCAGTAGTCCAAGCTGGACCCGTAAGATCTAGGCATTCCTTCCATCATTTTGTTTTGTTTTGTTTAAGTATCTTTCATTGTAGCCCAGATTGTCTACAACTACAGGAGCTCCTGGTAGTCCTTCTTCCTCAGCCTCCCTAGTCTGGGATTACAGACATGAGCCACCACTCCCGCCAGAACCTCTGTGTCTTTTGGATGCTCCCAAGGAGGTTTCTGTGCTTCCCTGGAGGTACTGACATCCTAGTGTGCATGAAGGATCGGGCTGTGAGGGTCTGGCCTGCCTAGAAGTAGCAGCTCCGTCCACAGACTTGGAGAAGCAGAGTGAAAGCAGGCGGGGCCTGCTGTTTGTGCTCTGGCTACTGCATCACTTCCTAAACAAACTTCTTATCAGCCTGACACCATTGCCAAATCTCAATTTGGAAGAGGAAAATACTCAAAAATTTCATATAGTATTTCCTAGAGTGATAAACACAGGATTTCCTGCATCCGAAATGATACCAACAAATGGCATGTTTCTCCAAAGCTGGCCCAGCGACAGATTTTGGGTCCCGTGCCTTAGGTGAAGAGACGCTCGCCGATGGAAATCTGCAGCCAAGGAAGGGTTTACTTCCAGCTCCTCAGCTCCGTGGAGGAGACTGTGAGTTTTCCTTTCACATTGCTCTCCCCTTGGTCCCTGGAGCTGGTTGTAGCTCTGTGTTTACATCTTTTTTATCCCACTCTGAGAACACAGCCTCTGAGTTTGGGAGTTGCTCCTCTCTTCTGAGAACTCAAGTGGGCACACAACCAAGTGAGGGATAAAAACAAAGATCTGGGATGGGCAGCTTTTGGCTCCTTGATTTCAGGACGACTAGGAAGGGAGGCGTCTGGAAAGTTGACTCTGAGCTTCTCGAGGCTTCTGGTAGGAAAGAGTAAACTTTCAACTCGACAGGAAGGAACTGTGCTCTGCCAACAGTAGGCCAGGAATCCCCCCTTCTTAGACATAACTCTACTCACACCAGGATGATCTAGAAGTCAAAACAGAAACAGTTCGTCTCCACTTCCCATTCCTAATAATGTGCTGGTGATATACTAGGTGAGCGAAGCCGTCTCCGCCCCTCGAGGCTTCAGTCACCCTTTGTTCTAAAATCCTCTGTGGTGACTTGCTTCCGGGAGCATGTGGCTTCTTAATTCCCAGTCGACATCCTTGGCCTGAAACCGATTTACACCTTAGTCATCACAGTCATGGACCAGGGTCATAGTGACCACCCCAGTTTGGCACAGAACCAAAGCCAGACAGGGTGTAATCAAAATTGGACGGAAATGAGTCTTTTGTGTCGTGGTATGGACAAGAAAACGGCAAAGTAAAAGCCTGTCTCCATCTTCAGAGTGAGCACCAGGAGGCTCTTCCTCCAGCATAGTCTCAGGTGCAGCCAAAGGCAAAAGAAAGCCGAGCACCTTGCATTATAACTGTATCTTTGCAGTCAGGGGATACAGATCCACAGGGCGGATCATGACGCTGGTCATTTACTTTGTTGATCACTTTGTTGATTCTATTTAGAGCCCACGGAAATGTATCTCTTTGACACATTGCCAAGTTTTACTGAATTTATGAAAAAGAATTCATTAAAACATAACCCTATAAATTCCTACAGTTGGCACTTGACAGGAAATTCCCTTTAGAATAATAACATTAGCTACCATTTATGAAGACCAGGCATTGTTATAAGCATTTCTCATATAAAAATCTATTAAGGACTCAAGGAGATGTTTTTTCTTATATACACGAGAAAATGAAGGCTTGAAAAAAGGAAGACATTTAATAATTGTGACACAGAATCCAACCAGGAACTGATGAAAAACTCCATGCTTTTAACAAACACTTAGAGAAAACAAAACCATACACACACACCTACACACAGCATGCATGCACACTCTGCCATTTTTTTCCAGCATTTTTGTTTCTTGTGCTAATGCTGCTATTCCCTTCTAGAGTAACAAAGCTAAAAAGGAGAAGAGAGCCTACAGCGAGTTCTCTGCGACAAAAGCCACCCTGTGCTTTGTACATGATAATGCTCTAGCAAGGGACAGGACAGCCATGGGACAGTCACAGACTCTGGGTCAGAGGGTCTGCCAAGGTCCTCGTGTCCACAGACGGCTTTAGCTTCTGGGTGTCCGTCTCTGCTTCTCCTGTGAGCTGTCTAGCTGTCCTGCAGATCGAGGGTAGACACGTGACGCCGCAGGCTGGCAGCGGTAGGGAACACCAGGGCCAGCCCGGACGGCATTATCTGACGACTTCTTTTCATTCTTACCACATAGACGCCAACAGCTTCCTGGTTCTGATTTTCTTTCTGAAACACAGTCTTCGGCTCTCCCCAGCAGCTCTGAAAACAAAAATGAAACTGGGTTCATTCCTGGAAAGAGCCTAGCTAACCTGAGGCTCCGTGGGAAGAAACCAGACACCTGAAGCGCTCATCCTTCACTTCTCATTAAGCACAAAGGGCTCGGTTTGAGCCAAGGATTTTTTTTTTTTAATTAAGGAAAATTTTGCAATGTCATTAACCCAGTCAAAATCCTTGTGTCTCAAGCTGGAATTGGCCAACCCAGTTCCTAAACCTTTAATTCTTGTCTTCTTCGTTTTGCGAAGGAGAAGGCAATACTTAGGTCCCTTTCATTGTGTGACAATTTGTGCTCCGCTAAGAGAAAGTACTGGAAATCAGTGTCACTCAGTTCACCTCCTGTTGACATGCTTTTCTTCTTTTTCTTTTTTAAGGAAGTAATTTTGTTTTATTCATTGCTATCTCCCAGTACCTAAAATACTTAAATGTTTGATGATCAAATGAACATGACAAATGGCTGAATGCAAAATGACTGATGAGCTGAAGTCTAGCAAGAAAAGGCATATTAAAGACAAAATGGGATCATATGACAAGAACAGAGCCGCTGTAAACAGCAACATCATGGCCACATGACTTCTCTTATGAGTAGAATTCCAGGCTAGAAGCCACAGCTTGGTAATCAGTTGATTTCAGACACGTCTTCGGCATGTACAAAGAAAACAAATATCCCCGTCTGTCTGAATGCCTTTGTGCTCACTTTCATAAAGGCTGTGGATGGTCATCACATTTAAATATTTACGATGCTTCTGAAAAAGTTTGCAGGAGAAAATATATAAATAAGATGTACAAAGTTCTTATTAAACTAGTACTTTAATCTATTAGAAGCAGAGCCAGTGGCTGGATCCCGACATTATGGGCTTTTGAAGCAATCATACGGCCACACCGCAGTCGTCCCCAAAGGAAGAGATGGGAGAGACTCAGGTGCAGTCAAGAAGCCATCCTCCAGCTACTACTTCTACCTGGGGTTTAGAAAGTAGCTGAGGAATGTCCACAACATGGCTCTTCGTTCTATGTGCCTTTCTTGGCCTTGACTGTTAATTTTTCTTTACTTTTTCCCACATGTTTAGGAATTTTACTTTTCCTCTTCTCTCTCTGGGATTCCTTGACCATCTTTTTTTCTTCCCTTTGTATCAACATCAGGGTCAGCAGTGTGTTTTTTTGTGCTGGGCATTATCTCCCTGCTCTTCGGAGTCTGTGTCAGAGCACTGGGAACTTCCAGCATCTTCTGAATCCAAACAACTCTTTCCCTTAACTTCACTTTCTAGGAGTGCAGGGACCTTCTGGACTCCTGACAAATCTTCTTTCAATCCCGTGTCAGTCTGGTGTAGAATATTATCCTGTGGAGTACTCAAAGCCGTGTCTTCTTCCTTCAGCCTCATCATCTCATCATGACATCCACATCTCTCTCATAAGTTTTCACTTCATTCAAGGTTCTGTGAATATATGCTTGCCTGAACACCTCTTCGTCCACGTGATCTTGGCTAGTCTTTTCTTCCTGGTCCTTTAGGATGCTGTTTCCATGGTCTTTTCAAGATAAGCATCCATGTTCCCAAGGGTGATGGATGGATCCGTGACAAACTCGAAGAGCACCCGAACAGTCGTCACAGCGACAGCATATTTGACAAAGAAACCGTTGACATTGGCACAGTCTTTTCCCAAGACCTCCAATGCGCGTGGGTGATCGTGCTCCACAGACTGAGAAACATATCAGTGATGTACGCATCTCCACCACGGTACAGCATGTTGAATTCACTGAGCTCCATGTGGACAAGTCGAGCGTCCTGATACATTTGCCTCATGTACTGAATGATCTGCAGGTACAACTCCCATGCCTTCGATTCTGACAAATGGATGTTTTTTCAAAAGTGGAGCAGTCATGTCATCTTGGCCAATGGAGCCCATGAGAAGGACATGACTTCTTAGCTTGACTGGTTTGGGACACAGTATATTTGCTGTTGTTAGCCTGGATAAATTCCTCATTTCCTTCTCTGCCCATGTCTTCACCATTTTTATAGGGTTTCCTTTACAATAGCCACGACGAAATCTAAATTCTCCAGTTATATACTTATCACGATCGATCTTTGAACACCAAAATAAAAGTTTTGTATATTTTGATTGCTCTGCTCTCTCCACTGGCTGTGGTAGCATAGTATATATTATGCTTCTTTTCCAGTGCTAATACAGCCATGTATCTCTGATATGTCTTTATCATCCAACATCTTGAATAAAATCATTCTTGTCCTGAGATCCAAAACCTGTTCTACAGTTGCTCTGTCGGCCTTGTCTTTAATGCGAGACGATTCTGCTTCTTTTTTGTCTAGATTTTACAGTGACTTTATTTATGTCAGAATCAGTAATATTCAATTTATTTAGATTGATTTTGTTTTCAAATTTTCGCAAGGACTTGTCAATTGGAGCAGACATTTTGGCAGAATTGTAGGTAGAAGTCTGATGATTTGCCCAAGGGTTACTGTCTCCATTCCTGGTACAACCCTTGGTGAGTTTTCCAGGTCCATCATTCCAGTAGCGACCACTGTCATAGTAGTCTTCCTCATCGATCTCACCTTCATCCTTCACCTCTGTCACCTCATTCTGAAGGTTTTTAAGTAGCATGTCATCTTTTGCTTGAATTGACTTCACTCCCATGCTTTCACGGGCTTCAAATGCCTGTCTGATGTATCTGCGTCATCCAACTGCCCAGGGACCACTGCGACCATCCTATCCTAAGGGCAGTCCTTGGCGAGAGAGGTGAGCCCTCGGGTCCCCGCATGCCACAGGCAGAAGAGACGGCTTTTCATGTGGCGAACCCAACGGTGTCTCTGCGATTCCTGCCTTAAACAAATTGCTCGGCAACTGCCAGGCCCAAAGCAGCAACCAGGCGCCGCGGAGTAACAGGATACACAACTTCTGTAAACATGCCACCAGCCTGACATGCTTTTCAAACTTGGTTCCAGATCACATCTGAACTTTCCTTTATGAATATCAGTATTAATTAGTAAGCAAAATGAACAGTAGATGGCACATTTGTAAATCGACATGCTCAATGTTAATAACCCTTTATTATTATTTGTATTCCATGTCTGCCAATAAAAGGATCATTCAATATGAATTTATAAAATTTTAAGAGAAGACTTTAAAACCCAAGCACAATCTAACTGAAGATATAGGGTGTAGCTCAGTGGTAAGGGCCTTAGTTGGCATGTGTAAAGTCCCTAGGTTCAACCTCTAGTGTTACCAAAAAGGAAGGAGGTAGAAGAGATGTGTGTGTGTGTGTGTGTGTGGGAGAGAGAGAGAGAGAGAGAGAGAGAGAGAGAGAGAGAGAGAGAGAGAGAGAGAGAGAGAGAGAGAGAGAGAAACCAGGCTCCTGAGGTAGACCCTTTCTCTTCATACCGTGGCCATCACTCAGTATAAAAGGAAAAGATTTGGAGCTCTGTAGGAAGTAGAGCCACCCATCTGATGTATAAAATGTTTGCTTCAGACTCAGTGGAGTCAAATATTTCACAGCAGACACCTGTTTTCTCCAAATTATGCTAAGACTGAAGGTTTCCAGATAATTGGTTACATGAGAATAGGGGTGAAGAAGTCCCATATCCCAACAGACAGCCCGAGAATGTGGTGACCCTGTGGATGGCTGCCAGGAGAAGAATGGAAGAATTCTGGAAGATAGATTACAATTCACCGTTTTAAACCTGGAATAGAGTTTTCGTTTCCATGGGGAAGCACGTTGGGATGATAGCCATGTCTTCAGATTTTGCCTGCCAAAGGTTCTCAAGCTATTGTTTGCCCAATCCAGTAAAGGTGTGATTGGAAAAGCATAGCAGGATTTCTAAATGCAGGTACCACTCTTGAGTTGGCCCTCCCTCTATCTTCAGAGAGCCCCTTTGTGCCCCTAGATCTCCCTGGAGAGCTCTTTCAGGCTTTGTGTACCCTAGGTGTACAGCCCTCGGGTCACTTGGAGTGCAGTTATCACAGGAGCTTATCAAAAGAAAAGTTACTGTCCCCCATCTTAGTGCTGGGCATTGTGTGTAAGGTTATTGTCCCCATCCCAGTGCTGGGCATTGTATGTAGGGTTATTGTCCCCCATCCTACTGCTGGGCATTGTGTGTAGGGTTATTGTCCCCCATTCTACTGCTGGGCATTGTGTGTAAGGTTATTGTCCCCCATCCTAGTGCTGGGCATTGTGTGTAAGGTTATTGTCCCCCATCCTAGTGCTGGGCATTGTGTGTAGGGTTATTGTCCCCCATCCTAGTGCTGGGCATTGTGTGTAGGGTTATTGTCCCTCTCCCACGTGCTGAGCAAGTCTTCTGCCACAGAGCTACATCCTCAGCCAGCAAGCACCCCCCCTTTACTTTTTTCCTTTAAGTTACTCACGATGACCTTAAATTCACAGACCCCTGCCTGGCCTCCTGAATAGCTGGAACTACTGGCAGCCTGATCTTTGATGTAGACTTTTCTAGAAGTAATCCAATGACTGTTCTAAGCTCCCGGGTGGTTCAGGGGAACACATGTATTGTTCTTACCTCCTGATTCCCCCCAAGACCCAGGTTTCTAAGCCTGCAAACTGGCTGAGCACAGCTCCAGAGAAACGGAAAAGCATGAATACGGTTTTCTGAAGGTTGGGTGACAGTGTCTCAGGAGTTCTTGTTTCCCCATCTCTCCCCCACCCCTCTACCCTTTCTCATACACTTCTCATTCCTGTGGGGACTCTTGACCTAAACATAATCATTTTTAACAATGGAGTGTATTTCTCTTCAGATAGAGGTGTTTTTTTTTTGTTGTTGTTGCTTTTGGAAATTGACCTTAATATTTTGAATGAGTTTCACTTCTTTATTTTTTTATTATGTGTAGGTATGTCTGTGTGGGTTTTTGAGTGAGAGTACAGTGCCCCCAGAGGCCAGAAGAGGACATCAGATCTCTTGGAGCTGAAGTTACAGGTGTTGTGGCTCACAGTGTGGGTGATAGGAACAGAACCGTGGCCCTGTGGGGGAACAGCCAGGGATCTTAGCCACCGAGCCATCTCTCAAGTCCCCACTCTATTTTTTTAAGCTTAAAAAGATATACGCTCTAATTTATATGGGATTTTTTTGTGACAACTGAATTTTAAATACCTATTTTTTTGGCAATAAAATAGTCCTTTAATATTGGTTTTTTTCTGTCCCATACCAGGTGAGTCTTCTGACATGAGACAGAAACCTTGGATTTTCTTCTAACAAACATTCTTGGGAGTTTGGAGAAGGAGAGAGCAATGTTCCAACATCAAAGTCAGCTTTAAATTTAAAATGAATCCAGACCAGAAAAAGACACTTTGCTGTATGTGTCTATACAGAACAATAAAACAAACATTTGGGAAGGTTTATGAAATTTTTTCTGTGATAAATGTGTTATAACATTAAGTCAGTTTACTCTTCTTAGGACATTTTGTCTGGATGATTTATCCTCCTTCTTCAGAGGTCTTATTGATCCAGTGCTCTTCAGATTCTTTAGTTAAATCCTTTTATTCTCCTGGAAAGGCAAAAGTAAAACCTGTCCCAGTCCTAACTTTGGGGAGTTTCCCTCTTTTGGTAGGATATGTCTGATCAAATGAAAGCCATCCATAAGTCTTATAAGTTAATTTAGATGAAGTGGCCTTGTAGTTGATGAACTATTGCATCTCCTAATCAAGAAGCATCTCCTGTTCAAATCTAATCTTTTTTTTTTTCATGGTTTATTTTTTTATATTTAAAAATTTCCACCTCCTCCCCTTCTCCTCCCCCTTCCCTCCCCTCCTCCTCCCCCTTCCCTCCCCTCCTCCTCCCCCTTCCCTCCCCTCCTTCTTCCCCTTCCCTCCCCTCCCATCCACCCATACCTCCCCTCCCTCCCTCTCAAGGCCAAGGAGACATCAGGGTTCCCTACTCTATGCTAAGACCAAGGTCCTCCCAACTCCCCCCAGGTCCAGGAAGGTGATCAACCAAGCTGAGAAGGCTCCCACAGAGCCCGTCCATGCAGAAGAATCAGAGCCCAGCGCCATTGTCCTTTGCTTCTCAGTCAGCCCCCACTTTTGGCCACATTCCAAGAGACGGGTTTGGTCGCATGATCCATCGGTCCCATTCCAACTGGAGTTGGTGATCTTCCATTAGTTCTGTCCCACCGTCTCCATGAGTGAACGCACCCCTCACGTTCCTGACTTTCTTTCTCATGTTCTCTCTCCTTCTGCTCCTCATCAGGACCTTGGGAGCTCAGTCCAGTGCTCCAATGTGGGGCTCAGTCATTTTCTTCATCTATCGCCAGGTCGAGGTTCCCTCACTGTCCTGACTTTCTTTCTCATGTTCTCTCTCCTTCTGCTCCTCATCAGAACCTTGGGAGCTCAGTCTGGTGCTCCAATGTGGGGCTCAGTCATTTTCTTCATCTATCGCCAGGTGGAGGTTCAGTTCAGATGGAATCCAAATCTAATCTTTATCAGTCTTTATAGCATACATAGCTTTTCTTTTCCTATGGAAACAAAAGGAATTGAAGAATAGATAGTTATAATTTTCCTTAGTTACGCTAAAATATAAAGTAGATATAAATGTTGTAATTGTAATTCTTGCTTGGCGCCTGTCTTGTTATATGTAATTTTACTATATTAAAGTTAAAACCTTCCTTTTTCTTTAAACAGAAAAGGGGAAATGGTGTGGGAAGTCTTTCTGTATATATGTTGCTTTTATTGGTTAATGAATAAAGAAGCTGTCTTAGGCCTGCACATGGCAGAATAGAGATAGGCAGGGAAGACTAAACTGAATGCTGAGAGAAAGAAGGCAGAGTCAAGGAGATGCTATGTAGTCTTGCCAGAGAGAGACGCCAGACGGAACCTTGCTGGTAAGCCATAGCCACGTGGTGATACACAGATTAATAAAAATGGGTTAAATTTAAGATGTAAGAGCTAGCCAATAAGAAGCTAAAGCTAACAGGCCAAGCAGTGATTTAATTAACACAGTTTCTAAGTGGTTATTTCGGAGCTGGGCAACCAGGAACAAACAAGTGGCCTCATACAACAGTGATTCAGTTAATGAACTCTTTATAGCATGGCATTCTCTTGCTTTCTTTAATAACTAAAGGAAGGTCTATTATGGTGATTGATTTAAAAGATTGCTTTTTAAAATACCTAATATTTAATCTTTATGAACTTGACAAGATATCTACCCAAGAAACATCATCACTGTAAAAACCAGTGATTCTTATAAATGTGTGTGCTTTTTGAGTGTTGTGTAGTCTAGGCTACCCTTGTTCACTGCATATTGAAGGATAAGCATAAACTCCTTGTTCTCCTCCCCCTACCTCTAAGTACTTGATTACAGGAACAGCATAATGCCCAGCTTTTGGTCACGATTCTTTAATATAAACCTTTGACAGAATTTCTCATTTTTTCTCTGGGGGTTAATTTCCAGAAATAGAATTCATAGCTTTCTCGTTATAGACTTTGAACAAGAACCTTCTGGGAAACATCTTAACAATTCACCCCCAGCTGTTGGCTTCAAGAGTTCCCTGTTAACCACTCCATCATCTGTATTAAAGCAACCACAGGCTTAAAAACTTTAGGCACATTTTTTTTCTTTTAAAAGGAAAGAATTATTCATGTTGTAACTTTAAGGAACAAAGATAGATAGATGATAGATAGATAGATAGATAGATAGAGATAGAGATAGAGATAGATAGATAGATAGATAGATAGATAGATAGATAGATAGATAGATGATAGATAGATAGGGACTAGAAACATAAGGGCTCAGCTGTGAGTTGACTGGTTGCATTGACCTGCTCTAAGGCAGCTCACCAGGCAGCTGTCTAAGGCAGAATCTAGGTAGTCTCAGCACTGCACTCTGTGGAGAGACCCAAGCCTGCAGGCCTCTATGCGCCACACATGCGGGAAGGCTAAGCTGCTCTTGAGGCCTTAGACCAACAGAACTTCAGGTGATGCTTCCTTTATTCCAGGCAGTTAGTGTTGTGGCTCCCACACTGTAACATGCATAAGAACTGCTGGACACAAGAATTTCTACACTGACCCGGAGGCTCTAACTCAGTTGGCACAAGACTGGGCATAAAGTGTGCACACTTGATGGGGGAAAAAAACCGCCTTAACTAGATGTGATTGGTTGACAGGTTTCCCCATTACACACTGATTAAGAATCCCTAATGCGTAACCCTAGGAAGCCTCGTGTGAAGAAATAAAACCCTAAAGCAGGGATGAGCACCTCTTGGGTAGCCTATCTTAACTTGAACTTATTTTACCCCTGGAAGTGACTCCAAAGGCTACTCTTCTGTCCTCTGCAGTGGTTCCCCCTGTTTGACAAGCTGCTGCAGCCTGCTTCACAGCCAGGCCAGCACAGAGACATGCCTTCTGTTGGGCACGATCTTCCTTTGTGAAGTGGGACAAAGACTGGAACTGGCCAGCTTCTCCTCTCCAGATATACGGATGATGCCAACCTGGTTTGCAACAGAGCAGTGCTAACCATCACAGTGCTGGTGGCATTGTTATGGGTACCAAACAAATCCAGGGAATACAGACTGCAGAGTGCAAGCTCAGGCGGCGTGTGTATCTTTTGAGATCCTGGAGGAGGCCTGCTGGGTTAGGTCTCTCCGTGAGTGAGTACCCAGGCTAACTACAGTCTGTGTTAGTATCCAGGCTCCACATTTACTGGTTCCAAATGCTATCTAACTGTGTGTGTAAAGAGGCCCTGTCAACACTGATTGGATCTAAAGATCAAGTTCAGTGAGTTTCTATTGCTTAAGTCAAACAGTCTGTGTTGCTTTGTTATACAGCCCTAATAAGCAAATACATCCATGATTGTATGATTTGAAGATTATCCCCAACACACACCCATCTAGCCACCCCATCCACTCCATCACTGTGCCTGTCATATTCCCAATAGACTGCTGGTCTTCGGCTTTGGCTATTCACTTCAATGGTCTTTTCTAAATAAAGCATGTGCACATGTACACACACACACACACACACACCAATCATGTATTTTTCTTATCTCTTATGGGCCAAGACTCAACTTTATATTCTCGGGGCACATATTAGGATCTTGAACTTGTGGAATCTGAAAAACATTCATTAAGTACTTAATGATATACCAGTCATGCTAAGTGATGGGAGTTTAAAAATATATCTGCTATAATCCTCGTTTTTTGAAGCCCTCAGTCTTTGGAGGGAGAATCAAGCAGTTTTAAGGGCTGTGCTGGAGACAGCTTTAGGAGTGCGGAGGTGGGAAATGAGTAATTTTGCCTGAGGGAACTGGGGAAGCCTTGAAGACAGGGGAGCTTGAGACAAAGAGTGGGAGAGGGGAATTCTGGCTCAAAGGAATGATACACTCCAAAATACAGGGGCAGCAACCAAAGCATGGAATCATGGACTTTGCTGGGGAGAAACTCGGTCTCATGTGTTGTGCTTGGATAACATGCAAGGCAGGGCAAACCCCTCTGCTGGGCACACAGAGGCCAGGGGATGTGGATTCTAGTTTCCTTAGACTCTCTGAGTATCTCTGAAGCAAGAGGACGATCCCTACAAACCAGAACCTCCCACCCCATTTCTGCGTGTTCATAGAACAAGTGGGGATTCCCCATATCTCCTTTCTCCAGGCCCAGCTTTCTCCTCTTTGGAAAGCTGAGTGGAAACCGGAGAGGGAAAAAGGAGTTTAAGCTAATTCCTCACACCAGCTTGGAGAAGGTTGTCATCTTTACACACAGAGGTCATTCTGCCCAAACCATACCCTGATGGTGCCCTTACACCTTTCTGTGTGGCCTCTCTAGTATCTGTGTTTTGGCTGATAATTTCCGGCCTTCCTATTTATAGACTGCTCCTTGTGTTATTCACTTACAGGGTTTCTGTGGCCCAGCGTTCTGTCAGATCCCAGCTGGTCTGTAGCATGTAGCAGCCATTAACACCACAGATGCTTTTTACGGTCTTCATCCTACAGCCTAGCTCAGCACTCTTTAGTGAGTTTAAAACTGTTAGCTTCAGACACATATATCTGGGAGAGGGGATGTGGGAATGCTCGCTTGTGTCAAAGGTCTTTCAAAATTAATACAAAGAAATAAAAGTCCCCTACTAGACAAATGATAAAATATTCATTTTTGCCTTTTCAAGATTCAGAATAGTGAAGAACTATTCAGAAAAGAGCATTTCCTGATTGATCTAAACCAGTCATGGTTTAATGTTTGAGAAAAGCAAACTTGTGGGGACAGATGGAAGAGTGGAGGCCCCATTTCCCACCCACCCATTGCTTACTTATAACTCATTTTAAGATGGCCAAAGACTGTTATCCAAATACCGAACTTCTGCTTCCAGACAGAGTTTTTAGCATCCTCTGTAACCACTGGCTAAGGTATCTCCCTGTTCCGTAATAATCTGCTCTGCCCCTTTGACAGCCTTAGCAAATAACAGCTTCCTGGAGCACTAATTCCCATCCCATAGAGCTCATTCCTTTCACAGCCTGCAATTCAGTGGCTCTGAGCATGCTCGCCGACCGTGGCTCTCCAGTGGCACAGTCACCCAGTGCTTGATACTCGGGAAGCTCATTTACTACACGGAGCATCTATCACCACAGTCTGTATTAGAATATTCAGGATCCCAAACGAAAACTCCAAAACGTTAGCCGCCACTCTCTATTCACACCGAAAGCCCTCCTCTCAAGCCCCAGGCAACTGCTGACCTGCCTTCTGTGGCTATAGTTTCGCCTCTTCTGGCTGTGTCATGTATGTAGCTGTGGGCATTTGACTGACTTCTTTCACTCTGCAGCGTGTTTCCACAGCTGATCCCTGCTCAGTACATAGCAATACATTCGTTCTTTTTATTACTGAGAAGTACTCCATCACACGGTCATATCACTTCTGTTAATCCATTCTTAGTCAGTGGACTTTTGGGCTGTTTCCACATTCTCAGCTTTAAGTTGAGTGCTGGGTAAGCTTTCCTGTGTGTGTTTTCATGGGTTTCCATGGGGCAGGACTTCTTGGTCATGCCATCTGTCTAGATGTTTAACATTAGATAATGATGGCCCCAGATTCCATAATTGATTGCTTATTGTTCCTCCATAAACTCAGATTAAAAAAAAAAAAGCCAACATTACCACTTAATTCTTTTGCACAATGCAAGAACTGATTTTCTGCCCTGGCGATAAACACTGATGTATGTGTTGTATAGTGTTTCCTCTGAGATAAAAGTTTCCATCTTGTTAAGACTTAGGATGTTCCAAACGGGGTTGTGAGTGGGGAGACATTGTATCTTTCAAGGAAGCTCCTTAAAACTCAAGCAGGACACAACTCAGTAGCTGCAGGAAGTCCCTGAAACTGATTATCCTCTCCCCTCCCAATCTTATGTAAGTAGTAAAAGCTGCTAAGGGACACTCTCAAACCAGGCAGTCTGCCTGGAAGAGGTACAGATCTGCCCAGCTACCTGGGAAAAGACAATCCCCAACTTATTGAGCAGCCTGCTGGTTGGTCAGCTGTCACCCATGCTGGAGTGAACTTTTGCTGCAGCTGCCTTTGAGTCATGTCTGTTCCTGCAAGTAAACCCTTACTCATACTCCTGTGAGTTACCCCAATAAACTGATTGGTTCACCAAGCTGGACTCTGGGTGTACCCATACTTTAGCCTTCCGTTTCCTATCAGCGGTGAGTGGACCCTTGGACTCATCTTTCCAGGAATAATGTCGCACAACAGTACAGAAGTACAAGATGGGCGGCAATGGCGTTCGCTCATAACCTAAGGAAAAATCTGTGTTAGTCAGAGGAACAAGCCACATGAAGTATTTCATGTCAAAACTAAGCTTTAGCAAGAGGCTTTCTAGTTGGTGTTGTCTTACTCCTTGAATATTACGAAAGAACACTGTTGTTTTCAGGAACACACAGGGACTATGACACAGGGCATTCGAGCCACTCCTTGCCAGTACTAATATTGTATCTTCCATCTGTGTTTGTAGGCCAGTTTCTTATTCTAGTAATAACTAGAATAAGAAGGACTCACTCTGGGTTCAGCAAAGGGGTCGGATAGAACTGAGACACAGTTACTTTTCTTACAAAGCCCATGACCTGGTGATGATGAGCCTGGACACCTTTAGCCAATCACTCATGCCAGGAATGTATCTGAAAGTAGCCATTCAGAGGAAGGGCACAGGACCACCAGAAACAACAGGAGACATCGGAAGAAGAAGTGGTATTTGACATGTCTTGGCCAATGAGTAAGATTTTGATGTAAGTTACACAGAATGGATATTGTAGAATTTCACAAGAAAGAAAATATATGAACCTATAAACCAAGAAGGCAAAAGCCCTAAGTAGTTCAGATTTAAATTTCTTCAATGCTTCTTATAACCATAATTTTTTGGCAATTTAACTGAGTGTTTAAAGACAGTTTTCTTCTTTCAAAAATGGACAAAATACATACTATCAAATGTTATAAAGATTAACTGGTAATATGTTAATAAATAATCTTGAAAGTGTCTAAAATAGTGCTCAGCAGAAAACTGGTCTCAAAGGATTTGTCTGCAGTGTGGGGATCTAAGGGAAGAAGGTGGAGGTTGGACCCATGGGACAGAGGCTCTTGATGTGGTCAGGAGGCTGGGACTTTGTTCACAATGTAAGAGGAAGCACAATGTCACCAGAGCTGTGTACGGATGGGAGCACACAAGCTGGCTCCGTGCTCGCAGTCATGGGGGGGGCATCTTGTGAATCTGAGATGAGACAGAACATACAAAAATTAAATAAGGAGTCTCTGCAAAAGGCTTTATGCCAACTGGCTATCCAGAGTGTCCACCAACTCCTTACATTTGGAAGACAAAAGGCAAGATGATATGTCTATGTCTTTGTAGCTGAGAGAACAGTAACGCCACTAGGAAGACAGGGTTAGCAAGTCAAGAGCACACCCTGGGATCTTGCCGTATCTGGGAGACACCTGTGTGGAGTTGTCAAGGAGAGAGAAATGAAGGTTGTAGTGTACAAAGAGGTCCAGGCTGGATAATCTGCCAAGTCACCTGCCAAGAATGAAGGGTGACAAGATTTCCACGGGAGAGTTGATTGGCCGTGAAGAAGAGAAACAAAAATGTGACCAGTGCGGCATGTCTAACAAGGCTTGAAACACGGAGATCCATTCGAGTGTGTCAAGGACTGCTGAGACTTCAATTGCTGTGAGCGGGGGGGGGGGGGGGGGGGGGGTGAAGGAGGGCTGCTGTGGAAAAGGCCACAGGGAGCCTTTTACTAAACCAACAACACAGCTGTGAGTCTCTGATAGTTCCGATACACGTACTTGAAATGAGCCCGCCGCCAGGCATTTAGTGGGACTTGGCAGTGAAGGACTGAAAGCCAAGCGTTGTTAACCAGAAAAGCCGCTCTCATACGCTTCTCAAGACTAGGCTGATTATTCCAACTTCCAACTGCTTTCTGAGCTGGTTTTTATTTTACATTATTCATTCATTCATTCATTCATTCACTCATTCATTATTCATGTGTTCTATGTAAGTGTGTGTGTGTGTGTGTGTGTGTATGTGTGTGTGTGTGCCATGGCACATATGTGAAAGTCAGGGGATGACCTGCAGGGAGTCAGTTTTCTTCTACCATGTGGGTCCCAGAACTTGGGTCTTCAGGCTTGCTGGCAAGTGCCTTTACCCACTGAGCTTCCTCTTTAATGCAAGAAGGGTTAATATTCTTTTCACGTCCAGGACAAGGTAAGTCTAGAGGAGTGACTTGAAATACTGTTATGATCCATCATAGAAATGCCTTTTCACAACCAGGAACACAAAAGCAACAATCAAGCTCCACCCTAGAAATATAGAAATTAATAAGAAAAAAGAGAAAAGAAAGATATTTTAGTTGCTCATGAATAATGCAAACATGAGCACTACTTTTGTAAAATATATGACAAATTAGAGTAAACAGAATCTATATATAAATTGATTTACAAATTTAATAGCTTTCTTGCTTCCCTTAAGCAATATGTTTTTTAAAAGAATCTCATTTGCCCTGGGGAGTTACCTATGCATATATGTAATAAAGCATGTCTGGTGAGATCTGCAGTTTCGCTCAAATTAATCACTACTTGCCAACATTAAGGGAAAACAGTAATTTGTAGGGCTACAGTGAATACAAAATTTTTAAATTATGGTGTGTCCTAAGGGGAAATTAGCCACATAAAAATATATTTTCAATAAAATAGATGGGAAAGTACGGGATCCTGGTACTTAGTAATTTTAACAGGGGAACAATATTTTTTATCACCTTCATTATTAGCTTGCATGAGGGTGCTTATCAGAGTTGGTCTCGGTCTGAAGAAACTGAAAGTAGGAAAATAATGTTCAAATCAGACCTCCATTATTACATGCCCAGTTCTTTAGAGTTCTCTTGGTTCTATATCATGCTGCCCACAAATGAAGTTCCTTGCACAGAAAGAATAAGAACTTAAAGCAGACAGATTCCGAAGCCTTTGGATGACAGGGATCTGTAGCATAGGTCGGATGGAAAGATGAGCTACAGTGGTTTTGTTGAGCAGGTTCAGACAAGGGCCCGCTCTCCGTAGGGGGTTTCTTCTCTCTGGCCACAGCATCTTTAAAAGCATTTCTCTGAGCAGCTGTAGATAATGGAGGGCGTCAAACCCAGCCAGCAGTCCCATGATCACAGCAAGCTCTGCGGTTTCTGTGGGAACCCCTCCCTGACAAGCCTCACTTCGTTCTATGAACATCAGCTCACGAGCTCCTGGGTTAAGCCTGCATCTACTCATACATGTCCGCACCTTACGGATGCCTAACAGTCTCCTTCCCCACATTAATCCCACTGTCTGACTTTTTAATGCCCTGTTAAGGGCTGCTGTGTCTTAATGGTAAAACAAACAAAAACCTACATCTCATCACGTGGACAGGGGTAGCCCGTGTCTATTCACTGACAGCTCCTCCACTGGCCTTGTCTTGTCTCACACCGCCCTTGACCTGCCCTTGACTTCCCTTCTCCTACATCCTCATCAGAGGCTATTGCAAACTTCCTCTCCCTCTATCAGACACATGGCCTCCCCACCTCTGAACACAACCTCCCATCAAGGCTATTGGCTCCTCCCCTACCTTTATCCTCTTTATCTTTCCATTCCAGGGGCCTAGAGCTGCCCCCACCACTCTCCCCAGGAGTCTTGAACCATTAACCACTCTTCTCTGGTCTGAATGTTCTCTTTTTCAGTCTTTACTTTTGTATTCGCAAATATTAATTGCGCTATGGAACAGCATGGCATTTCCACACATGGATATAATAATGTGTCATGACCATATCCCATCTTTCTTGTTCTCAGTTCTCAAGATCTCCTTCCTCTTCCCAACTGGTCCCTCTTTGGCTTCTTTATTTTAAATGACTCAATGAGTTTCATCAGGGTTGCTTTTCAGGACTGTGAGCCCCTTCCCAGTCACTTCACTTCTGAACTGAATTCCTCTTCCTTACCAGGGAGGGGTGGGGCTTCAGCCCTCCCCCCACCGTGGTCTGAATGGTCTCTCATTGTTGCTTCATCGGTTTCCTTAGTAACACGGAATGTTTTGAAGCACCCACCAGCTCTCTAGCCCTCTTCCCTGTCAGGATTTGACTGAAGGTCCTTACCCTGCAACAGTCTGACTGGGAGATGGAGCCCCACCAGTTACTTCATCCAAGAGCTTTTATCACTGAAGAATTGCTAACTTGTAAAACATTCACCTGGCAGCGAGAAGGCAGGAGAACCCTCAGGTCAGATCTGTCACAGTGGTTCCTATAGGAAACCACACTACATTTCCTACCAAGGGAACCCAGGAGGAGGGAGGCTTGTGTTGTTAAGGTCAGAACTTGGAAAGAAGGTCTCTGGGCCCAAACCCCAGTTTCAGAAGGAAAGGACAGGTGACAGAATTAGAGTCCCCAAACGGGGAACCTGGCTCTGTGGGTACTTTTGTAATGCTGGTTTCCACAGCTGCACCTGGTGTGCTGGTGTGCGGTGGGGCTCATGGCCGCAAAGACGGTTCTGTGGTTCGGGGCACTTGCAGGTCTTGCCGAGGACCTGGGTTCAGTTTCCAGCACCTACATTAGGTGCCTCCCAACAGCCTGAAATGCCATTTCCAGGGGGGCAGGGATCTGATACCCTTTTCTGGGCTATAGAGGCCCCTGCACAAATATAGCATGTATATACACACACACACACACACACACACACACACACACGCATGCACACACACATCTCTAGCATACTATGCTGTGGCAGGTTCTTAATATTTCCCTCCTTTAGCTTCTACTCTCCTTCCATTGCAAGAGCCTAAGAAGCGGCCAACTGGCACCCCAAGAAACCCGGTCTACAAGCCCAGCTCCAGAATCAGAAAACAATCATGGAGAGTGAATTTGGAGCAATAGATAAAAATTGGCCCCAACCCCATAGCCTCAAATACCTCTGAATACTCATAGACCTATTTCCTGAGCCCAGTAGTCTCTCTGGAGCCCAGACTCATTAACTAGGCCTCTGCTGGAATAGTTATTTGGATGCCCTGCTTTGACATCAAATGCAAGACACTACGAGTTGCGCCCATCTTTCTCCTCCCCATCCCCTGCCCTGCTCCCCTACTTCACTGTTTTCTCCAGATGAGTGAAGGGCACCTTTGCATGTGGGTGAAGCCCCCCAGTGTCTCCCTGTCTGAACACCCTTGCCCCTTTACATGTAATCAGCCATCAGAGTTTCTGTACCCATCTCTCCTTACTGGAGCAAGGCGTGGTTTCCTACTTTGTAGTGGGAAGCGGCAGGCTGTGTTCCGCCACCCGGCTAACTTTACCCAAAATAATTACACGGAAACTGTATTCTTTTAAAACACTGCCTGGCCCATAGTTTCAGCCTCTTATTGGCTAATTCTCATATCTTGCTTTAACCCATATTTAGTAATCTGGGTAGCACCACGAGGTGTGGCTTACCAGGAGAGATCTTAACCTGCGTCCATCTCGGAGAGGAGCAGCATGGAGACTCCCTATGGAGACTGCCTGAAGCGTCTCCCCAACTCTGCTTCCTTTTTCCCACAATTCTGTTCTGTCTACTCCGTCTACCTAATTTTCTGTCTCTTAAAGGGCCAAGGCAGTATCTTTATTAATAATGAAAGTAACACATAGACACTCCTCCATCATTTCCCCTTTTTCTGTTTAAACAAAAAAGAAAGGCTTTAACTTTAACATAGTAAAATTACATGTAACAAGAGTTATCAAGCAAGAATTACAGTTACAATATTTAGATCTATTTTATTTTTTATCATAACTAAGGAAAGCTATAACTATCTATTTATTTTTTAGCTCCATCAAAGACTCCAGAAGGATATAATACTACCTAAGTAAAGAAGAAATATGTAACTGTCAAACTCTAGAAATGACAGAGACAATTTGCTGCCTGGACAGTCACCCAAAGTTCCTCTGTACTGTTGGGGCATCCATCTTTGGCCTTCAGGCCCATAGTGTTTAGCAGACATTTTCATGAAGCAGGAAATTCCAAAGACAGTTCAGTCACTTTCTGCTGTGTCCTGCAGAACGTCTTGTAGACTCTTTAATGAATCAGGAACCCCAAAAGACCATCTCACCTTTAGGCAAATTTAGCAGTCCTCTTTCTGTGGGTTCCTTGTGTCCAGTTTATGCAACAGTCCAGGCAAGAGCAGTTTCTTGCCCAAATGGCTAACAAACTCCATAAGTAGCCTCTTCGATGCCCATCTTCCTCTCGAAGTAGATTGGTGCTGCCAGGAGCAGACGTGTCTCATTGTCATGAAAAACCCTAAGTTATTAAAATATTAATTGCCATATTTTGTAGTCTTTGAAAGATATGAAGAATGTCTATCTAACTGAAATATGTCTCTACATATCTAGAAAATCTAATAACATGACTACAAGCTTAACTATTATCAATGATTATCCATTAACAACCTATATTTTCTAATTATACATTACATTTTTAAATGAACTACACAATTATAACACCTTAATCAAGATCAGAAATACATATACATATAACAAATTGACCTTAAAATCCATACCAATATAAATTAGTTATAGCTTTCCTTAGTTATGATAAAAGATAAAATAGATCTAAATATTGTAACTGTAATTCTTGCTTGATAACTCTTGTTACATGTAATTTTACTATGTTAAAGTTAAAGCCTTTCTTTTTTGTTTAAACAGAAAAAGGGGAAATGATGGAGGAGTGTCTATGTGTTACTTTCATTATTAATAAAGATACTGCCTTGGCCCTTTAAGAGACAGAAAATTAGGTAGACGGAGTAGACAGAACAGAATTGTGGGAAAAAGGAAGCAGAGTTGGGGAGACGCTTCAGGCAGTCTCCATAGGGAGTCTCCATGCTGCTCCTCTCCGAGATGGACGCAGGTTAAGATCTCTCCTGGTAAGCCACACCTCGTGGTGCTACCCAGATTACTAAATATGGGTTAAAAAAAGATGTAAAAATTAGCCAATAAGAGGCTACAGATAATGGGCCAGACAGTGTTTAAAAAAAATACAGTTTCCGTGTAATTATTTCGGGTGTAAAGTTAGCCGTTGGCCGGGTGGCGGGACGCAGCCCCACCGCTTCTCACTACACTACTTAGTCTCCCCATCTCTCATCTTTACTCTTTGCTGTATCCCAGGCTCTAATTTTTTGCAATGATTCCATGTGCAGACAAAATACACATTCTAAAATATGTTGCTCGCCTCCCAACTTCTGAAAGTCCATTGCAGGCATCCCCTAAGCTTTGAAGTCACATTTTTTTTTTTTTTTGGCGTTCGTAGATCTCCAGTCTTAATTCTTACCTCCAATTCTGCCCCATTCCCTTTCCCGGTGCATCCTGAACTTGGTGCCCAGAGCATGCCACACTGCTTAGCTTCGCCACTTCATGTAATCTCCCTCTCTTCTAGATAGCCGCACATCCCATTTCCTTTCTGGATTATCTTATTTCCTGTCTCTAGCCCTTTATCTCCCAACCCCTTTCTGTCCTTCAAGACCGAGCAAGTTTTGACTCCCAGAAATGTTCTGTCTCCATCCTTCACCACCCTCCTCCCACTCCAGACTGTTAATTCCTCACTTAAAGACTCAAGATCCACTTGTGGTGAATGTTGGGGTGATGTTGCTGAGGGGGGAAGGGTAGGGGACCTAGAACCAAGCTGTCCATGAGTCCTAGACATTTTACTGTCTGTGAGATCAGCCCACCCCTCACTTCTCACATATGCGAAACTAGCCTTATAATGCTGTGATGTTTTCCTGACATGGTGCCTTGACGATTAAATAATACATGCAAGTAAATCTCACAACTGGATCTCACTCACTGTTTTCAGAGTACCTTCCTTGCCTCTCTCTGGCTCTTGGTGAATGTTGACTATGCCACCCCAGAGCACAGACAGACAGTTCTTTAGAGCAACACTGCCTTTCTGCTCCTCCACTCTCAGCTCTGTTCATTGGGGAAGAGCCAGGACCCGACAAACACTGAAGTTGCCCTTATTCCATAATTCTTTAGAGATAGATTTGGGCCTCGTGTTTTCTTAGGCATGAGGAACGCCTCCCCCCCACCAACCCATTTCCTCCAGGAGAAAGAGCGAAGCTTTGCCAGCCCTGGGATGGGGATGTTTTGTCTTGGAGTGGTGTTCAAGTCAGTTTAGTGGGAACTCCATTAACGTTTTCATGGGAAAGATGGAATTGGCCGGCACCCTACTTCTGCCTTCCAGCTTTGCTAGACTTCTGGCTGGGCCCATGGAGAAGAATCCAGTGATGCGTGAACTGAAGCAGCCCAACTTCTTCCCTGTGGGCCAGTCAGCAGTAGCCCGGGCTACACCTTAAGATGAGTGTTCTTCCTACACATGTATTTCTACTTTTGAACCCAAGTTCCAATTGGAGCATAAAACACGCTACTCCAAAGGAGATGACCCCCTGCTAATTCTTTCTACCACACACAGAGAGAAAAGGAGCCAGCGCAAGTGAATAGAACTTCTCCAGAGAGACTTCTGACCACCATGCATGAAGCCCTCCACCATCACTCTTGAGATAGCAATATCTAGGGAGGGTATGTGTGCAGAAGGAAGACACCGTGTGGATTTCGCTTTTCTTTTCTTTCCACCAGACCTACTGTTGACTTTTCACAGATTTCCCAGCAGAAAAATGAGGGTGGATGATAGCACAGGAGAAGAATGTTCCACTGTGGCCAGTTCATGCTCCTCCAGAGAGTGACTTACATGCACGTGCAAGGGTGGCTGGGAGTCCCAGTTGGCTCGTGAAGCCGGTGGGAAGGCTTTGTTATTCCCTGGGAGCAAGGGTGCAATGACCTCGGTCTCTCTTTCCTCTGGGAGGATATAGCTCACACTGGCTCATGTCCTGTTACATGCTGTCACCTCAGATGGCCTCGCAGCTGAACCACTAAGCAAGTTAGCAACAGTCCTGGCTACACAGTGTCTTACTGGCTCCACCACCCGTAAGTATATCAAGTCTCTGGCAGTCCTCTACTTAGACAGTGAGGGAAGCTAGGGAAAGGGTAGTAGAGGTAATTTTTTTAAAAAAGAAAACACATTTAACTTTATTTAATAAAGGAAAAAGCAAGTGGGCCTAAATTTGGGGCAAGGGAGCTGAAATATTGATGACCTACAGGGGAACTTTCTTCCCAAGCAATATAGGATTGACTTATGACTTATGTTCCCTGAGAGGGCTTGTGTATATACCCAACTTGCAAACTCACAAAGCCCAATAGTGTGTAAGAACTCTGCGCGTATTTCTTGTCACACTTGTTTCTTGTCTCACGAATATCTGCTATTTATACCTAAGATACTGCAACCAGTGTGTGAGCTTGCTTTTTTAACGCCTCCAGATTGCTGTGCCCGATGCCTGTCTTATGGCAGGTATGATGATGGTTTGAATGAGAATGACTCCCATAGGCTCAATTTGATAATCGGTACCCAGGTGGTGAAACTCTTTGGGAAGGATTAGGAGGTATTGTTGGTATTGGTTCTATTGACACAGCACAGTTCTATAGAACCCTGTAAGTGTTGCCTTGTGGGAGGGGGTGTGTCACTGGGGCTGGCTTTGAGCTGTAAAGGACTGGCTCCATCCCCAGTGTCTCTCTTTGTCTCTTAATGTCAGATCAAATATGAGCTCTCGCAGCCACGTCTTTGCTCTGTCATCATGGACTCCAACCCTCTGAAACTGTAATTATACACTTTCTTTTATAAGTTGTCTTGGTCATGGTGTTTTATCACAGCTATAAATAAGTAATGAAGAGAGAGGAGAAAGCAGAATGGTAGTAAGCTATTATAATAGAAACCTACTCTGGACTATCAATGAGAGGTATCTGATCTACTTTTAAGTTAGTGAAAGACACAATTTCTATTTTCAGAAATGAAGGGTAATTTATGTTATTTAATTAATATAAAGGAGTAAAGATACAAGTACTTAAGTAGTTGGCCTTTGAATATAGTTTTTTTGAAATATATTTGGTGTATTTATTACCAATTCTAAATATTTTTGACTAGAATTGTGAGAAACCATTTCTTAAAATATAGTGAATTAGATAAAGTATATTTCACGATTTTAACTTTTAATAAATGAAAATTTGTTGAAGTTGTTCAGAAGCCTGTTCTGTAAAATGGAACCAATGGGACAGCTTCAGTGAAGGTCACAGGACTCTCCCGGCTGTTGTGGGCACAACATCACATCCCTAGAGGTGCCGTGGTGATAACGGTTAAAATAGGCAAAAACCAAGATGGCCATCATCATCGGGTACCACGGAGTTTTAAATCACTGCTACAGTGAAATATCACTGTACATCAATCAGCATAGCTAAAGTCAAGAAGAGAAACCCAAAACCGCTGGTCCTACCAGGACCAGCAGATAGCTGATGAGGGAACAAGAAACAGTGTGGCCATTCTGAAAAATAGGCTAGCAGTGGCCAGAAACGCCAAACATGAGACACAACTGCATTTTTGAGCATTCTCTCAGGGGATCGACAATTTATGTTCACACAGAAACTTACGCCTAAATGTGCATATGAACCCCACGTATAATAGCCCCTAGGTGTCTTTCACAGAAGAGTGGCTAGGCAAACTTTGGTGCCTCCATGTGACAGAACCTTATTCAGCCATCTAAAGAGCCAGTTACTGATGCCTGGAAACAGTCTGGAGGAGTCTCTATAGAATCATGCTGTGTCAATAAAACCAATGCCAAGAGGTCTTATCTATGTTATATTATTTGTTTAGCATTCCTTAAAGGACAAAATTGTAGAAAAAAGAAACAACGGTTTGCATTCCTGGGGACTGAGAGTGGGGGAGGGAAGTGGCTGTGGCTTTAAGAGGATAAGCTGGGGGATCATTTTTGGTATTTTTTATCTTATGCATATTATTGGCACCGTTGTCCTGGTTGTCATGTTATACTGTCCTTTCACAACAATCCTGCAGTTGGGGGAACATCTGTGCAAAGGGCACATGAAAATGCTAGCTAGTTCTTACAGCTGCATGGAAATCCATGATTTTGAAATAATCTTTAATCATAAGATATTGCTGTCTCTAAATCCCTAAATTCTGGCCACTCCATGTGGCTTTGCTGTGGATACTACCTGCCCATGATTTACCTTGTCATGCTGGAAAGACAACATTCTAGAGATAGCCAGGCTGTCCCATCACATAGGGAGCACAGAGGTCTTTGTGAGCACAGAGAAGTACTAGGGAATTCTGGAGGAAAGCAAATTCTGTCCAAAAGACTCGGCACAGAAATGCTTTCTAGCCTGGTGACCTTTGCTGTGTGTGACCTGAGACCACACTGGGTCCCCCCCCACAAGACCTTTATCTTAAGTTCATTTTTCTCAATCTATAGAACCTATCATTATGGAAGGTGTCATGTGTACTTTACAAAGAGTTTCAATGTAGTAGGTCATGTCTGATCTTTACTTAGCTCACTTTGTTCCTCAAAGAGATTTATGTGTGCTTAATTGTACACATGGGAATAAATTAATTATCACCAGAAACATTTTTCACCAAATTGTGCTTACATATGCCTAAGATAACCACTCAGGGTCAGGCTGAACCAACACCGGCAACTAAGTCCTGTTGAACCAAACTGCTTCGTTGCCTCCCTCAGAGGCAAGTTCACTGTTCTCCAAGCTCAACTTCCTTCCAATACAGTCAAAATACTCACTTGATTTGATATCCCAGTCAGCACAGGTTCAGCGCTGGAGCAGCCTGCCGTTCCAGTCCAGGCCATGCCTTATCTGAGCTGAAGAGACCTTTAGGTGATAGAGCAGCAAAACTAAGCAACCGACACAACGCATAGCAACATGGGATTATTGGTTAGTTGGTGGCGTGTACCTTCCTTGGTCTGGAAAATAACTTAGGGTGTTATTTCTAATCATGTCTTGTTCACTGGGTTAAGCTGATTTGAGGCCCCCATCCTAATTATGAAGAGATTGGGTGGTAAATGGGATTTTGCATGCGTGGCTGAGTTAAATATCTTGAGGCAGGAAGCAGATTCTGGATTTTCCAGATGGACGAGATGAAATCGTGAGTGCGTACTTAAGAAGGCGGTCCTGAGAGAAGGTAAACTAGGAAGAAAAACAGAGGCCGGAATGATTTGACTGTGAGCAAAGGAATGCTGGCTACCAGGAAGCCGGAGGAGGCGTCGAGTAGATTTACGCCAGACACCTTCACCGGTCAGCCCTACTTGTCACCTAGATTTTACTCTTACAGGATTCATTTCAGATTCCTGACCACATAAAGCACATGAGAAGAATCAATGTGTGTTGCGGTAGTATCTTAAATTATGGTTTGTGGCAACCTGTTACATCAGCAACAGGAAATTAGACTTAGAGCCTAAAAAACATATAAGAAGGAGCGTGAGCATCCTCCCTCTCTGTCTAATTGTATTAAGGATATTAATCTAAGGGCTGGGGCCATAGCTCAGTTATAGCACTTTTGTGTAGCACACACAAAGCCCTGGATTGGATCCCCAGAAGCACATAAACTAAGCACGGTGGCTCAAGCTTGTAACCCCAGCACTAGATGTGTGGGGGCACACACACACACACACACACACACACAGAGAGAGAGAGAGAGAGAGAGAGAGAGAGAGAGAGAGAGAGAGAGAGAGAGAGAGAGAGAGAGAGAGACAGGCATGCATACACACAATTCATGGGAGACTTGCCAAGGTAGCACAGTGCCTTGCAGGTATCACTTTCCCATATATAATACATCCAAAATGAGGATAATTTGGCTAACCCTAATTTTCTAAATGTTCAACTGCAAGCTATTTAAAAATAAACCCTTCCATTTTTTTTATGACAGGGTATCATCTTAAGATTTTTTTTTGTCTTGACATTCTGAACAGGCAGGTCTCCCCTCTGTAATACCCACTATCCTCCAATATTTTTGAAGACTACATCCAGCAATGCTGACAGAATCTTCGCGTTTGTTCATCATCCTAGGAAAAAGTTCATCTGGATGTAGAAGCTTAAAATGACGCGAATTCAGAAATAGGTCTCTACATGACAATGGCCCAGTTACCCTGTAACCGGTGGCCAGATTCAGGGGTCGGGGCATTACTGTTGCCCCTATTTGTCTCTTCCCAGTTCATAAAGTTGACTCTGTATTGGGTCACATGCAGTGCGTGGTGACACAAAGGCAGAAGAGAAATTGCAGTGTGTGCCATGATTATAAAAATAATCCTTCTGTTGGTTTGGCCAACTTTGATGTAATGGTTTTTTTTGTTTTATCTCATTATACTTTATTTTGTTATGTTTTGTTATCTCTTAGAAGCCTGTTCTTTCTAATGAAACAGAAAGGGAGTGGATCAGGATGGGAGGGGAGGTGGGGAGGAACTGGGAGGAGTAGAGGGCAGGGAAACAGGATTGCTGGATATATGGTATGAGGAAAGAATCTATTTTCAATAAAAGGGGGAAATAACTAGTGATCTGTCGGGTTGATAAGCTATGCATCGTTTGATTTTGGCACAAGGTGGTATCTATTTACTTTCTTCCCACTATAGAAAAAGAGAAGCCCCAAAGCAAGTCCTGGGATTTGTCACAAGTAGGAAACTAGTTCCTAGTCTCCGGAATATTTGACCTTTCATCTAAAGAAGAATGTAGGAAGCGCTTCGGTGTCTCGCTGACACCATCTCCCTCCTCTTCTTGGTGTAACTTAGGGGTGGGAGGAGATGAATTCACCCCCAGGTTCAGTGGAGCACTCAAATTCCCCAGGGGCATTGATTAGGGAGGATGCGTGATGACACTTTGAACAGCAAAGTGGAATTCAGGACATTTGCTAAATGGTGGGCAGGGAAAGATTGTGGCCTGCCTTTTACTGCTGTAGCTCACAGCTACTAGCCAAGACACAAGCCAGTCTGAAAGCAAGCCCCTCTGCCAGGAAGGGGGGGGGGAGGGTAGGGGGAGGAGGGAGAAGGAGGAGAGGGAGGAGGAAGAAGAAGAGGAGGGGGAGGGAGGAGGAGGGGGAGGAGGAAGAAGAAGAGGATGAGGAAGAGGATGAGGAGGAGGAGGAGGAAGAGGAGGAGGAGGAGGAAGAGGAGGAGGAGGAAAGGGAAACAGAATACAGTCCTTTATCAAATAGAATCTGACATTCATACAACCTTAGCACCAGCCTTTCTTAATCAAAATTCTACAGGAGGAAGACCCAGTGCCCTAAGTCACACCCTAACTGCAGTGAGTGACTCTCTCACGCCTGGTCGGTTCCATGCTCTGCTCTTGGGAGAACCAAGTCTCTGAAATCGCCTCTGTGCTCCAGGCTTCAGATAAGGAGCTTGGGTCGACCAGAGCAGCTCAACTTTCCGTTAGATAAACTAACAACTCACCTTTATTGTCTAAACCGTTTTACATTGAGATATCTACTTCGTGCAGCTGAAAGCGCTCTAACTGATACACAGACCAGCATTCTTTTGGAGACTGTTTCCCTCCCCCCCACCCTGTACTCCATCAGTCGGAGTATGCAATTTCCTCGACGGGCTGGGAAAATCTGGTGCAGCTGATGCAGACTCCTGCAGGTTATCTGAGGAATCTGTGCTCTGTTGATTCACTTCTCACACATTCAAACTATGCTGAGCAATGCTCAAGAGGGTTAGTCCAGCAGAAAGATTTAGCAGTTGTAAACTAACAATAGAGACTGAAATTACATGGAGAAATCCAAGGGAAAACAGAGACCGCAACAATGCAGAATTACTCATCATTACCTCTTATATACCACCAATCACAGGCGTGTACAGTGGGTTAACATTAAAAACATGCCAAATGTGTTATTAGACGATGTAGCAAAATGTGTAATCACCTAAGCACATGAATAAAAAAAATTATGCTATCCAAACCCTCTCATGTTAAAAACAGTAGGGGAAAAAAAAGAAAGAAAAATAAAGGGAAAAAAAGCAGTAAGAAACAAGAGCATTTATACACTGTGGAAAAAGACGCACGCTGAACACGCAGTGGCTGCCATCCCTGGAGGAACCCTGTGGTCATAACCCTGAGGCCATGAACGAGACAGGAACGTCTGCTTTTATTTCTGCTACTTAAAGCCCTGGCAGCAGCAGAGTGCATTTAAATAAGAGAAACTAAATAAGAGGCATTCAGGTCAGACAGGACAAACTCAAACTATTTTTGTTTGCAGATGATGTTATACAAAGAAAAATCCAACCCTCCCTCCCCCAAAACACCTTACCCCCCCTCCCCCAAAACACCTTTCACACCTTTGGCTCCAGCACTGGGGAGGCGGAGACAGGTGACTCTCTACGAGTTTAAGGCTAACCTGGGCTAGAGAGTGAGTACCAGGCTAGCAAGGGCTGCATAGCAAGAATCTGTCTTCGAAACAAGCAACAAACCCACCTAAGAAACTCATTGAAAAGCCACTCTCGGGGGATGATGACCTGGAGGATAGCTCAGTGGTCAAGAGCACTTGCTGTTCTCACAGGGGAGAGAAGAGTGGCTTTGGTCCTGGCGTTCACATGGATCTGATGCCCTGTTCTGTCTTCCCCAGGTTCCAGGCATAAATGAGGAACACAGGCATACATGCAGACACTCACATATACATGAAAAATAAAAACCAGTAAATCCTTTAAAAAAAAAAAAAACTAAGAGCTTCAGCAAGTTTGCAGGATAGCTCAACATAGAAGTTAGTTGTATTGTCACACACTGACAACAAAAAATCAAAAGCAAATTAAAGGATAATTCTATTTACGATAGCATGAAAATAGCAAACTAATAAGGACTAAACATAATGGGAAAAATTTAAACTTCTCCTTGAAAACTGTGAAACCTTGTTGAAACCAATGGAGAGACTCTTGACAAAAGGAAATAGACTTCAAATGATTGACAGAATCCATTAAAATCTACCCAAGTCACACCTGGATATCTTACAAAAGCTGAAAAGCTAATTTCAGAATCTACTAGGAAATACAATCTTGAGGCAGCAGCACCAAAAGCCTTCCATTGCTTGGTTTTAAAACTTACTTTGACATTAGAGTGGCCCAGTTTGGTAATGAAAAAAGAATGGACATATTCCCTTCTGTAGAATGGAGCCTGGAGAGAAACTTACATACACGTGATCTATTGGTTTCCAGCAATGACCTCAAAATAATTATATGAGAACACAACCTCACAACCAGCTGTAACCCCAGTTCTAGGGAGCCCAATGGTCTCCTCTGGACTCTGGGGTCGCCTGAATGCATGTGGTGCATACACAGAAAGACAGGAACATACAGTATGAAAAACACTAAGTCAAACTATCGAAAAGATGAAGTTGAAAAATAGCCAACCTCAGGATGAAAAAAATGTATCTCATGACTACACAATTAATGTAAAAGTTTATAGGAGATAAATTTAAAACATGACAAAGTAAAAGTTTATCATCTTTGATACTTATTTTTATGAACCTCAAATGTTCTGAACAAAAAGTAGGTTTTTTTAAATTTGGCGAAGCAGATGTTAATCGGTTAAAAATAGACACAGTTTTAAAATTAATTATCAAAAATTATTGTTTCCAAATATAGCATTTGTTTTCATGAGGTTTGGTATTTAACTTAATTATAACATATTTTTGGTACATTTAGTCACAATATACTTTTACACAGATTTTATAAATATTTATTAGGAAACTCCCTTACGTCATGTTTCCTAGGAAAAAAACACACAGAATCAGATTTCTCTGTATGTAGGTAGGCGGCTTGTTTTGGAATCAAAGAATAAAAATGAAGAGTGTGAGAAGCTAGTTTTGCTAGCATGACCTGAACTGTGATGATGTTGCTTACAAAGGACCTCAACTAATCCCACTGGGAGCTGGGATGGCCTATGTGAGCTGCCCCAGATTACCAGTATGACCTTACACTGACCACTTATTAGGTATGAGTTTCACATGGGAAGTAGGCATAAGGAAAGAAATCTATTTCGATGGGTGGTGATTCTTGGAGAAGAATTTGCTTGGCATCATCAATAAGTAATAATTGTGGCAGCTGAGGAAATCGATAAGTTGGTCTTGAAGGGTATGTGTGGATAGACTATCACAGCACCCACCATAGGGCCCCTCTTGTAGTGCTTGATCCGTTTGCTTTGTGTCCTCCGTCACTCTGTAAAGTCTGGACGCACTGACCTGTAGTCTCTGTTGTTTAGGGCGCCCTGGCAGGAAGAACAAAGGCCAGCATGAGGAATTTAGCAAGGCCTGTCTCAAAAACTAGAAGTAAAAACTGCCTGGAGGCTATAGAGCAATGGCAGGGCACTTGCCTTGCTTGGCCTTAGGCTCAGTCTCCATTACTGTGAGGCCAGGGACTCACAACCACTTGGATGAAGGCTTCCTTTTGTTGGTGGTCTCTTTACCCAGAGAAACTTGCAAAAGGGATGAAACATGACCTCCACGGTTACAGGTGATCTTAAGGCTCTAACAGATATCTGCCATCTCCTTTTGTTAGTGCTCATCCTGGATGTCCCCTGCCCTTGTTGGGACTTCCACTAGGCTAGGTGGCTTCTCTAGGGGAATGATCTGTTCTTCACCACTATGCTCTCCTCAAGGCCAAGAGCTGCACGGCTCCTTCATTGGTGATATTATGTAGGTCAGTGCCAAGAGCTGCCTCAACCAGCAACGTGGAGCCAACCTCTCCTTCCATTCCCCCACTGCAGCACCAATCCTGCATCCCGGGATATCTGTGCTTGGTAGAAGAGCAATCCAAAGCACAGGTATATTCTGACATTGGAGAAGCCAGCATCCAAGAGCCCACATTCTGCCCCCTCCCCTGGCACTGGAAGAGGTCTTTAATTATGATTATTGATGTAATGTTGTATAGTAAACAAACACATTTCTTTCAAACGATACCATCTACATCTCTTCAGTACAAGGATAATCAGAACATCAAAACAGAATTATATGCTAGATGCTGTTGGTCAGACTCTTTCTCCCGAATCTTAATTTTTAATGGACCAGGAAGGAGGCTGCATTCCAACTCATCTACATACCAATCTCCCCCAAATTAGAGCGACTATTTCTTCAGCCAGGATGCATCAGAAAAGCCTATTTGAGGATCTAAATCCAGTGTCTATGTCCCAGCTATCCTGGTTGTCACATATTTTGACTGTCACACCTGCAGTTTGATAATTTAAAAGTAAACAAAGATGATTAGCATTCTTGGCACCAAAGGCAAAGAATTAATCTGGAAACTATTTAGAAATTATTTGACAGCACTGACCTCAAGTTCACCTCTGTTACTGATTTAAATGCTTTAGTACATATGAGCATTTGATTAAAAAAAAAAGATTGTCAGCTCATCCACCTCATGTTATATCGAGCATTCAAGGTTTCATTTCAAAGTCTTTTGTCTTACCTCTATCCCAGTCATCAACTTAAAACAAAAGCCAGTCTTGACTCTGGCTTTTCCACCTCTACATTTTTAAGGAATTAAAAAAAAAAATAAGCTGGTTGAGTAGACTATAGCGAAACAGACAAATAGCTTTTTATCAGCTCTTTAAAACTATGTAGACATGCAGTAATGCAAAAAATATTAGCCCAATTATACAAGCCAAAGAACAAATAAAATTAAATTGGTTTTTGAGATAATGGTGCATTTTAATAGTCTAGCATAGTCTGTGTCTACTTAGTTGGGTTTCTGGAGAGAATTTATGGAGAAGCGGTAACAATGGAAGGGACCAAGAAGGCATCTGCAGCCTGGTCGCCTGTGGTCAGTGGATGTGGCTTCATTCAACTCTTCTGCTCCCCAAGGCAATGCACTTGTCCATCTCACCGCTTTCCGTGAGCGTAAGCGCCTCGCGCATGGGTTCTGGGCTTGAGGGGGCATGGGTGCAACTCCAACACGCAGGGCACGGAGGTCAGAGGTCCTGAGAGAGACTTAGGCCAGGGCACTACACAGTGAGACTGCCTCAAAACTGAGAAAAAACTGGCCGGAGGGCTGTACGTCAAATGTAACTGTTCAGTTTCTAATCAATCTTCTGATTCTCCGTATTCCAGCCAACTTCTCTCTCCTTACCTCTTATTCAGCTATCCTCAGTCTCTCCCATCCCTTTAATCTCCTCTGGTCTTCCCTCCCAACCTGCTTTGCCCTTCAGTGTTGACCACAGGGGACAATAAGAGGCCCACTTCAGGAACTTTAGCAGCTAAGGAGACTTAGCAGGTTTCTACAAGGTCACATTTATATTCTTCCTCTATGCCTTGCCACCAAACCCAGGACACTCTTTATTTGTACGACTCTATCCCGGCACACGGGAGTCCTGTGTAACTGAAACGAGGCTCTGTAACTGAAAACCCCCTCCTCCTGCCCTAGGCCTTACCTTGGTGAGCCCCAAGAACCTGACCTTTCCCAGTTCCCAACAGTCTGTGTGGCACTGATCCGTGCGCTCAGTGTTAAGTCTGAAAGGCTAACTCCCCATTTCCAGAGACGTAGGAGGGCTCTTCTCCTCTAAGAGGCGGGTCTGTATGTCGGCTTCCATAAAGGGGCGGGTCTGTATGTAGGCTTTAGTAAAAGCTCCAGGCAGAAGGGATGGACGAGGTTGTAGGTTCACTATCGTCAATGGACTCAGGTGACCTGAACTCTCCTAAAGACCTCATTCTGAGGGGCAAAAGGCAAGATCCCTGAGTCTTGGTGAACTCACATCTGCTACTTTCCTCAGTGTCTTTATTAGGGTTTCTATGGAACGTGATGGAACACCATGACCAAAAGCAAGTTGGGGAGGAAAGGGTTAAGTCAGTTTATGCTTCCACATCAAGGTTCCTCATCAAAAGAAGTCAGATAGGAACTCAGCAGGCCAGAGCCTGGAGGCAGGAGCTGATGCAGAGGCCTTGGAGTCCAGAAGAGGGCGTTGGACCCTCAAGGGCTTGGCGGTACAGGCATGGAGGAGAGAGGACAAGCTGTTTGAGACATTTTCTTCTTACACGATGGGGGACCAGATGACCAAGCTCAGGTCATCAGACTCCATTGCAGGCACCTTTATCTGCCTAGCCATTCCACCAGCTCTGAATTATTATTATAAATAGTATTAACGATGTCACTTAAAAAGAGCCTGCATGTGTTTAAAACATTTTAACAAGAAATAAAATTAAATGTTATGATTAAATTTTTTTTCTAATGGCCTGGCGGTGGTGGCGCAGGCCTTTAATCCCAGCACTTGGGAGGCGGAGGCAGGCGGATCTCTGTGAGTTTATTATCACTCCAGCCTATCGAGTGAGTTCCAGGACAAACCCTGTCTCAGAAAAAACAAAACAAAACAAAACAAAATTCTTCTAATGAATGTTGCTTAAAGCGGTGGCGGCGGGAGTTGGGGGTGGCGTTCCCCTCTTAATTCTTTGAAGGATAAGCTCAGCTTCAGTACTATCGGTGTTCCGTTAACGGTGTGGGTTAGTGGTGACGTTATGTCCTGTGCGACGTGGAGGGAACTTGTCATCGCAACTGAAACGCAGGCCCAACGTCTCAGATTTAGAAAATGGCATTAGAGTTGTAGCGGGAGAGCTTTCGTCTTATGAAGCTGTGAAGGTTTTTTTTGTTGTTGTTGTTGTTTTGTCTTTTGTTTGTTTGTTTTGTTTTGTTTTTGTTTTCCAGAGCCTGGAACGGAACATTGGGTGTGGCCAACATTTAATGAGCGCTTCCATTTGGATCTCTGTTTAGGTTATTTCATTTATTTTACTATCTGTGGGTTTATCCCACAAAGGAAGTAACTGATACTCAAAAACAAAAATTAGTTTGTTCAAGATCACTTAGCTAGCCGGGCGGTGGTGGCGCACGCCTTTAATCCCAGCACTCGGGAGGCAGAGGCAGGCGGATCTCTGTGAGTTCGAGGCCAGCCTGGTCTACAAGAGCTAGTTCCAGGACAGGCTCCAAAGCTACAGAGAAACCCTGTCTCGAAAAACCAAAAAAAAAAAAAAAAAAAAAAAAAAAAGATCACTTAGCTAACCAGCAGATACACACATAGTTAAAAATAAAACAGATCTTTAAAAAATATACTTTGCTATACACGATAAGAGATGTTAAAACATTTAAGGACTATGAAAGCTTAACGCACCCTGAGGTACCAACTTTTACAGATGGTTTTTCAGGTTCCAGCTTTGAAAATTGTTGCGCTTGATAATGGAGCCACCTTGTGGGCAGTTTGCAGTATTTCAGGCATTCAAATTGTAACCACCCTAGCAGGAATAACAAGTTCTAGAAACAAGGGCGCCCTCCCTTTAGCAATAAAACTATTAAGACAACGAACCCCAAGCAGTTGGAATTTTCCCAGGAGCCTCTTGATGAAAGAAGGCAAAGACTGGGGTCCTGGTGCCAGCCGGAAGGGAAGCTCATCTTCCGGAAAAAAGTTTTGCACGGCTTTGCAAAACTCACCAGACCACCTTGCAGGAAAAACTAGATTTGAGACAGTGATGGGTATGCGCAGGGCTAGAGTTTGACCAGGACTACTCAGTTGTGCATAACTCTTATCTTCTATTTAAACCTAACCCAGAAATAGACCTAGAGGTCACTGGACTGCGTGACTCTTCTTTCCAATTTACCCACGTTAAATAAATCTTTTTTCCTGCGTTCACTAGGAACTGTCTGTTTAATTAGCCTATTGAGAACAGGTTGCTGAGCCTAGCTCATCAGGGTTGCCTGGGTATAGACTCCGACCACAGCCGCTCTGGAAATTTTCCCTCCAGCACAGTGTCAAATGCGAGTAGCTTTGAAAGGATGGAGACTGGGTTCCCTGTAGAGATCTCAATTCTGTTAGCTTTATGAGTCCCAGGGCATTTGGCTGTTATCCCCTCGCTGAAACACTGGCCACTACAGAGTTAAAACGGTGAGTTTCGGGGGCATGGGTGAACCCCTCTGGTCCACACATGGTAAGGTCAGAGTGGCAGCAGAGGGTCCTGGTCCGCAAGGAATGACGAGAGGTGCTAAAATGAAGGGAACTCTGTGGCTCTCTGCCCTTTCTCCAGTTTAGGTTCAGCCCAAGTATAAACTAGGAAAGAGAAGTTTCCCTAAGTTCAACTGACAACTTTTAGGTCCATCTGACAAACTCTGATGTAGGAGAGCCAAGAACACCAACACCAACATTTCTGCTTTCTCTCCGTGCAGTTCCCCTACCTTTAAAATGATGCTTTTAGCAGTGTTTATGTTTTTATTTTACTCCATGTATTACACGTAACTAATTTGATTACATTTTGCCCTTTTGGGGAGCCACCCTTGTTTTCACTGCTGTTCCCCCACCTTATAGCAATCTTTGTTTTGTCCTCTAAGTGTTGCTCTTTCATTTGCTCCTTTTTTTTGTCTCCTTCCTTTATTCCATTCATTGGCTACTTCATATTTACCGTGTACGACTTTAACCTTCATAGCACACATGACATTAAAGAGATAAGCATTTCTGGCCTAAGGTCATCCGGTGTATAAGTGTTTGACTCAGTAAGTTTTATTTGTGCTTTTTACCTAATTCAGTTTGATGTTGCTGTCACAGCAGTTTGGTTTTTCCTTAAGGAATGTCACCAAGGGTTGAGTCCTGAAGAGCAGACTCGTCACTAAGAAGATCTTCAAATGAGGTGTCCAAACTGGTAGATGTGCAAATTGGGACATGAACACAAGAAACACGAATGTGCAAGGCCACACGACTCCCCCAATTTCTTGGAGACAGAATCCAAAGATACTAACATGGGTAAAATGATGGATAAAGAGTTCAGGTTTCCTTGCAAAAATGATCAATGAAAGAAAATATACAAAATATTTTTGTATATATAAAGTATACAAAAGAAAATACACAAAAGCAGATGAATGGGATAAGAAAATCAACTCAAGACTTGTAAAAGAAAGCAGACAACTTAGGTGAGAAAGTCAGCCTTGTGGGTGGGAATTGAGCAACGATTACCTGAGGTGTGTGTGTGTGTGTGTGTGTGTGTGTGTGTGTGTGTGTGTAGACAAATGGATATACTGGAAATGAAAAACTCAATGGACTGGACCATAAGAAAGAAAGAACATTAACGATAAGAGAACAAAATTGAGAAACTACTGCATTAAGGCATCCAAAGGGGAGGATGGAGCATACAACCTCAGCTTTGAAGAATTCTAGGATTTGACCAAGACACAAAACCCAAGAATCCATAAAGTAGAGGCAACTGATAAAGAACAACAAACTAAAGACATAGAAAGTCCATTTGAAGGAATTATGAGCAAACTTTAGCCTGTTAAGCTACTCCTGAATCCTCCACAAGTTCTGTAGGATCTCGGGTCATGAAAGCCAAGCCTAAAGCTTGTGGCCTGGTTTGAGGATCATCTGACTGAGAATTGTATTCAACCTTTCTAGAGGTCTAGAATGCTGATGTTTACACTGTAGCAGGCAGTTTTTTGTTTTTTGGTTTTTTGTTTGTTTTTGTTCCTACTCAAAAGTACTGTACTGGCTGCTCAAGGGCTCTCCAGCAGGCAGAAACTCTTAAAGGAGCCATATACGTTTTTCTTTTCCCACTTTCTCAGGCTCTACATGGAAATACAGCCTCACGTTGGTACACCAAAATGTTGAGGTTTGTTTTTTACTCTTAGTACTCTTTGTTCTTTGGGGGACCTGTCATCCAGCTCCCAAATAAATCATACACTTGGAGGCTTATTATTACTTATAAATGCCTGGCCTTAGCTTGGCTTGTTTCTTGTAAACTTTTCTTACATCATCCCTGCTACCTTCTGCCTCTGGGCTTTTTCCTTTTATTACTTCTGTGTATCTTACTTCACTCTTACTCCGTGACTGGCTGGGTGGCTGGGTGGCTGGGTGGCTGGGTGGCTGGGTGGCTGGGTGGCTGGCCCCTGATGTCCTCCTCTCCTTGTTCTCTTGTTCCTCATTCTCCTTCTCTCAGATTTCTCCTTCTATTTATCCTCTCTGTCTGCCAGCCCCAGCTATCCTTTCTCCTGCCTCACCATTGGCCAATCAGCTCTTTATTAGACCATCAGGTGTCTTAAACAGGCAAAGTAACACAGCTTTATGGAGTTAAACAAATGCAGCATAAACAAAAGCAACACATCTTTACATCACTAAACAAATGTTCCAGAGCATAAGCAAATGTGATGCACCTTAAAATAATATCCTACAGCAAAAAACAAAAATGAGCCATTCAATCATCAAACTCACAAATGCACTGGAGAGATAATTCTCAAAAGAAGACATAGACAAATGACCAATAAATAGATTTTTAAAAAATGTTCATAGCCACTGGGAAGGAAAAATTAAAACTACAATGAGATTTCATCTAACCAGTCAGAACGTCTAGCACAAAGAAGGCAAGTGACATTCACTGGGGACTCCACTGAATATTGTGTGGTCAAGGCTTTCCCCCTCCCCTTGGACCCTCTGCACAGTCTCCCCATTCTTTTGTCTTAGGCACTGATATCTAGAAGCACTTTCTATATGGGACCTCAAGTGGGCACCCTAGTCCCCTCCCCCCAGTCTCACTCCAGCCCTGTAGCAGCCTGCATCAGGTGCCTCTCTTTCCACCCCACCTCCATTCTCTGGGGACTCTGTCAAACCTTGGTGTGGAACAAGCTTTCCTTCTTCCTGTGGGCTCCCTCAGTCTCCCTTTCTCCCCCATATCCATTTCTCTATGTCAGCCCCCAATACCTAGGAACATTTTCTAACTGAGACCTCCTGGGTCCTGGAAGGGATTCAAGTTGGTGATTTACACTGTCCTTCCTGTTCTCCATGAATACTCTATTCTCACCCTCAGCCCAACAACCTGTTTGCAGGATCCCCTCCTCTTTGCCACCCACTGACCTGCAGAAGCATCCCTAAGAGAAAGCCCACCACTTTCCTAAGATCACGAGAGAGCAATAGGATACAAAAAACAATACCCACTAACCAAAGACAGGACCAGATCTCAACACCCAGAATCAGTTCAGTCATTCCAAGCCTAGATGCCTAGGCACCAGCATAAAAACACAAACATTAACACCCAAGACAACATGCCTCTACCAGAAGCCAATAACACGAGATGCAATATTTCTGAAGCACAGAACAGAGACTTCAAAAGAGTAGTTATAAATGTTCAAGGACCTTAAAGAGGATATGAGTAAATCTCTTAATAACATCTATAGGAACACAAATAAGAGGTAGAATGATAAAACGTAGAAAACGATCCAAGACACGAAAGTAGAAATAGAATCACTGAAGAAAACCTAAATGGAGATAAAATTGCAAACGAAAAATTTAGAAAGTCGCATGAAAACCTCAGAGGTGAAGCCGCATCTAGAGAGCAAGAGTCATGGAAGAGAGAGTCGTGGGGGGGGGGGTTAAGATAAGATTGAATAAATGTCAGATTAAAACAAACAAACAAACAAAAAACTCCAGGCACAAAACATCCAGGGAGCTGGGGATACCATGGAAAGAACAAATTTATGATTAATGGGAAGAGAGAAAGGAAGAGAAACCCAGGTTAAAGGCACAAAAAATATTTTCAAGAAAATCGTAGAAGAAAGCTTCCATAACCTAAAGAAAAAGGTGCCTATCAAGGTCCAAAAAGCATACAGAACACAGAATAGACAGGGACAGAAAAGAGGTCCCCCACAATACATAATAATCAAAACACTAAATGTAAGAGCAAAGAAAGAATATTAAAAGCTACAAGTGGAAAAGCCTAAGCAACATATAAAGGCAGACATGATGCCAGAGAAGCAGCTGAGAGTTCTATAGCTAGCTCTGCAGGCTGCAGAAAGACAGACACTCTAGGCTTAGAATGTGCTTTGTGAAACCACAAAGCTCACCCCTAGGGACACACTTCCTTGAACAAGGCCACACCTCCTAATCTTTTCAAACAGTGCCACTCCCTGTGACCATGTATTCAAACCCCCAAACCCTTTGATTTACAGTGGTGACCTGCAAGCAAGATATGCTGGCGCAATGATGTCTTAAAGCTTATGGGAGTAACCAGTTACTATCTAATTGGATTTAAGGCCCTCTCCATGAGATGGGATCCATCCCTGACATGGCTTGGATTTCCAACAACCTGAGGCTAGATATGCCATGGGCCTAGGGGAAACCAAACACTGCTCTTCTGCTAAAGGAACATAGCAATAAAATGACTCCTAATGACATTCTGCTATGTCCATACATCTATGTTGCACTCAACCATCAACAGAGAAGTTTCCTCCTGCAGTAGATGGGAATTAAAAAAAGACCCAGAACTGGACAGTGTGCAAAGAGTGAGAGACCTTGGAACACTCAGTTCTAAATGGGATGTCTCCATCAACCCCATCCCCTCAGGGCTCAGGGAACTCTGCAGAAGAGGAGGTGGGAAGACTGTAAGGGACAGAGGGGATGGAGGACACTGAAGAAACAGAATCTTCCAGACACAACAGAACTGAAGCCCATATAAACTCTCAGAGACTGTGACAGTAAGCACAGGCCTTGCACAGCTTAAAGTCAGATGGACTCCCAGTGCTGAGAAGGGAAAGTGTGGCAGTGGCCCTGCTGTCTCTGGGAATGGCACAGGAGTGTGACACTGACGGCTCTTCCATTATCAAGGCTGTTTGGTAAGGCCCTGTGATGTGGGGTTCCCCTTTGTATGTTGTGAATACCATTGGTTAGTAAAGAAGCTGTTTTGGGCTTCTAATAGGATGGAGCAGAACTAGGCAGGGAAAACTAAACTGAATGCTGGGAGAAAGAAGGCTGAGTCAAGGAGAAGTCATGTAGCCTTGCCAGAGACAGACGCTGGAACTTTTCCCGGTAAGCCACAGCCTTGTGGTGATACACAGATCAATAGAAATGGGTTAAATTAAGATGTAAGAGTTAGCCAATAAGAAGCTAGAGCTAATGGGCCAGGCAGTGATTTGATTAATACAGTTTCTACGTGGTTATTTTGGGGCCGAGCAGCCAGAAACAAACAGGCGGCCTCTTACTACAACCCTGCCTGGATTGTCCAGCAAACACCACCCCTCACCCCCAGCTTGCATTTACTGGTCTGTGTGTTCACATGTATCGCCATAACAGGACTATTGGGGTTTTTTTGTAGCATAGTATTTTCATGAATATAGAGGCAATGGAAGTAAAAGCACAAGCTAATAAAAATTATAAAAATTGACCTGATTCCAGGACTTTGGAGGAACCAAGATTCTCTGAAGAAAAACATAGATGGTCCAAATTCAATTTCCCTAAGCAAGTTCCCAAGTATTGAAACTGCAGCTGTCACACTTGGTCTGATTATGGTCAGTCCGCGCAAAATAATGGTCCTCCCCTGCGGTAGCAATGTTAGCCCCCCATGTCCTGATGATTATCTTGAGAGGGTTAACGATCTAAGAAAATGCATACAGCTAGATAGCTTTCAGAATTAAAGCAGACATTCTATACAAAGATCCTGATTTCATCTATTGTACCCAAGTACCGAAGCTCCCATAACAGCTCAGAGGCCAGTCAAGAGAGGAAAAGAGTTATATTGTTTCAAACGTAACATCTAAGTTCCGGTGGCATGCAACATAATTGCAGGAAGGATTTAGTATGCCCTTCAAGGCGCTGATTCTAAAGAAGAAGCTGGAGTGGCTCCACCCTCCACTGTTTTATTCGGGTACCTATATAAATGGAGAAAGGATGGTGCGAAAGGATTAAAAAGGAATAAAGATCTCCTCTTTTTAGAAAGGCTAGTCAGAGAAAGAAATTATCCCATTGTATAAATGATACTCATAGACAACTAAATGGTTAGCATAGAAAATAGGCTGCAAGTATTGCATAAGAGATAAAATAGAATAAACTCATGAGAGTTGCTCGTCTAGACTGAACCCGGCCCTGGATCTGGCTCTCACCTTGTGACCCCAGGAGCTTCCAGCCAGTTCATGGCTAGGAAAGAGACTCACTGACCTTCCTGTATGCTGAAAGCTGCTTCTCGCTTCAAGTTAAGGAATAATAAAACATGAGAGCTGACAGAACCTCTAAGGGAGGTGGAAGGTGAGGTTTCAGAATCAAGATGATACCGTCAGAAAATCCCTTAGGAGTCATAATCACAGCTGAGCCTGTGAGCACAGCACAATGCCCTCACGTTTCTGTGTATAAACAATGTGAGCGAGCTTGCCCGTTAGAGGAGGACAGAGTTAGATGCATCATCTCTGTGTAAGTCTCGTTTCTTCTACCACTGACTCCAAACCTCTTCCTCACCTGGACTCTGCCAGAGCAGGACTCTGGCAGGAGTGGACGTGAGCGCCCTTCCCTAACCAAGGAGCTATCGCCAATTGGCAACCAATTTCAAAGGAAAAATTAGTTTTCTCCAATGGAGTCTCGCCGGGTATTTAAACTACTCTTTAGGGTGGCCCCACTCACAGTGGTAGACAGTCAATGCAAAATGAAGTCAATGGTCTTTTTGTATCTTTTTGTTCAATATTGCTTTCTTTGGGCATTTTTCTATCTTGCCAGTAATTTGTATATTATTATTTCTTGTTTTGTGCTTTGATGGATTTTCTTTATGCATGTATGTGTCTTTCTCTGTGTGTTTCTTGTACTTGTTTTTTAAAATCTTGTTTTGTTTTTTGTTATATTTGCCTGTTTATTTTCTGAATGGAGAGAGAAAGGTGGTTGGGGTTGGATAGGAGGGGAGGTGGGGATCTAGGAGGAAACTGGGAGGGGAAATCATGATCAGAACATAATATATGAAAAACTTATTTTCAATTTAAAAAGAAAGCAAGTGACAACAGATGCTGGCAAGGATGTGGGGAGAAACCATTATACACTGTTGGTGGTAGGGAAAACTAATTTGTCTACTCAGTAAGGACAGTTCTTAGAAAGCACACAGCCCTCTGGGAGGTGGAAAGCCTTCTTTCCACAGAGCCTTCTTCACAGGAAGGATCTGTGATTTCTATCTGTTAGTTGCTTCAGCATCAAGAAAATTGACCTTAGGTAAAGCAAAAGTAAAGTGGTCCATGGTGATGGGAGGATGACGATCATGGTACCAGAAGGTCTCATCTTTGTTTACCCTGCCATTAGACAGACAGGGAATGAGGGGTATGAAGCTAAACAGATTGCAGAAAAATTCTACTTTTATCATTGAATAGTCTTACAGTCGCAGATGAAAGGTACACACACACATGCACACACATATGCACACACATATGCACACACACATGCACACACGCACGCACACACACACAGAAGCACACACTGTCCACCTACTTAAATTTGAACTTTTGTTTCCCCTCTTTCATTGGTAGCTATGACTCTGAGAATGACTACCAGTATGGCTTCTAGAATCATCTCTTTCGTGACTATTGCTTTTCTAAAATGTACTTTCACTGACAATATAGAGAGGAATCCCCTCTCTTCCTCGAAGCCCAACACCCTGTCACATCCAATCTTAGATTTCACCCCCCTGCACTCATCAGGCAAGTTAATGCCATATCATGTCTATTGTGTGATTCAATCTTCTTCGTAAGTGACACCCACCATGTAACATGCTTACCCCCTTCATCTAACCACATACTCTATGACATACAGCAATATAGCAGAATTCCTGCGTTCCCATCTCATGATGTTCAGACTATCACTTCTCAAACCAGTGGATCAGTGACTTCCATTTTCTCACATGATCCAAAATCTCTCTCTCTCTCTCTCTCTCTCTCTCTCTCTCTCTCTCTCTCTCTCTCTCTCTCTCTCTCTGTCACACACACACACACACACACACACACACACACACACACACACACACACACTTTGGCAGGCAAAGACAGCAGGTACCCATTAAATGTTCTTCTGGTTGCATTAAGCCTATAACCTTTGACAACAGGCTTTAGAAGGGAGGATTTTCCTCATCGCCTTTGTGCCACACTGACGTAGCAATAACATACCCAGATAATTTACCAAGTTCTGACTGTGGTGACAGATACCCGGAGAATAAAAAAAAATTAAAACAATCTTTGATCATCAAGACAGAGATCATGTATTTCTATCTTTGATTACAAAGTAATGTACATTTGTCTGGCATACAGGCTTACATACTAACAAACATTTTAAATACTTTACAAGAAAAATAATGCTGGCTAGTTCACAATAAAAATCTTCACATAATATGCATTTTCATACTTTTAAAAATGATTATTCAGCTAAAGCTGTGGAATACTGAGTTAAAGAGAAGCAGGAAGAGGAAAGAAAAAAAATCAAAGTGACATTCAGTGTGAAAAATTTTGCATATACAAAGCATAGATTGTGCTTCTGGATTATTGTAAAAAATTGTTTTTGCAAGTTTCTGAAAGTATTTTCAGTTTGCTTGAGGTATCTCTCCAACCTGTGCCTACAGATGTATGTCTCATCTTGCAATTAAACCAATTATTGCAATACCATACCAATTATCTTTCCAATGATGGCTATAATATTTGCTACTAAAAAATATCCAAACTTCTAAATAGAAAGTATGTCCTCGTAGGAGATTCTACGACTATTCCAAGGATGTGGCCATACTTTCCATATTACTTTTAGAATTCCTCTTTGGAATCACGTTTGGCAATTAAAGGGTGAGTAGCACAGCCAGTATGTAGAAGACATATATATGATACATATATGTGCATATTAATATTGAGCAGCACTCACCTGATTCAAGCAATCTGACTTCAAATTACATTTTGGGCTCTATCAAAAAACAAAATAAACAAAAACACAAACACAGTTATCCCAGTAGACAAAGATTTTTCCAGTGTGAAAGTTATTATTATTATTAATGAAAGCATTTGGAGTGGCATCTACACAAGCTATCAAACAGGAACAACAGTTTAGAATAAGGACAGAGCCTAGGTTCCCAAGACAGCTAATTTGGGGACTAAAATGGGCTTCAAAGGAACATCGGTTTTTATGGATAATATTGAACTTCTGTTTAAAGAACCACATTATGTTCATGTGCCCTTTGGACCACTGAATTATATCTAGTAATAAACGATCTTTTCAAAAATCCGGAAGTGGTTCAAAATAGACTCTAAATTTAGAATTTCGCACAGAAGTTCCGGGGGAGGGCACCAATCGGTGTAATGTTGTTTTAGCTCTCAGCTCTAAGCACCTGAAACAGGTCACGCAGGCAGACTCTAGAATCTGGTTTCTTTGAATGCTGGTGAAGTACAGGGGCCTTCAAACAGATCTGAGGGTCTTTGCTCATTCCCCCCAAATCAGTATTTGAATAAATCTTTCAGTTCAATGGCATCTGTTTCACAGTGTGATTCCTGTAACATGAGCTTTGCAGTAACTGTAAATTTTATTTTTGTTGCTTTTTTTGCACTTAGACCTCACAACACTTGGCTGTGTGGTTTAAGATTGTTTTACATTTTGCATTTCACACTCCTTTTGGCACTTCTGAAGAAAGGGGATGGTCTTTTGCGACTTTTATGTTTGGGGATAAAGTGGTACCCCTCCCATTTCTGTCTTTTTAGTTTTAAATGTTTGGCTTTATGAAATTCACAATTCTTCCCGATCCCTGCCTCACTAAATGAGAGGGGTGGAAATCTGCTGTTATTCCAAGCTGTTCGCCTCAACCCTTCTTAGTGGCTACTGTCTCCGGCTTCAGATTTATGCTGTTTGCCAACTGCCATAACTGGATCTGGTGGTCCCTCTCGGAAGAAGAGCACAACTGGGTTTTTGCGAGCCCACATGACCACTTCCCCTCCTGTCCCGCTAGCCGGGTTGGAAGAAGGCATCCTGCTACAACCCCCTAGCCTGCTGGTACAGCCATTTCGAAGGTGATTGAGGCTTCTGGCCTGCAAACCTAGGCCTTGGCTGGGCAAAAAAGCATCCATGTTCCTAGTCCTGTAACCTTCCTCACGATTGCGCCCTAGGAGCATGGAAATGTTGGGGTTGCGGATGGCATAGATGACAGGGTTGATAGCCCCATTGGCCCACGTCAGCCAGACAGCCGCCACATTGAGCAACGAGGGAGCCTGAGTGGCCTGACCCTGCCGAGTCGCCGCCAGAAGCACCAGGAAGCAGTAGGGGCCCCAGCAGCAGATGACGAAGATAATCATGATGAGCACGGTGGTGGCCGTGCGCACCTCGCTGAAGAAGCGCAGCACGCGCGCGTAGGTGGTCATGGGCCGCACGCGCACGTCCGACAGGCGCACGGTCCTGCAGATGTGGTAGCGGCAGAAGCACATCAGCAGAAAGGGCAGCAGGTAGCAGGCCACCACCAACCCCACGCTGTAGATGGCGCCCAGCTGAGCGGGGTCTGGCGAGGTCCGGTAAAGGCAGCGGTGGAAGCTCTGCGGAGCAGGGGGCTCCCGAGGCGCCCGAAGCAGCTCCCAGGGCAGCGAGAAGCCGAGCGCCGCCAGCCAGGCTCCGGCCAGCAGCTGCAGAGCGCGTCGCCGGCCCAGTTTATCCCGCGGCGGACGCACGATGGCGCAGTAACGGTCCAGCGAGATGAGCGCCACGCTGAACGTGGACACGATGCCAAAGCACGAACTGAAGAAGCGGCTGGCGGCGCAGAAGCTGCGCCAGGGCCCCGAGTCCTCGGGAGGCGCGAACAGGTCTAGGAAGGCGGCGGGTAGACAGAGCAGCGCGGTGAGCAGGTCCGACAGGGACAACGACAGGATGAAAGCGTTGGTGACCGTGCGCAGCTGCCGGTGCTTCACGATCACCCCCATCACCGCGCAGTTGCCCAGGCTAGACAGTAGGAAGATGAGCAGGAGCACGAGCGCCTGGGCGGCCACCGCCGCCCCGTGCCACAGCAGCGGCGCTGGACCCCGAGACCCCGCCGCCTCAGGCCGGCCCGCATCACTCTGGTTTCCCAGCGTTACCGTGGCGACGGCGCTGAACGACAGCGCGGCCGCGGTGGCCGTGGAAGCCGCCCCGCCCGGATGAGCGCTGCCTGGTAAGGCCACGCTCGCGGGCGGGCGGCCAGGGGGCCGCGCCTGCTCCTCCATGGGGCCCCGCGCAGATCGCCGCTCTGCTCATCCCGCAGCAGGGTGAAGGGCTGAGCGAACCCAAGCGCCCGCCGCGAGGAGTGGGTGGGGCTCGGCCGAAATGGGGCGGTCACCACCCCGCACTGGTAGAACCTTGACGTGGGTTCCAGGCGTTGCCGAGGGAACCGCCTGTTTACGCAGAACGCAGGGCGGGACGCCAGCCGGGTACCCCAGAAAACCGGCCCACATCATCTCCTTCCCCAGCTCGAGGCGATCCCGCCAGCGTCTGGGTGTCTGAGGGCTGGTATGGTCTACCTCCAGCACCCTGCCATGCCAGAGACAATCAGAAAAGCCCGCACATGAATGGCAGATTCTACCGAGGTGGTCTTGCTCTTTCCTGTCGGGCGCAGAGGTCCTACAGGGAAGCCTTTGTGAGGGTACTGATGCTGTGGGCATCTCTGGCGTCCACAGGTAAGAAAGGAAAACAGTCCACATCAGGAGTTCTTGAACTTGTGGGGTGGGGGGTGTTTCCTATACGTCTATATTTTAAGCCAGCAACAGAAACACTCAGAGGGCATGTTATGCGTGACTATGTAACAATCTCAGTTTCAGATAATGGAGTGAGGATCAAGAATTTGTATGGGTGGTGATGATGATGATGGTCCAAGGGTCACTCTTTGAAAACTACTGATGTAACAAACTTGTTTTAATAGATTTCTTTCTGACACTCAATATTCTTGAGTCTGGACTCCTCCCTCCCTTAAGCCTGATTCGGAGCTGATACTCTCAAGGACTGGCACGCGGATGTAGGAGGGAAGATGTCATCTACTGTTCAGGGTCCTGGACCTCTGGATGGTAACTGGTTAATGCATGAGCAGAGGGCAGAGAGAGACATAGGTTCCCCACTATTACCATTTGGTCTCTAGAATGCGGTCTGTGTGGTATATTAAGGCATGGCCAGTCACAGACACTCTGGCAGATACTGAGTGGGGAGAGACAGGACCAGGAAAGGCCTGGCTGCCCAGCAAGGTTGCCTCTCTAGTCCGTGGCTATGACCTTGAGGAGGAAAGGCTAAGTCAATCCTCCGGTTACCTGTGCTCTTTAAAGCAGCTGTTCACAAAATGCGGGTCTGGAGCCAACAACATCAGCACGGCTCAAGAACTTCCAGCAATGCAGAATCTACTGTTCTGATACTTGAGAGGAGATCCAGACTCTAGTGCTTTGACAAGCTCTCCCGGAGATGCTAATGCACCCACAAGCTTGAGAAATTCTTAAAGAATAACTAGGCCACTTGCAGGTCTTTGAGTCTGCATTAGGGCTAATGGGCTTATTTCAGTGTACGCTACAGGAAACTTAACAGTGCATTTAAGGATTTCTTGCTATCAGTCTGGGCCAGGTCGTTCTTGTTCTGGTGGGAACTGTTCCACGTAGAGCCCTCAGCAACATTTCTAGTATCTGCCCATTAGATTGCCAGCAGCACGTCTCTCAGCTGCAACAACTAAAACTGCCTGCAGAAATCGCCGCGTTCCCCATTCAGGGTAAAAGCAACCCCCAGCTGACAATCATTCAATATGAAAATATAATCCTTATAGATTAACTTATTTAGTAAATTCAATCTGCAACCATTAATGCCTAGTTCTAGCACGGAGCAAATAAGGGCCTTGTCCCAAAAGACTTACAATCTTAGGCAAACACAAACGTATAACAAGGAAATAAGTGTTTTTAAAAATGAAGGAATGAAATGCAACGGAGATTGAGTTGCTAGGGTGGCTGACAGAGACTGTGTACACAAAGCTGGAGTACCATGAGAGGAGGAAGAGAGGCGGGAAATACAAAGGCGACATTGAGAGCAGAGTGTTGAAGCTGTCGGTGTCTGAATTCTAGGCCACACGCAGTTGGGGTTAGAATGTTGGATGTTAGGTATTACCAGTTTCTTGGAGTCACACTCTCTGGACTGGCTATACCAGAGTGAGCCAACATGCCTGTCTGGAATCTCTTTACCATACATAAGTGGAATGAAGCAATAGTGTCCTACAGGCGAGGCAGAGAGCTCTACCCTGAGGCAGTTAATGGGGAGTGTACTATCTGCAGACAATTCTAAAACAAGAAGAGAAATAACTAAACGTCATCGGCTCGTTGGCACTGCCAGAACTGGCGATTCCTAACTCTGCCACAGCAAAAGTTCTGCACCCTTGGTAGCCACGGGACACTCACTGCACACACTGCAGTGTGCTCTTTCAGACAGAGGCTGCATATGTGCGCCATCAAGAAATGTGACTCTAAAACAATGCGTTTGTTCTAGTTAATGAGACATGAGATTAAGAGAGAAAACAGTGATTCTATTTTTATTTCATTAAATGGGGCAAATCCCCTACTCTATGGAAATTTAGTCACCCTGAGTTGATGATGACAGCACCTCTTTCCCTTTTCCTTTGGGGTAACTGATGGTGTTGACACAAACCTGAACTGCTTGGAGGTAATGGGGAAATAACAGATATTCACTTCATATTTTTTCTTTGGGTTAGGTAATCAAGTTACAGACCTCCAAAAATAAGTCAATGAAGGTCTGCTGAGTGACGGAGCCACTTAACATGGACTAATTCAGTATCTGGTGTGCTCAGAACTGAAGTACTATACTGCACACCTCACAAAAGGTCTACTGTATTCTCCGAGGGTATCACAGTTAATGTTTCAATAGATGACAGACAATGATCCATTTTATTTTATTCCCGATTATTAGAAGTCAGGGCCTGAATGAATTGGCTGACCTCAAACTTTATAATCTTCTTGGCTCTACCCCCAAGGGCTGGGACTACAGGCATGTGTCCCCACAACTGGCTTTCAAGCAATATTTTTAAGAGGCTGAAAGGTAAGTATTAACTGGCAATAATGCTAGTAATGTGATTTTTTTCATGTTCTAAGTCTAGCAAGCAGCTGATTGTTGAGAGTTGAGCTGACCCAAGGCTTTCTCAGAGGCTTCAGGACAGGACAAAAGGAAGCTAAGTCCGTGTCCTTGTCCAGGGAGACTTGCCCGAGTCCAGGCTGGGGCTGGAGCCAGGGCCTAGAAGAAGTTGTGTTTCCTTTCCTGGGATCTTGGCTTTTCCCACTGAAGAGACTGGAGTTATCAGTCCCAAGAACTCTGTGTGTGTGGCCTGTGATACCTCTGAGGTATCCTGTGCTCCCCTTGGGCAACACTGCTTGACTTAGCTTCCTGCTGACTTTGTCCCATTGTATAATAGTATAATAGCTTATTGCTAGTTTTGCGCCCCCCCCTCCCCACCTCAAACAGTATACAAGATGGTATACTTCTTAAAGAACTTGTTTGGCAAAAGACATGACCTGTGCAAGATCCCCCGAGCCTACCTTTTCTATCTTCTTTATCTCTAATCTGGACTTTCCTTGTTAGTACCCCGTCAGTGAAGAAGAACTTACCAGTCAAGCTTCAGCTGATAGGACATGAGATTCGTTTCATTGTAAAGGTTCAGAGATTAATTTTCACTTCCCATCTGTATTTCAACAGTGTAGCATGAGCTTCTAGAGCCAATACTTAAAACCAATGAATAAACCAAAGGAAAAACAACCATCCAAACACACAACGAACAAAATACCACTCCCTAACCCAAAAGCACCATCCTAGGGATGGCAAAAATCTGGTTACCTGTTGGTCTTTGCAGCACCAGTCAGTGACTTTGTGGCACTTGGGTACCAGTGGGTGTAGATGATGAGGGCTCAGCAGCAAAGGCAACACCCCAGCAGCCCCTATAACGATGCCTATCAAAGAAGCTGACTCCAGGTCATCTTTCCAGGATTATTTATGCCAAGTGTTGAGAACCTCGTAATAACCCGCTTCCTCAGCATGCTGCTTATGGAGGCCTTTATTTCACTCAAACTGAAGCATTAAAATAACAGACTCACAAAGTTTACTGCTGTGTGGTCTATGACTGAAGCTATCATCCAAAGAAACTTTAAAACAAAGAACTTCCATTTCCACAGCGTAGATCAAGAAACTAGGTTTTAATTTGATTGAAACGTTTCTGAATTTTTTTGCACTTTGTATGCCACATCAGTGATATTTAGGCTCAAAAGGTTTGCAAGCAGGAAGAATAATGCCTTGCATTTAGCCTTAGTATACTGTTCTAGAAATTATAAAATTAGCCTATATGGGTAACTGGACGCTGATTTTCATATAATACAGAGAAAACACCACTCACAGGTAATTACTTTAGAAGGAAAACCTTAAAGCTCACGGGCAAGGTCACTTGAGAAGAAAGCCATCCCTCAAGGGGTCGTCGTCTTCCACTGTCAGGCTTGCTGTCCCCGTGTAATGGGCTCGTCCTGCAACCTCCACTATGACAGCTTTGAAATCCCCGCACTTCCCTTCCTGAAAAAGAAGACAAGAGGCGCAAGCTGGGAAAATCCTGCGGTTGTTTGGTGTCCTGCAGGCTGGGCTCTTGGCTCTTACAGCCAGAGAAACCCAGGTGTTGATCCTCAGGCACGGGAAGGTTTTTAAGGGGGTGACAAGGTCAGATTGTGTTTTAGTTAACTGGAAATGGGGCACATGGGAGAGGGACTAGGAACCCAGAAGCCAGCTAAGCGGGACCGTCAGTATTCAGAAACAAATCCTGAAAAACAGCTGCGTTAGGGTAGATTGCTTCCTACGTTAAAGGATTCTCCATGAGTGCGTTCATCCACTAATGTAGATTCATCATTCTCTAACAGGTTTCATTTGCTAGCGAGCAGATTCACTGTTAGCACATTTGCATTTGATTTCATTACAAAAATTCTATTTCCACAACTCGCATCTTTTATGTGCTACTCTTTGAATTACAGTACTTCCATAGAATAAGTCAAAAACCAAAAAGGCTCCCACTCTAATGCAGTACTTCTCAGATCTTCTGGTCTCAAAAGCCCTTTTCACCTTAATATTTGAGGAGCTCCACAAGCTCTTCTTTATGCATGGAATACCCCTCAGTACTTACTGGGAATTAAAGGTATTTGTTCACTGCTTCGTTTGAAAACAAACTGGTTACAAAGCAATGAATGCACAGAAATGTATACGCGCTCTTTGTAAATAACTGTTGCAAAAAAAAGTTTTAAACGAGAAAAGTGGCGCCATTTTTCAATCTTGCAATGCCCACTCCTGTCTGTCTCAATAGAAACAGCGGGATTCTCACCTGCTTCTGCACTCAGTCATTCACATGTTCACTCAGAGTGTAGCCTGTCTGCTTCTGAGAGAGTGAGGGCAAGGCTAACCGTGTCTTCGTATATCTTGATGAACATAGTTTTGACTCATAGAAAGGACAGTGGGTCAAACCCGAGGTGCCAACACTACACCTTGAGGATTGATGGTTGGACAGGCTCACTCCCAAGTCCAGGAACTCATCCAGCACCCAGCCCTGCCTCTTCTGTCTCCCAACAAGAAGCCAGAGTTACACTGACCCTCACAGCACGCCCCGTGAACACAGAGCCAGTTGCGCTGCTTTGGAAGGTTCTGGTCTGGTCCAGCTGCAGAAGGCCCTTATGATACTGCAGAGCAATTCGGGCTGTCACTCCCGAGCCGGTGGGGCTTCTGTCGACCTGTGTCAGAACCAGTAATGACAGGAATTGAGTGTTCTCTACCGGCTGTTCTAGGGTTCAAGTCTAACAGTCGCGGCCCTGGTACCCACCTGTTCATCTGCAAACACGCAGATGTTGGTGGTGGGCTCCTCGCTGTAAGCATCTTTTCCATCTGTTAAAATAGTTCCATACAGAAAACCAAGGTCTTCGCTCTCGGGATGCTTGATTTTAAACTGCAATAAAATGACCATATGTAAAATGTTTTGATTCAAATTTTGTCTTTAGAAATAATGTCAATGACAGACTTAATTTTCTCAATATGTATCATTTTTGAGAATCACCTAAATTAATGTTTGATATTATGTTACTCTCTAGATACAGTTTTATTGGCAGTTATGATTCTTATGTTGAGTTCCTTCTGAGGAAGTTCTTCTTATCTAACCTCAACTACAAGAGCAGTACGTATTTTATATGCATGCTCAGTACACACCCTCTGTGGAGAGCTGAATTCATGATGGGTTGGTCCACAGGCTGGCTATGCCTGAGCTAAAACCATCCCATGGAAGGGGAGAATGTGGGAAAATCTAACAGAGTAAAACTTTTCTGAAGGATCGTTAAAAGAATTCAGAGGCTACTCGTAAGTAAGAAACAATTGAAGGAAGAGGGGAAAACAGAACACAATTAGAGGTTCCATGGAAAGCAGTGGCTGTGCAGACACACAGCTCGGGGCTATCAGTGGGAAAGTAGATCCAGGACCAAAGGCAGAAAGCTTCGGTTCCTGGGAGGACCAGTAGGTGAGCTTTTCCTGGACTTCTGTAATATCTGACCATAATGTCTGAGATCACCATACTCATCTTCACACATTTATCACAAGCCACTGAAACAGACCTGGGTTCCTAAACTCCAGTCTATGAAACCAAGTTAAAGAGGCCTGCAAACTTGTTTTTGTCATTGCTTAAAGTTCTGTGCTTTCCTCCACTAGCGCACGTCATGGCTACCGCGCACGTCATGGCTACCGCGCATGTCATGGGCATGCTAGCTCCTTCCAAGGGACCAAGCTTCTGGGACACTGGTGTTTGTCCTAGATTAATGTCAGATATCCACAACAAATTCTTGTTAAATATATGGTAAGAGAGTAAGGTTGGACTCAGAGTGCATTAACCTTGGACCTTGCTCTACAAAACGTCTTTCCCTAAACCTGCACCAACAATATGGATGGCCAGTAATTGACAAGTATTCTGCCTGATACTCCCATGATGGAACTTCAATTCTCTCGAAGTACAAGGCCTCTGGGTTCTCTCCAAGCCTACCCTTTGCCTTTATCACCTGCCTGAGCAGCTCAAGCTTTAACAAAAAGCTCAAACTTACTCCTTTTATTAAGAAAATGAGCCCCCCCCCGTTTCTTGGTTTCATTAAAAAAAATTAAGTGGAATTATTTTGTATTAAAATTTTAAGCCATTAGCTGTCTGATAGGATAGAAAGCTGAAGTAAATTAAGAGTGTTAGAATAAACCATGGTAAAACAATTCGGTTTATTGGTATTGATAGCCCTAAAAAGTGGTAATTTCAAACAGTAATATGCTGTATATTTTCTTTAAAAATATTTTTATTTTGCCATGCGGTGGTGGCACACACCTTTACTCCCAGCACTCAGGGAAGTAGAGGCAGTCAGATCTCTGTGAATTCAAGACCAGTCTGGTCTACAGAGTGAGTTCCAGAACAGCCAGAGATACACAGAGAAACCCTGTTTCTAAAAACCAATAAATAAATAATTTTATGTCTGTCTTGCTTGCAAGCATGTCTATGCACATATGTGCCTGGTACTCAAGGAGCCAGAAGAGGGCATCAGATCCCCTGGAGCTAGAATTAAGGACGTTGTGAGCTTCCATGTGGGTGCTGGGAATGCCTGGGTTCGTTGTAAAAGCAGCCAGTGTTCTTAACCCCTCAGCCATCTCTTGAGCCCAGTGCTACATATTTTCGTTTTTCTATCTTTTATATTTTTTTTCAAACTAATGCCTTGTTAAGTGGGCCCATAACATGATCAATGCAAGTATATTAGATACCATCACGCTACTTATTCTGACCACTAATTAAATTGTCACGTAACTTTCAAATATTGTAATGTTCTTTCATCTATGAGTCCTGACTCTAGGTCGATTGGCAGAATTATGCTAGAAATGAAAGAATATACTCTTGAGTTGCTAACCACCTAAACTGATGTGATTTTAAAGAGTGGGAAAACTGAAACCCACAGAGGTCAGGTTATGAGTGCTCCCAGTGTCAAAGCTGGGATTCACAAGGATCATACGAGAGTCCTTTAGCCAGTACACTCGTCTTAGTCTGACTGCAGGCGCAGGTGCATACTTTCCTTATGGATGTGATCGTTTGTATTTATCAAGCACTGAGGGAGCCTCTGTCATCAAGGTAGTACGGGGATTCACCTGAGCTTTCACTGCTTCTGTCACCGTGCTTGCTGCCTCCACAAGGTCCCTCGTCTTTGCAGAACACACGTCAAGTCCTAATTTTTCTGCACTAACAAATGCATAAAATGCCCCACCGTACGCGATGTCCAGCACCACCTTTCCATGCCCAGGAACGTCCACTGTGAGATCTGCAAGAGGTGTTTACAGGTAAGTTTGTTAGGGGGAAAAAAATCACAGGAGAAATGCTCACAGTAGAAAGAAATGAAACCGAAATCCATTTTCAAAATAAGTGTTGGGCAAATGAGGGCTACGTGCATTTTCTTGTTTAAATTGTTTGCTTCAATTAGAATATATCTGATGTGTTGCTCTTTGATTATATGTGCATGTCTGTTAACTACTCTGAGGTTCTGTTGTAGGGACCCACAATAGAGGTTGTCATAGAGGGTGACTAGGAGATGGGAAAACTCTGGGACAGCCACCTGTCAACACCACGAAGGAGTACACACTAGTAGAGTAGGCTTCAGTGGGATCTGAACGTTATTCACAAACTGGCGATCTTCAGTTATAATGCCAAAAGGGAAATTTTAGAGATTTCTTTTTTCAGCTGGGTATGGTAGCACGTCCCGTACCAGCAGCACTGGGCTTCCAGGTATGCATCACCATGCCTGGCTGCCTGCCACTTTTCTTCTTAAATAACTAAATTGCTGGCATTGGAAATTGAGAGACCATGAGTACATTCCATGTGCCAGACACATTGCCTCCACTACTTCAGCACTGAGAGACAGGTGCTGAAATTTAAGATGCTCCCATAATTCTGAGAAGCCCACTAAAGAAGTGGCAAAGCTTGGAGTCCAACGCAGAAGCCCCTGACTCTCATCCCAGCCCGTTCCCCTGAAATATGTAACCTGTGTTTAGAACTCCATCCCAAATCTAGCATCTTTCCTTTGTCTACGCAAGCTCATCACTAGGATTTTACATCGATTTCCCTCGGGTTACACCTAGGACATTCCTACCGGAAGAGTATCTACCACGTGGGTACCCAAGAGTTACAGGCTGAATAAAGCAGCCCTTTCTTCTCAAGTTCACTTAGACAAAAAAGACAAAAATCTCAAATGCGGCACACGCTGTGAATGAGGTTGGATATATAAGCTTTCCAGAAAATCGAAATGGATCTCTGTGAATTGCAAAGATGTTCAGGATGAAAGGATGAACCTGCCAGGCTTGGGTCTGGCTCCTGGTTCTGCTCCTCTGCACAGCTTTGCCGTTCTTGCACAGAAAGAGGAACTTGTACGTCCCCCTACAAGAGCTGCTTTGAAAATCCGTGCAGTAATACATAGAGAATACCCAGCACGGGTTAGTGGGTTTGGTGAATGCTAAGGTGGAAGTCAAAGTTTAATTTCCAATAGGAATGGCATTCTCAAGAGACTCCAATTGCCAATAGGCACACTTTCCAAATTTCATTTACTTAGCTATCGTTCAACTCCTATTCATTTACAGCCTACTGTGGTAGACCCCTGGGATAAAGTGAACAAAACAAACGTAATTTACCACATGGGGCTGCAGTGAACTCTGTAACCCTCCCCCGTGGGTATGGTTGCACCTTCATTTCAGAGATGGTGACATTCCTGAACATGGTCGCTGAGATGGGAAGGGGCAGATCAAGGCTCTCCAACACCATCCTCCTGCCTTTCATGTGCTGCCGGGGATGCAAGGTTTCCTGTTCCTAAGGCTTCAGCGTGAGCACTCAAGCCCACTGACTTGTGGCTGTCACACAGAGATGCTGGTGGGAACTCTGGTATCTAAAGGTTTGGCTAGCCCTCCCCTTACCAACCGGGGACTAATATGAACGTTGCCGCCAGCTGTTAGGTCTCAGAGTGGACTCTCTAACCTGCCGCTTGACTTGCTTAGGGAGAAACTAGGGAGCCAGCTAGTTCAACGGCTGTTTTCTTTTTTCATTTTTTTTTTTTTTTTAAATCTAAAATCATAAATGGTCTCCCTCAAGCGCCAGCCTGGTTGTTATACTCATTCTCCCCCAAGGGCATCGAATTCCACAGAGCCATTCATCCCCGCGGGTGTTTGCCTACTGAGGTTACCCTAAGCCTGTTCTGCTACAGAGTCATTCACACCCGGGTTGATCCGGAGGCTAATTATTCCGGGAGGATCAAGAGCAGCTTTCCTAAGAATGCTTTGCATTGCTCGAAGACTGGGGAGAAAAAGCAGTGTTATGTAACCTCATTCCTGGATGGACCAAATTAGCTCCCAGCTTACTTCCAGTCAGATATTAGACATCTGAACTGAAAAACTCAATCCTGCAAGTGTATCCGACTTTCTACTGTGGCAAAGTTCATGCTAGAGAGCCATGCACCCCAGAGACAATAAGAAACAGGTAAGCCATTAAAAACAAACAACAACTCCATGTTTTAAGTAACTTTACTTTTTCTGTTGGACCACATTCATAGCTATCCTGGGGCACAGGGGCCTGGCAAGTGGCAGGCTAGAGGCTCTCTCTAGCAGAGGTTCTCAAACTTTCCAGCTGTTGCGACCCTTTAATACAGTTCCTCACGTTGTGGTGACCCTCAACCATAAAATTATTTCTGTTGCTACTCTGTAACTGTAATGTTGCTACTGTTATGAATCGTGAAGCAAATATCTGTCTATTCTGAGGCTCTTAAGAGACCCCCATGAAAGGGCCAGGCAACCCCAAGGAGGGCTGTGATCCACAGGTTGATAAGCACTTGGGTTAGAAGGATAACTTGGATAAAAGATAAAACACCAGCTGCCAGAGGAACAGGGTTGTTCCTCTGCAGATGACCCACTTGCAGAGATGGCAAAGACCTATACTCGGGAACCTGGAAATCCTGTTCATGTTTTTGTATGTCCAGGAAATAACAAGCCCACTATCTTCAAGTCTCTGTTTCTTTTTCTTTTTTTAAAAAGATTTATTTATTTATTTTGTATACAACATTCTGTCTTGATGTATGCCGCACGCCAGAGGAGGGCATCAGATCTCAGTACAGATGGTTGTGAGTCACTATGTGGTTGCTGGGAATTGAACTCAGGACCTCTGGAAGAGCAGCCAGTGCTCTTAACCTCTGAGCCATCTCTCCAGCCCAAGTCTCTGTTTCTTGATGAGTATTTTTTCAGATATGTTAAAAAAATTCTACCAGCATTCAGGAGGCAGAGGCAGGCAGATCTCTGTGCAATGGAGGCCAGCCCCAATATCAAAGTTATTAATAGAAGTTGCCAGGGTGTCGTTCAAGCCAGGGCTACAGAGTGAGATCCTATCTCAAAACAAAACTGTCCACATGTAATCACCTTTTAAAAAAATAAAATTCTAAGAATGTTTTATGTGCTCCTTTTTAACCCTAAGAACCTGTGGAAATAAATGAAGGTACAGACTCAGTCAGGGATCTGAGGGGTTGTGAACTTGTGGATTTAGGCAAGAGCAGGAAATATCTGCCCCTGCAAATATAGTTCTTGCCCAGTCATTGAGTTCCTCCCCAAAGCCAAGGGGTCTCACCGTGTCGCTCATGCTGGCCTGGAACTGACATTCTCCCTGCAGAGGGAAAGCACTTAACAGCCTAACAGCCGGGGAAAGACAGGTCATGTTAAGTAACTTATTAGGAGAAATGTGCTTACCGAGCATATTCTAAGATAGATTGGACCTCACTGACCTCTGCTCTTAACTTCATTCTACTGTGAAATCTCTACGAATGCTTACCAAGTGTGGAGTCGGGATGTAAAGGAAGCACAGACTTCTTCGCCACTCCACGCCAAGCTCCCCCAGGCTTTGCCTGGTTAGGCAAGATAACTGAATTGCATCCACCAAGACGCTGAGGCGTGTTTGCAGTAACTTTGAATTACCTTTTTTATGAATTGCTAAGGCAAGCAGGGTGGGGTTAGTTGCGCAGGTTTATTCAGCAAAGAGCCGTGGTTAGATTCCTCTGGAGTGTGTCCCAGAACACGGGGCCTAGATAGAGGGTCTCACCCTTTACCTGCGGCCAGGACGAAGGCCGGGACGCTGTGGAAGCGTACAGGACCGCGGCTGCGGCCACCTTCACATGCCACGAAGGCAGTCACGAGCCCGCATGGGCAGTGGATGTTGACCTGGGCCTCCTGGACGCCGTCTGCGGGAGCAGGCACCAGTCCAAAGTCAATGGCGAAGCGGCCCAGCGCCAGCACCGCGTGGCCGCACATGGAGCTGTAGCCTTCGTTATGCAGGAACAAGACGCCCAGGTGCGCGTTGGGCAGCTCGCTCGGCACCAGGACCGCCCCGTACATGTCCCGGTGGCCGCGGGGCTCGAACACCAGCCGCCGTCGCACGTAGTCGAGGTGGTGACGCATGTAGCGACGCTTGGCCAGCAACGTGGGCCCGGCCACCTCCGGACAGCCGGCGTGCACGATGCGCAAGGGCTCGCCGCCCGTGTGCATATCCACTACCGACAGTGGGGGTGTCTTCGGGTCGTGCGGAGGCAGCCGGGCCACTGACAGCGCCGCCTCCATTGTCTGCGTCCGGGGTTGCCGCTCAGCACAGCGGCGCTCTCTCCAAGCAGGGGATAAATGTCAAACGCCACGGGAGAACGCGCAAGGCCGGTGGCAACCACAGGGCCAGGCGTCGGAGCGGAGACCACGGGGCGACAAGCCTGCAAGCTTAGACTGGGCGCGCCCACCGGGTTCGGAGAGGGACACAGGGCGGGGGCGGGGCCTCGGAGACTAGACACGCGGCGGGGGCGGGGCCTAGAAACTAGTTCGCACATGGGGGCGGGGATCCAGAGGCTCGGCCACACCACGAGGGCGGGGCCACAGAGACGGGGGCGGGGCCTTGGAGAATTTAATCTCACGGCGGGGGCGGGGCTACTAAGCCTTATCTAAGAAACGGGGGCGGGACCTCTGGGTCCAGTCTAGGAATCGCTAGAGGCGGTGTAGACTTGACCCGGTTGGAGGCTGGACCTCGGTTCCGGCCCTTGCCCAGACGAGGCCCGGTGAGTCTGAACCCGGAAAGGGTGGAGCCTCTGAGCGCAGACCCGGAAGGGACAGAGACGCTTCCGAGCCTAGACTAGGAAACCGGGTTCCTGTGATCTTAGGCCGGATAGTCCACCAAGTGTATTTCAGCCTTGCGGAGACGGCGCTGCTGGGGCGGGACTGGGAACCTAATGTAGCCGGGGCGGGGTTCCACCGCGTTCGCCAGGCTAGCTGGAGGCGGAGCGGCGGGGAGCGCTGTGGCCCGGATGTTCGGGTTCTGCGTTCGGACCGGCTGATCCCCTGGCTTCTCTGGAGATCCTAGTGTGGCCAATGGGTAAGTGGTCGCTTAGGCTGCTGGGGGCCGGGGGAATCTCTGTCTTCGTGCCTGCTGCTTTTCCACCTCCTTGTCCCGGGCTCGCCTCCGGCCGACAGCTCTGTCTCGCGTGGCGGGCACACTTGTCCTTTACTGCCCTGTGCTCCAGCTCTGACTTCTCCCGGGGTTGGGATGGTCTGCTCCGGAATGGCTGGAGATGACCGAGGGGCGGTGTGCAGAAGGAAGGGCTGAGGCTTTGTTGTGTTCTTCCTACGTTATTTCATTCATTCCTTTGTTTCTTGTCCAGGAAAGCGCTCCTTATGGTTGACTTGAGAATTAGAAGTGCGGGTGTTAGTGCAGGGCAGGAAAGCAGAAGCAAATTGACACACAGCTTACTATTTCAACCTCAAATGTAAATTTTGTTTGTTTGTTTCTTCTTGTTTTTCGAGACAGGGGTTTTCTGTATAACCCTGGGTATTCTGGAACTCGCTCTGTAGACCAGGCTGGCCTCGAACGCAGAGATCCACCTGCCTCTGCCTCCCGAGTGTTGGGTTTAAAGGTGTGCGCCACTACACCTGGCATCAAATGTAAATCCATTAGTCTTTCACAAGGGGCCAGATTTTTGCAGAAGAAAACCAAGGTCAACATTTTAGCCATGGTTCACCAATGGCTATGGACTGTAATTGTACAGATTTTTACTTTTTATTTATTTATTTATTTATTTATTTTGGTTAGGTAAATCAGCTTTGCTTTTCTTTGTTGCACTGATTTCAGGCCTTGGTTTTGGGATCTTTTAGATGCAAAGCCCATCAGTGCCTTAACTTTCTTCCCAGAAAACCTGAAACAATTCATTTCATGTATTTAGTTCATTATAATTCAATTGCTGCAACAAAACAAACAAAAAAAATGTTAAGGGACTGGTTGGAAAGCTGGCGCAGTGGTTAAGAGCACTTGTTGCTCTTTCTGAGGACCGGGGTTTGAGTCCCAGCACCTGCACAGCATCTCAGGATCTTCTGTAACTCCAGTTTCTGAGGATCCCATATCCTTTTCTGACCTCCAGAGGCACCAGGCAGGTACATGGCACACAGACATAAATTCAGGCAAAACACACACAGAACACATAAAAAAATAATACTATCATAATAAAAGTCTTTTTTTTTAAATATTCTAAAATAAAGAAGCATGGGTTATAAAAGATGTCAAGTACTTGTTAAAAGTGAAAATATCAAGAGTGAGACATTTTAGACTGTTTAAATAATCAAACGTGAGACACTTTAGACTATGTTTTTCTGTTTGGTTTTCCTTGAAAATGTAAGGACAAAAAAATCAAGTCTACAGGAATTTGAAAGGAGAAAGGACCTTGTAACCATAATCTCCACATTGTGGACGCATGAAAAGTTTGAGGAAATTATAGTTAAGTGATAATAATAAAGTGTGTAAACTCACATGTAGGCCACCATTGGTTTGGACTTATTTCACGGTATATGGCAGATTCTTAGAGAAGGCAGCCACACTGTCTCGAGCCTTTGAGGCCCTTGAACAGATACTCTACATATGGTTATTTGGCAGTGAGGAGAATCAGGCGTCACTGGTTCAAAAGACACCTTCACTCATTTCTCCCAGGTGAAGTCCAAGGTGATTTGGAGGTCCTCAGGGTTTTGCTTTAGAAAGAGCTGTTTTTAATTTTCCTCATATCTTTAAGAAATTGCAAGGCAGTGATTCTCAGGTAGTTGGTTAGAAGCTCAGTGCCAGCCCTGGTGAAAATGACCCCTGCCCTCAGCAGAAATGATAAAAGCTAAAATAATGCTTTTATATGGAGGTGATTTGTTTTAGAGACTTACGCTCTATTCTAAAATTTTCTCCTTCAACCTTTCTGTTAACATGTTCTGTTATGCCCAATGCCCCAACTGGACAACATGATATATTTTAATTAGTTTTTAAATTGTGTGATATATATGGCACGCGGTGTGCCTGCCCGAGCGCACACATGGGAAATGACAACTTTCTGCCATTCTCCCCTTCTACCCTGAGCTCCACAAATCAAACTTTCCAGATAGTGCAGGCTTAGGATCAATGAAATTCCAAAGTCTAGTCTTCGGGACCGCTTCTTGGAGCTAGTGGGAAGGTTCAGGGTTAGGTGCCTGGGGCTAGAACCTGCTGTGCTGGCTGGAGACCAGTTTGAGGCTCAGAGTGAACAATAGGATGCCGGTATAATTTCCTGTAGTGTCACAGCGTGAAAGAACTTAAATGCATCAAGACTTGTCTAGTACATTTTATTATAAGTGAGGTTGAGCTACTTCTGCCAGTTCAGCTGTTACCAGGTTTTTATTACTTGTAACCACAAAGGATGTTACTATACTGGCATTTGTTTTTAAAAAGCTGTCGATATTCAACCAGCATGCCTTGGACTCTATTGTGGGAAGACCCTATTATTTAAAAACGGCTCCAGTGAAATCTATGGAGAATGTGGGGTAAGTCCTATGTTAATATTATTTTATTTTAAGAACTATCTACTTTGGCAACTTTGTGCATGAAGAATTTTTTGTTTTAAATATAGTCACAAATGTATAAGAATGTGGTATTAATAAAAGCCTTGTTTATATTAGCATGTTGATAACTATTTAAATCTTTCTTGATAGTCACAGATATTAAAAATATTTTATAATGTCTAATTATTGTTTAATGATTTATCAAAGTGTTTTGTACAGTAAATTGATATGACAACCCCAGGACACTTCGGCAATAATTTTTATGTGATGTTACAAGGTTTTCATTGAGTATTAGTTGTTTTAGCTATTAAGTAGAAGTCTTCACTGAGTGTTTTGCAGACAGCACAGATGATGTAGATTTCTTGAAGTATTTTCTTTTTTAGATTTCTTTTTATTCTGCTTACAGGTTTTCTTTTTAATTTCTAAAGGCTATCCATATATACTAAACTGGTTAAAATAAAATGGGATTCCCTTATAGAATGATCCCAAAACACTACTTGTGTATAAAGCAATGCTTCTACATATTGTAGGTGTGCCCAAGAGGCCAGAGGACCAATGCACAGAAGTACTGTCAGCCTTGCACAGAGTCCCCCGAGCTTTATGACTGGCTCTATCTTGGATTTATGGCGATGCTTCCTCTTGTTCTACATTGGTTCTTCATTGAATGGTACTCGGGGAAAAAGAGGTGAGCACATTCTGATTGTACCTGGGTGGACTAGTGCTGGAATAAAGATCACATATTGTGATGCTGAGTGTGCGATCTTCTGCTAACCTATATATCCCCTGCCTGACTGTCAATCAGAAGAATAATTACCCTTCACTTGTTTCAAAGGGACAACCTATTTTTTTTCTGAAATGAAAAAGAAATAGCAGGGCATATCTTAGTAGGTGTTAATGAGACTCTGCTAGAGAATATTATTTCTTAAAGATGATACTGAGTTTCTGCAGGAGTTGGTTAGGATCACAAGCTGTTACTGTTTTAGAACAAATACTTTATAACTTCATTTAATGCTTATGGTCTCGTATATTTATGAGAGCTGACTAGTGCACTGTTAGTGCATTTGTTGAGCAGTGTATTTTATGTGTGGAAGATCAAAGGGAGAGAAGAAGTAGAGAGGAGAGATGGGTACGTGATGACAATATAAATCCATCTTAGGGATGTAGTGAGAGTCACAAAGAATGGGGAGAGAAATTATGCCTAATAGGACCTAGAAGACTTAAGAAATGCTGAAACAGTTTTGGTAGAAAAAAGATGGAGGGATGGCAATGTGATCTGAAGTGGCCAAGGTGGGGGTGCTAAAGGAAGGGAAGGTAGTGATGAAAGTGGGGGTCCCCGCATGCAGAGGCTCTTGACAAGCATCTGCCTGGTTCTTCTGGGGAGGGGCTGGGAGCAGATTCTTGTTTAGGTGTTAGTTTTGCCCTCTGCTCTTGTTTTTCCTGCTTTGGTCTTTTCACTCTCTCTAAACTCTTCACTGCCTGGCGTTATGAAGGCAGAAGGGAGTGTGGTATGGCTGAGAAACGAGAGCTAAGAGCGGGCTGGATCTGGAGGCCTGGGATGGGGAAGTCTTAGGACAGTTCATAAAGCTGGGGCCCAGTTCCAGAGCGGATGATAAAGAGCACACAGTTTTCCACACAGAGGAAGTATGTCTTGAGGGAAGACGAAGCCTGCCCCATGTGTGCAAAGAAACTTGAAGCAGTCTAGCGTGGCCGAGGAGTAGAAGGGGATGTGGAAAGGGACATCCTTCTCTGAAGTGCAGGAGGGATCCTGAAGTACCACAGTCTCCCATCAGGTGTAGCGACACAGATCAGTAAATGCGCCCCCGCGACTGTGCGGCATCCCAGAGCACACACGCCGACGGCTACAGGGTACACAGAATACAGTCCTGTGGACCTCCATCGTGTACGTGCTCCTTCGTGGACCGAAATACGATGCAGTCTAGTGCATGAGTTTTAGAATCCACCTTTACTTTTGTAGATCATGTGGCTGACTACAGACGGACTGCAACATGATGGAAAGATTCCTGTCATTGGGAATTGGGTGTGGTTTTTACTTTAAAAACACGAATTATATAAAAAGCCTACAAGACCAGATCATATATTATGCGCTTATCTAGACTTGTGCTGTCAGTATTTTTATGTCTGTAAAGTAATCCGGTTCTGCTAATTAGGAGCTCTAGTAACCCTCACGAAATAGCTGAAATCTGGAAAACACAGGACATGAAGTGATCTCTGAGGAGTCTTCTCTTTCAACAAGTAAAAAGGGACTAGAGAGATAGCTCAGTGGTTAAGAGCACTTGTTACTCTTGCAGAGGACCCAGGTTTGGTATTCAATGTCTACAGCACCGGTGGCTTGCAACCATCTGTAGCTCCCGTCCCACGGTATCTGACCCCTTCATCCATAACTCCAATTCCAGTGGCTCCAACACCCTCTTCTGACTACCACAGGCACCAGGCACTCACTAATAAGTGCATGTATATACATGCATATACATAGGCTATTAATGAAATTAATCAGCTAGTTAATTAACCAGGTATTTAACACTTAGATATTAACTGACTAATTAGCTAAATAATAATTATTCTAATTGTTTTGAGACAGGATCTTACTTTGTAGTCCAAGACGATGTATAATTTACTCTGTAGCCCAGGCTGGCCCCACATTTGTGATACTCCATTTGCCTAAGTCTCCCAAGTGCTGAGATTGTAGCCATGAGCCACAGCCCCCGCTAGACTAGAAACACACTACTTGCCTCCGTGGAAACTGGAAGTGGCGCATCGTGATGCAAACCTCGTGGCTGCTGAGCTTGCCTTCTGCTTCGTAGCTGGCACCTTCTTTCTGTGACCTCACATGGCAGAAGGGACAGAGAAAGTTCTTCTGACCTCCTCAAAAAAAATTCTAATCTCTTTCCTGAGGATTCTACAACCCTGACCTACCGACACTATCACACTGAGAGTGTATTTCAGCGTAAGAATTTTAGAGTAGACAAACCTTCGGACCATAACAACAGGTTGTCTGAGGTACTGGCGTGCATGACTTGTCTGATCTTTAGAGAGTGCAGCTTCCAGATCATAGCTGAGACATTTAGGCCCTGTATGCTGAGCTGTGCGCGCGCTCGACTGAAGCTGACTGCTGGGCTTGTGCCCCTGTCTCTGCAGCTCCAGCGCTCTGTTCCAGCACATCACTGCACTGTTTGAGTGCAGTGTGGCGGCCATTATCACCTTGCTCGTGAGTGACCCAGTGGGCGTCCTTTACATCCGTTCCTGCCGAGTACTGATGCTGTCCGATTGGTACACGATGCTCTACAACCCGAGTCCAGACTACGTGACCACAGTGCACTGCACCCACGAAGCAGTCTACCCGCTGTGAGTATTTCTTTAGACCCAAGACCACTGAGAAAGAAACGGTTGTAGATTCCATTGATTGCGACAGATAGATCATTGTAAGCGTCTGGGTATGGGAAGAGATAGTAGAAATTGTTTTCTTCTCTGAAGGCATACAGCGAATAACAGGAGCAAATATTATTTTTGTTTTTAAAACATAGTCTCACTGTATGGACTAGACCGTCCTCAATCTCATTATCCTGCTTCAGCCTCTTGAGGACTGGGATTCCAGATATGTACTGCCATGCTCAAGAGAGATAGAGACAGAGAGAGAAAGTTTGACAATAAGCCCAACACCTAAACTGTATTGTCAGCCCAGAACATCTTAGTGAGAGAAGGGGAAGTGTTTTTGACATTAAAAAAAAATACATGCACACATAGAATTCTAGGAATACGTTTTCTGTGTTTCATAAAGGTTTGTTTTGTGCTGATAAAGTTAATTGCACGTTCCAGAATCTTCTCTAGGTGATTCAAGCTGTCATTGCTTTCTCTTGTCTTGTTTTTGTTAGCACTTAAATCAGATGAAGTGTTAATACACACACCAGGACATGTGCACACATAATAGAAATGGACTTTAGTAAAGATATACCTTTATGTGTATTTATGTGTGTGTGTGAATGTATGCCATGTGTGTGGTGCCATCAAGCTAGAAGAGGGTCCCAGGCCCCTTAGAGATGAGGTTACATTTGGTTGTAAGCCTCCTGACATGGGTGCTAGAACTGAACTTGGATCTTCTGCAAGAGCTTTCTACCATTTTAACTGCTAGCTATCTCTCTAGTACAGGTAAGTTGTCAAAGTCAAATTCTAATCAAATCCATAGTTCAAACTACTTGCCTAAATTATGAAAAGTTATTGTCTTTTTTGTCTATATTAAACTTTTACTACTTGTTCTTTTAATTGACATATCCAGTCATACTGATTGAGATACCTTATTCACATGCATCTGTACATGAAAGTTTCTGTCCCACCCGGTCGTAGTGAGTGGTTCAGTTCCACACAGAGACTTACATTAATTTTAAAGTGTTTGACCTATTGCTCAGGCTTATCACTAACTAATTCTTACAACTTAAATTGACCCGTAATTCTTATCTATGTTTAGCCACATGGTTTGGTACCTTCTGTCAGCAAGGCTTTCTTATCTTGCTTCTTCTGAGTCTGGCAACTGTGTCTCTACATTTCTTCTTCCCAGGATTCTCCTAGTCTGGTTGCCCCACTTATACTTCCTGCCTGGCTACTGGTTAATCAACACTTTATTAAAACAATACAAGTGACAAATCTTTACAGTATACAAGAGCATTATCCCACAGCATGCTGTATGCTGCCTATTTTCATGGCTGTGTGGTGTCCAGTATGAGTTTACCATAAAATTAACTGCTTTGCTATTGTTGAATATTTTGTTTATTTCTTCTTCTAAAATATATAAACATTTCTAAAGTTATTATTTAAGATGTATTTACCTTATTTTATGTGTACGGGCATTTGGCTTGCATATATGTCTGCATCACATGTGTGTGGTGCCTGCTAAGGCTGGAAAAGGGTGTCAGATCCCCTGAAGCAGGAGTACAGAGGATTGTGAGCTGCCTTAGGGGTGCTGGGAAACGAACCCAGGTTCTCTGCAAAATCAGTAAATATTCTTAAATGTTGAGCCATTTATCCAACACAATTTTTAGGATTATTGAGATATTTTCAAATAAACAAACAAAAAAAACCATGTGTGTGTTTGCTTGTGCCTCCTTCTGCCAGTTTCAGTATCTTAATGGGTAGACTTAGTGCTTTTAAGCCTTCTTTTAAGAACTTTGATCTAAGAATGTCAAGGGTGGAAGTATGTTGCACACGTCTTGAGACGTCCCTTGTTTTGCAGGTACACCATCGTGTTTGTTTATTACGCATTCTGCTTGATGCTCATGATGCTTCTCCGGCCTCTGCTGGTGAAGAAGATCGCCTGCGGACTAGGGAAGTCGGAGCGATTCAAAAGCATTTATGCTGCTCTTTACTTCTTCCCCATTTTGACCGTGCTGCAGGCCGTGGGTGGAGGCCTCTTGTGTAAGTTTGATGAGTGAAAACTCAGTGTTCTCCTCCCAGCTAAAGTTCACAGATTTAACTAAAGTCATCCTTTAACCTTTGAAGGCAAACCTTAGTGTAGATTTTTGCTGAAACATGGTGTTATTAAAAACAGAGTGGACTAGAGTTTCTCAACAGAATGAGGCTGAAGGTTGTAACTAAACTGGAAGATTTAAAAATTCTAGTATGAAAGTTTAAAAAGTCGCTTTATATATACAGTAGATGAAATTTTATGTTGGCAGTAAGTTTTGTGTACTGTTGTCTTAGATTTCTAAGGTCCTTTATAAAAATCTTTTCTATAAAGTTAAAAGGAAGTCTGTGTGTTAAACATTCATTTAGCAACTCTTGAGGTTGGACTGTATCTCAGAAGGACAAGGGGTAAGTCATTTAACAATGACTTACATAGTACTAGGAGAGAGAGCAGACACTTTCCAGATAGCCGAGGAAACATTGGCGGGGCGGGGCAGGGCGGGGCGGGGGAGCAGAGGGGGTACTTTTGAGTACATTTCCATTTTCCATAAACAGTGCGTGTCGCGTATGTCTTTTCTAAGAAGTCTTCCCAGAAGACGCAGGCAGGGATGGGGACTATACAGCTTGATGATGTAACTTGGTCCAAGGTGAAAGTGAGACTGGAAGAGGAAGTGGTGGCCACAGGCCCTCCTCACGTCTAGCTCACAGGGCATCTGACTCACTTGCAGTGTCTGAAAACAGGCAGGCGCTGTCCAGCTCCTAGCCGTCCCTGTTAGTGTCGGCCCACTTCAGTGTGTACCTGCTGGGCCAGACAGCTGTTCTCGCCCTAGGCCCTGGGGTCTAGAGTGTTGGGACTTTATTAGTTTTTATCGCTGTGATAAAGCACCATGATCAAGGCAACTTACAGAAGAAAGAGTTTATCTGGGCTCAAGGTTCCTGAGGGTTAAGGGGTCATTGAGGCAGGGAATTGTGGCAGCAAGTGGCAGCTATGGCAGCAAGAATAGCTGAGAGCTCACATCTCAAACTGCCAGCAGGAAGCAGAGTGAAGCAGAAATGGCATGAGTCTTTAAACTCTCAAAAGTCAGCCTCCAGCCGCACACGTCCTCCAACGAGGCCACGCCCCTTAAACCTCCCAGGTAGGACCACCAGCTGGAGCAAGTATTCAGCAGACATAAGCCAGTGGAGTACATTCTCATTCAAGCTACCCCAGGGACCTTACAGGGATTTGGGTAGAAGAGTGACGAGTGACGTGACCAGACTTCCATTTTAGAATCTTCAGGATGCGCGAGGAAGTACACCGTGAGGAAGGGGAAGGAGAGACATTGCTTTTCAGACAAATATTGCCCATCATATTTCTTCTGTAATTAATACTTTCTATTACAATAAGGAAATTTTCCTGTAGAATCCTTCATGCTTCTGATCCTTGGACAAGATTCACTAGGAGAGCCCAATAGACCTTTCCAAGTGGGACAACAATAAAGAGCTGACAGTTGCTGTCGTCAACCCTCAGGAGCACACTCTGACCCTGGTGGACTCAGGTGTTGGCGTGATCAAGGCTGAGCTTACCGATAATTTGGGAACCACTGCTAAGTCTGACCAAAATATTCATGGAAGCTCTCCGTGAAGGAGCAGTTTGGTGTTGGACTTTATTCTGCCTATCTTGGGGCAAGGAAGTGTTTGTGGTCACAAAGCACATTGATGATGGAGCAGCGTGCATGGGATTTTTGCGCTGGTGGAACCTTCACTGGCTGTGAGACCTGGGTGAACGCACTGGGTTGAGGACCACAGTGATCCATCCCAAAGGAGACAGACAAACAGAACACTGGGTCAAGGACGTAGTGAGACAGCGCTCACTGTTACCCAGTCACCCTGTCACCCTCTGTTGGGAGGAGGAGGAGGAAGAGGACTTGAGTTCTGGGCTGAAGATCTTAGGAACTGGAAGAAAGAGGGAAGCCATGGAAATAAGGAAATGATTTGGAATGTTAGGGTGATAGCCAGATAGTATTGTTTCCTAAACCACAGCTATTGTGAATTAGTTTAAAATATAGTATGTAAAGTATGACAGAAATAGCTCCATTGCAGGAGCGTTAGACTGAAGATTTTGCTAACAAGCCTCCATTCTTATTCGTTTTGCAGTCTTCTGCATTAGTCACAGAGGGTACATACCAAATTCATGATTTGGGAAAAGAAGTTTGTTTTTTTTTAAACAAAGAGATGTAGTGTGAACATAGTACATGGGGCAGCTTCTGGTAGCTGGTGGCTCAGCACACTGGGGATCTATGGCCTGGGGAGGAAAGGGCTGGGAATGCTTAGGAGGTTCTTTAGCCAGTATTTCTGTGTGATCTACCTCTGACCCACCAGGGAGAACATGCTGATTCCCGGGCCCTAGCACAAGATCTCAGCTTTACATCCTAGCCTGTAAGAACCGCTCTTAATCCTGTGTCTCACCCAGTAGTACCCATCTGTCCCCTTGAAGTTGGAATTTTCTTATGAGATCATACCGCATATAGTTAGCATTGTTATTTATGTGTGCTTTGAGTGAGTTTTGTTTTGTTTTGTTTTGTAGTGGCTGATCGAGGGCACAATCCCTAACATAAAAAGTTATAGGTGTTATTAACTCAATTCTAAGCTAAATTGATAATTGCGGCCTATTGATCATTGAGGCTTTTGGCCACTACATCCAAAATTACGTTTGTCCTAGATATGCATTGTAGAATAATTGGAAGCTTTGTAAATTGAGTTATTTAAAAATAACTGTATAGAAATAATTCAGGGTATTTTTTTCTCAACTTGCCTATTTTGTGTTCTTTTAACTTAGACATAGTAGGAAAGGGGAAACTAATGTTCTGTAGGGGAAGTGTTTGCTTGGGATATTATTGCTGTATTGTATTTGAAATAGAAATTAACAGAATTTTGCTAGGAAGACTACCAAAAGGTTGTATGACAAATAACTTTTCTAAAGACAGTGACAGCTGGGTTACTCCTATGAATAGTCTTCTCAACCAAAGCTTCCTTCTTGGCCCGTGAACAGAACACTGAGTGTTCTTTCAGTTATCTTGTTTGGCACCTAGCTCCTGTAGCATTCTAGACACAAGGGAGAGAGTTTGATTCTTTTCAATTAATCTTTCAGCTGGATCAAATCTCTTAGCTTCTCACAGGTGTGAGATCGATTTGCCCTTTTAAGAGTTTGAGAAAAATTTAAAAGACAAATTTGTTATAGTGTGAAAATTATATGACACTCATATTTTGTTGTTTATGAAATTTTATTGGGAAAGAGGCATAGCTGCCCATTCACATGTGTCCCGAGCTGTTTGCATGCCACATCTGTCGAGTCGGGGAGTTGAGGTGGAGATTGTGTGGCCTAGAAGGCCGAAAATATAATTCACAAAGAATTGGCTGCCAGTCAATAGGTGATAGGACTCAAGTCTCTGAAGGGCTGAGAACAAATTCACAAGGGCTGTGTTTTAGCTGCTGGTTTCATTTGTCAGTTTCTAATGCAGGATCCGTGTTTGTTTTCCAGATTACGCCTTCCCGTACATGATATTAGTGCTGTCTTTGGTTACTCTGGCTGTGTACATGTCAGCTTCTGAAATAGAGGTAAGAAACTGCTTTTCCTTTGCTACGGTTTTAGGTTTTACTTTTTCTTTTGAATGAAACGCGATAATCGAATGGAATAGTGCATATGATATGGTAAGTACATAGGAGATGGTAAGATCCAGCAGTTGATTCACTGGTTCTTGGCTAATTAATGTCACTTGTACCTCTTTCGATAATTTTATGGGAGGTTATGTGGGACGGCATTGTATCTTTTCTTGGGAAATTAGTGAAGTAGTCAGCGCTCCTATCAAACAAGATGACGAAAAGTCATCTTACAGAATTTACCCATATAGCAGAAATGCAGTTATCGATCGACACATTCAAGTTCACTGATACTGTTTTGAAAGACACACAGAAATACTTCACTACACACAGAACTGATTAAAAAAAAAATAGTTTACTAGAGATGTCCGTGATTATTCATTCCACACCAGCTATGCATCTCCCTCTCAGTTTCTCCTTTGGTTGGGATGTTTTTGCCCTACAGTAGCTATTTCGCTGATTACACCGATACTAGCACTTCAGTTCCGATTGGCTCTTTTGTGATTTTTTACTGTTTCAGTGGAACACCACTATAATGAGTGTCTTAGTCAGGGTTCCTATTGCTGTGATGAAGCACCGGGACTGAGCAGCTTGGAGAGGAAAGGGCTTATTCGGCTTTTGCTCCCGCGTCACTGTTGATCATAGAAAGAAATCAGGACAGGAGCTCAGACAGGGCAAGAGCCTGGTGGCAGGAGGTGACGCACAGAGGCCGTGGACGGGCGCTAGTTCCGGCCTTGCTCCCCGTGCTCGCACAGCCCGCTTTCTTATAGAACTGAGGGACACCAGCCCAGGAATGTGGACCCACAGTGGGCTGGGTTCACCCCATCGGTTACCAATTAAGAAAATGCCCTACAGCTGGGTCTTATGAAGGCATCTTCTCAGCCGAGGCTCCCTCTTTTCAGATGCTTCTAGCTTGTGTCAAGTTGACATAAAACTAGCCAGAACAAACGAGGAACCTTATTTTTTAAATGTTTTAAAGTTTTACATTGTATATATTGTCTTAATTTTGTTATAGTATATTTAAATTATTTCATTAACCTTTTATTTTTTAGTTGTGTGCATGTGTGTGTGCTCAAAAGCCTAAGTGTACGTGTGAGGGTGGTTCAGTTCTCTTCTTCTTCCCTGTGGGTCCTGGGTATTGAACTCAGGTGGTCAGGCTTGGTGGCAACTGCCTTTACCCACTGAGCCATCTTGTTCCAGATTATGTTTTGAATTCAAAATATTTTTGGCCAAAAATAAGTATTGTGATTCATTGATATGTAGGCCATTGTTGTAAAGTAGAACACCCTACCATCACATTTTTAAATACTTTATTTTTAAGGACTAAGGTATTATCTGTTTACAGTATAAGCAATAAAATGAGAAAAAAATCATATATTTGACATTTTAACTAGGACAGACATTCATAAAACTTTTAAAATTTTTCAAAATGGGCAGTTTTGTACATCTCTTCTGTAATTTTCTTTCCAATGATGTGGCTTTTAGATTCTGTTTATCTTAAGACAGCACAATGGCACAATTTCCATTAAGTACCTTAATAGCGCTGATTACAAAGCTCTATCTGGAGCAGACCTCCCAAGGATTTAAAGGCCCAGCTCATAGACCCTCATGCTGTGCTGTGAATCTACTGCTCACAGCAGTTAATGTGTGTTTTCTCAAACTTCTTATACTCAAAAGGACACTAGAGAAAACAAGGTAACTCTTTTGAGAGATGGTTGTTGATACCTCTTTTTCTAACACACTGGTGACAGTGTGAGGTGAGGCCATACCTGGAACTCGTAGTGGCCTCAGGTAGGGGCAGTAATGGAGGAACTGAATGGAACGATTTGATGGTGATTGTTCAGCTTGCTCAGTTTGTAGATAGCTCATTGCTTCTTTGTAATCTTTAATCAGCATTGCAAGTGACTTAATCAGAGAAGACGGGAAATTAATTCTAACTTTTCATTAGCCAGGAAAAGATCAAGGTGTATGTTGGAGTATTTGAATAAAATCTGCATATTTACGGATGAGCAATGCTCTTTCAGATCAGCTGCTCACTCCTTTGGTTCTCTGTCTCCAAGTGTCTGCTCTGAGGATGTTTGTGTTTTCAGTTAGATCTGTTCTCAGGAACTGAATCCAGGGAAAGACACTCCAGGTCGAGATGAGCCCATGAGCTGTTTAACTGAAAGAAAAAGTTGAAGGGTAACCCACTGAAAATTCCTTCACTGTTTATTAGCACATTTCGATTTTACTTCTATATTGATTTGATCCTTTGAGTTTCTCTACGTCCTCACACGGCGCTGAAGATGAAAAGAAATCAGGTGATTTCTTAGTGAGTCTTTCTGCTGTCTTGAGTGTACTCAGACGGCAGATACTGGAAACGTTAGCATCATGAAGGTGAGGTTTATGAAGATGCAGTAGATCTGGACGTAGGGAGTATACACTGTAGACTTCCTCTTCTAGTTCGTGTCTTTCTGAAGAAGCTCATGTTTTCCAAGTGAATAGTGATGTAAATGAAAAAGGACCAAGAGATGTGACTAAGTGTGGCTGTTGAGGGCCTTTGTGGCCGTCTGGCCAGTACGGTGGCTGCACTGGGTGATTGGGGCAGCTCTTGAGGTCTATTTAGCTCATGCAGTCAGGGTTCTTGGCCGTGACTGGTGAAGACAAGTGGTCTAGCTGAGTTTTGCTAATCTGTGTTTCTCTTCTTTCTCATACACGATCACATAGAACTGCTATGATCTCCTGGTCAGGAAGAAAAGACTCATTGTTCTCTTCAGCCACTGGCTGCTGCATGCCTACGGGATTGTCTCCATCTCCAGAGCTGACAGGCTGGAACACGACCTACCGCTCTTGGCTTTGGTACCAACACCAGCCCTATTTTACCTGTTCACTGCAAAATTTACCGAACCATCGCGGATACTCTCAGAAGGGGCCAATGGACACTGAATACATAATGCCAACAAACAAAACAAATAAAACCCCTAAAAAGTATTCTTAATAAAAAAAAGTAAAGAAGAAATTAAAATGTATTAATAGCATTCTGTCCTACATGGGAGCAAGATTATCTGGACATTTTAATGCTTGTTTTTTATCCTTTGATTTAATGGACCTTGTGATTGGACTCGGAAATCACACAGCATCATGGTACTGTGCTATACATATGTTATCTGTCACACTGGAAGCCCGGATAGCCATGTTTCTGTGCGCCTGTGCTTTTGAGTGTCTCCCAGCTTTTTGTGAAAACCCAGCATCAAGTATATTCGGAACTCCTTCGCTGTGGCATTCTTACTCCTGCCTGTGAGCTCGGCCTCTGGCTCTCTCCGCTAAGGGATTACAAAGGCAGACCCACTCGTGGAGAATGAGGGCAGCCGCAGAAGCAAAGGGTGTTTTTTTGTCTGTGTCTATTTATTTTCACCAGTACAGTATTTTAGTAATATTGCAAAAATAAAGCATAATTTATATAATGAGCTTTCTGTTCATAGACAGACAGATTGGTTGTGGATGTGTTCAAGTTATTGTTCCTGTAAAGAAGAAAACAATAAAGAGTTTAACTGTAAAATAACTCAGTGTTCTGACAAGTGAGTCTTTTTCCAACGGCGATTATGGAAATAATTAAAAATTTTTAAGTATTAAGATTAATGCCCCATTTGTCTACTGGATAAATATGCATACTCCCCTCCTCTCATCTTATTTCTTCAAATGCATTTCTGAGTCAGGATCTTATAACTAGAAGTATCTTAGCTAGAATGAGCTACAGGAACACCTAGCTGGTTCCTCTGTGGCTGGTTTTGGATAGGTAAGCTATCACGTTCATCCTCTGAAGGCTTGGAGAGACTCATGTCACAGCCATGGGAACAGACTAGAAATGTTAACACTTGAGCCAATAATCTGGCTATGTGTATTCATTTGTAGTGGTAGTGTTTGAGGGGTTATTCTCCGGTTCTGCTCCATAGCAACCTTGGAGACTTACATTAATGCAATGCAGCAGAATACAAACTCGGTGCACTCACCCAGTGGGTCTCTGGAATTCTCTAGGTTGTTTCCTTAAGTTATTTACTGCTCCTAGTTAAGGCGTTTCTCCTCACAAGAATGGAGCGAGGAAAACAGACCATTTTGCGAGTCTTCTTTCGCTTCTTTTCTGTAAGAAAAAAACATTTAAGTTCTATTTGTGTTTTACATAGGTTTTGTGGTTATTAATGTCCACTAAAGTCCTGACTTGTTCCAAGAATCCTCGAGTGGCTAATTACGTAGTCTGTACCTGAGAGGCGATGTGTCTGATTGCCCGTGGCGAGCCACTGGGCCCTTTGCATTCTAAGCTGTTTGTAACAGTTACCTTCCTGTATACCATCCCAGCAAAAGAATATGTGTAAAAGGAGGAGTCATAAAAAAATTACAATTCTCCAAGGGCAGATACTTAATATTGGGTTTTACAATCTGCTTTCATAGAAACAAGGTTATCAATATTATAGCCACTTTGGTCGCTCATGTTCAGTAAATAGTTTGATAAAATGTGTCTATAGCTAGGCCGTGGTGGCACCTGCCTTTAATCCCAGCTCTCGGAAGGCAGAGGCAGGCAGATCTCTGTGAGGTTGAGGTCAGCCTGGTCTACAAGAGCTAGTTCCCGGACAGACTCCTAAGCTACAGCAAGCCATGTCTTAAAAAAAACCAAAAAAGAAAAAGGTGTCTATTTTAAAAATGTGCAAAATAGCCCTCAGCTTAGCTTTGGTCTTGACTGAAGTCCTTGGGATACACTGTAGTTTTTACTGTTGTGGGCTAGAGTAATTATTTTGCTAGTTAGTCCAGAATAATTTGAAAGGCATTTTTTTTCTTAATTTGGGTTTAATGATGAGTTTAACAACATTTACCCAAAACTATCAGTTTCTAAGACTTGGCTGCTCAGTGGAGCCACGTCAAGATTTAAAAACCAACATGCCTGACCTCCTCCTGGGCACTCATGTCTCATGTTGAACTAGTCTGGGATACAGCCTCAAGGTAGATTCTTTTCTTCAAGCCTCCTTGTGGAATGTTTGAGAACCACTGGTCTGAATGAAGGTCTTCCTAATCTGAGCTTTGTTTTTCCAAGAGAACTTCTTGGCTTGGTTTGGTTTGGTTGACCTTTCTGAGACAGTCTTGTTATGTAACCTGGGGTGATTTGGAACCCTTTCAAATCGTTCAGCAGATGACTTTGTTTTTCTCTCTTAGATGTCAATTCTGCTGCAACTATAAAATTAAAAGCAATTTATTTTTCAGAATTAAATGCTCGAAATGTGCACAATAATATTGAGTAATTTTTCCATCACAAAAATGAAAAGAAAACTGACAATTGTAAGAGTTGATTTTTTTAACTCTTAAAACATTAGGTGATCTAAAAAAGTCTTCTGCAAGGAATATATGATTTGATCAATAAAAAAACACTCGTGTAACCTAAGTTACTGTGTATAATGTTCAAGGGATTTGGAATTATAACTGAACAGATAATTCTCAAAAGAAATACAAAGGGCCAATAAGTGTTTTTGAAAGTCCTCAATAGCCTTTGCCTCCAAGGAAATGCAAAATAAAGCTACTTTGAGATTCAGTCCATCTTAGCCCAGTCAGAATGGCTGTCACCAAGAAGACAAACGCTTTTTGCTGGCAAGACCGTGGAGAAAGGGGAGTTCCCATCTACTGTTGGCTGGAGTGAAATTGGCTCAGCCCCGATGAGAACCAGTGTGGAGGTTTCTCAAGAAAATAGAACTAGAGCTACCATATGACTCGTTCCACATCCTTCCACAGAAATATGCGCTCACCTGTGTGCATTGCTAATGCATCGCAATAGCAAGGAAAATGGAATCCGCCTAGATGCTTAGCTACAGATGATAATAAAGTGTGGTACGTGTGTACAGCGCGATTTTTTCTATCATAAAGGAAAAAAAAATACGAAACTTGTAGGAAAATGAGCGACAGTGGAAATATTAAATCAGGTTATCGGCTCAGAAAGTCTAATTCGCTCTTATATACAGATCCCAAGCTTTTAACTTTTATGAGTGTGCATGTAATGTGGGGCTGAGTGTGAATGGCTGGCAGGAAACTAGAAAGGGGTCTGTGTGGGGCAGGCACCGGGGGCTGCAAGAGAAGGAGCTAGGAGGGTAACAGAACTCATGTAATAGGAAGGCGGAAATGATTACATGGCACGGTGGGGAGGGGCAAGCAGGGAAGAAGGGTCCAAGTGGGGGCAGGTCGTGAAGGTGGGAAAGAGGAGCCTATGGGTAGGGAGGTTTAGCCAAAACTGGTTACATACATGGAAATGCCATGCAGTAGCCTTCTGATTAAGAAGAAAAATGAAGGACTGTGAGTATATTTAAATTTGATTTGTTTTCATTCTGGCATGAAAATAACGAAAAGAAATTCTTTAAAAAAAAATTGTAATCACTCCGTATGGTGTGTATTTGCTTGCTTGAGCGTGCGTGTGTGCATGTGTGTGTGTGCGTGTGTGTGTGTGTCCCTGCAAAGGCGTGTTGGGGGCAGTGGGTAGAGCACATGTGTCACAAAGCATGTGGAGTTGAGGGGACAACATGTAGGAGTACACCCGTCTCAGGAATCAAACTCAGGGTGTTAGGCTTGGTGGCAAAGAACTTTCACCCACTGAACTATCTCTTTGGCCCAAAACGTTTTTAATAATTTAAAAGCGACCTGTGCTGTTACTGTTTGGTTTGGATATATCTCATTACGTTTTTGCTTATAAAACAGAAAAGCTAAGAAGCTAGCTGATCACAGGGCTCAGGTAAATTCTGACATCTAGCGTTCTGAGATTCTACTCACTCCTCTTTCCAGTTAGCGACCTCCCCGCCACCAATAGTCCCTCAGCTTGGGGTCCTTAGCCAGCTCACATCTATCTGCGCCTGTCCCTGACGTTCCTGTGTGCTTTCAGCACCCAATAAGAGAGCTTTACCTCCGTAACTTCTTCACTAGAAGAGCTCCATTAATTTTAACTGTCTCTTTTCTTGTCCCGGGGGGTACTCCATAGAATAAAGACGCTAGTGTAATGGGTGTGGAGCAGGGCAGTACCTGAAGGGTTGTAATGACATATTATGTCCAGGAGGGGGCAGCAGAGGGCTGCTGTCCTGGAAGCGGTCCAGGGATTCTGGAGAACCCCAGGCAATTCAGAAGGGGGAGACTGGGTGTTCATTTTATTTCATTGTAGATGTTTACCGTTGTGTGGTCTAGAAACAAAATCAGTCTTCGTCAACCTGTGTGAGCTCAGGCTTTGTCAGAAGAGCCTTCCATGGGACTAGACACAAGCCTGCCAATGCCAACATGCTAGTCCTAAATGTTTTCTCTATAGCGTTAGGTAGTAGATGTTCTAGACTTGGAGAGTCACATGGCCTGTGTCACAGCTACTCTGGCATTTATAGCATGAAAGCACAGGCATATGTAATATACGAATGAACATGGCTATAATACACTCCACTTCTCGCCAGTCTGTAAGCTTTCCTCAAGGATACTAATGACAGACAGAAAGACTTCTGGCTGTAGTTGTTGTTTGGTTGGTTGGTTTTGTTTTTTTGTTTTTTTTTTTTTCAGACAGGGTCTCACTATGTGGCTTTGGTTGTCCTAGAATTAACTCTGTAGACCAGACTTCCTGCCTCTGCCTCCTGAGTGCTGGGATTAAAGGCCTGCACCACTATACCCTGCTTAGGCCTTTTGACCCCAGGATATGGAGACCAGTGGTCCCCAGCTTATTTTACCTCTACCTTGAATCCTAAGCTAAATCACATGTTAGCGATTTATATTTCTCTATATGTTGATAGTCAAAAGCACAAATTTTAAAGGATGACAACACCAAATATAAGCAGAATATTTAATATTTGCTTCCTAAGTCGGAACTGATGTTTGGAGACCACCAGCTTCTTTACTACCCATGATCCAAGGACTAGAAACCATGGTCTAGAACCCGCATTGTAGCCACATTTTAGCATTTAGCTTTCGGCTACATCTGAATAAGTGCCCTGATGGAGTCAGGAGACAAGTGAGTCCCTGCTCTGAACTATATGACACTTAGGAACGAGTGAGCTCTTGAACTGTGCTTTGTCTACGGTGATGAATGTGGTTGTGCCTCGTCGGGGAAATGCACAGAGCAGTCAGGTGGCTGGGGACCACAGACTGTGTGTACAGTGCATTCCACCAGGCTCCCCGGGTCTGTACAAAAACAGCTTTCAGCAGTGAAGAGGGCTGACCCACGACGTCCCAGCTGCTCAAACTTTACTTACCCAGCCAAGCCTCCAAAAAACAGGTTGTGCCCAGTACTGAAATGCGTTTTAGCCCTGGCTCTTTCCCCTGCTTTACTTTTACCCATTTTACCTTCTACACTGATCTTTACACACAATCTGATGCTTACTCGTTGATGTTCAACCCAAATGATCTCAGAAACCGCACCCATGCTAGGCGGTGTTCCTCATCATCCCATCCCCTCACAGCTGTTTCCCATGGTCCCTTCTGCTCAAGTGACTTCCTCACTGGGAGTTCTGGGCTGTATCCATGCAAGGGTTCCCTCTATTTCTCACGACATCCCTATTTTGAGCAGAGTTTGGGTGCCAATCTAATGTGACACAGTCACAGGGATTGAGGGTGAAGTAGACGGCTGGGCTGTTAGCCCATGAAGCAAGGTCAGAGGTCAGGCTACACGTCTGCATTTCAGAAATACTCAGAAGACATCCCCTGATATATTTCTTTTTCAGAGAATTGCTGTTTTAGCACCAAATTCATCTGAGGAAGGCAAGATGAAATTATATTCATTTTTTTCTGTTCAAGAATGTAAGGAGTTTACTATTATTATAAAATTCATTTAATTTTTTATGGTTGAATGTTTTGCTTGTATGTACTTCTACTGTGTAAAGGCCTGGTAGCCAGAGAGCTTAGAAGAGGGCAGGCAGCAAATCCCCTGGAGCTAGGATGGTTGTGAGTCATCCAGTCGGGCAGGGAATTGAACCCTGATCCTCTGCAAGAGCAAGGAGTGCTTTAAACCACTGAGCCATCACTTCAGTCCCAGAATGTAGGAATTAAAAGCCTTTTAAACAATGTTTCTGAATTGGGTGTTGGGGACTCATGCCTATAATTCCAGCCCTCAGGAAGTTCAGGCAGGAAGACCCTTCACAACCACACTAGACTCCACAGTAAAATCCTGTCTCAATAATAGATTATCTAGGATTTCGTTTTTTATAATGAAGGAGATTTGAGATGAGTTCACTTGAAAACTATCCTAAGCAAAAGAAAGAACTGACAGAGTATTCTAACAAACTCAACCCAAGGTCAGTACCCGTGTTTGGTGGGATGCTCAACATCAGTGAGCACAGTCCTTTCCCTCCTTTTGGTGACCAGTCTCTGAGGAGCCCCCTTATTTTGATGTCACTAGCTACTACAAGGCAGCAGGAAGTTCTACATTACCGAATTCACCAGAGTACTGTTTACGACGAAGTTCAGATGGTGTTTCCTCCAGCATAAGAACACGCAGCCGTTCAATGCTGCCCAGCAGCCAGGCACTAATGGACTCGATCCTCTTATCCCTGTATTGTAGTTTCTCTATTAGAGTCTTAATTTCTTGCAAGGTGTCTTCTCCAGTGCTCACCAGTTCCTTAAAGGAATGGCATTTAGGGGTGAGTGTGAATATAATTACAACAAAATAACATTCTGAGTGGTTTCTTTCCAAAATGATGTTATGTATGAAAAACTGGCATTAGTCACACGAAGTGACTTTTAGAACTATGCAGAGGCTATATTCTAAGCAGCCTGCCTGATTCATTCCCTACGTAGAGGAGGAGGGGAAGGGAGGTGCTGAACACCTGGTAAATACAGAGTGAGTCGGAGCTGTCAGCACAGGCTCACAAACAGATGTATCGTATTTAAACTTGCAAAGACAAAGACCAAATGAGAACAGAAGGAAAGAAAAGGAGGAGGGAGGGAAGGTGTGAGAGAAGGAGGGAAGGAAGGAGGGAGGGAAAAAAGGAGGAAGAGAGGGAGGGAGAGACTGATCATGTTGGCTGACTGGTAGTGTGAGAAGATAACTTTTGAAAGGATTAAGATTTCATAGTGACATTTAACACAATGGATGTGATGCTGACCCTACCCTGTCAACCTTCCGTAGTCTCACAATTCTGTCCACATGTGCATGAGTACAAACCAGTACATGCACATGTGAACATGCACACATGCACACACGCACACATACATACATTTAATGGCAGGTGAACTCCTTTGGAAACACGATACACAGAAGAATTCAAGAAGAATCCTCACCTTAATATTGATCTGAAATTGTGCCAGGAAATCTGAATAGTGTTCTGAAACATTTAAAACACAATGGTTACAAAAACAATCAACGTTTTAATAATTAAAAGTTTAAAAATATTTTTATCTATATGTTTCTACTTCCAGAATGATGGAGGGGTGAAAGGGCAAAAGGGCAAGAAGAAGGAAAAGAGAGGAGGAGAAGGAGGAGGAGGAGGAGGAGAAGGTGGAGGAGAAGGAGAAGGAAGAGGAGGAGGAGGAGGAGGAGAAGGATGAGGAGGAGGAGGAGGAGGAGAAGGAGAAGGAGGAGGAGGAGGAGAAGGAAGAGGAGGAGGAGAAGAAGGAGGAAGAGGAGGAGGAGGAGAAGGTGGAGGAGAAGGAGAAGGAAGAGGAGGAGGAGGAGGAGGAGAAGGAAGAGGAGGAGGAGGAGGAGGAGAAGGAGGAGGAGGAGGAGAAGAAGGAGGAGGAGGAGGAGAAGAAGGAGGAAGAGGAGGAGAAGAAGGAGGAGGAGGAGGAGAAGGAGGAGGAGGAGGAGGAGGAAGAGGAGGAGGAGGAGGAGGAGGAGAAGGAGGAGGAGGAAGAGGAGAAGGAAGAGAAGGAGGAGGAAGAGGAGGAGAAGGAAGAGAAGGAGGAGGAGGAAGAGGAGAAGGAAGAGAAGGAGGAGGAGGAGGAGAAGGAGGAGGAGGAGGAGGAGGAGGAGAAGGAGGAGGAAGAAGAAGAGGAGAAGGAGAAGGAGGAGGAGGAGGAGGAGAAGGAGGAGGAAGAAGAAGAGGAGAAGGAGAAGGAGGAGGAGGAGGAGGAGGAGGAGGAGGAGGAGGAGGAGGAGGAGGAGGAGGAGGAGAAACTCTGCCTCTACTTGACCTAAGTCAAGCCTCAGACTGAAAGAAAACTAAGTTGCAGAATATATAAAGCCTTTAGCTCAATGATAAGAACACCCAAAGCACAAGGTAATGAGTGGAAAACTTGAGTAGACAGGTAGCAGATCGCAATGTCTCTGCTGCACCTGCTCGCCTCTTGCATCGTGGTGCTGACCTCCTCCTTTGTTCTTTACCCTGAGACTCGTGTGGGACTGATATGCTGACTTCCAAGGCTAGGACACGACAATGCCACGAGAGGCCACTCAGTTCTCCTGTGACACTTTCCTTGGAACCCAGCAGTGATGTGTGGAGACCGTGAGAAGGTGTCCTGACCGGGAGTTTCCCCCAGGCACATTGAGAGCCACCTCAACTTTGAGCTTAGGTACAGGTCTTTAGATGGTTTCAGCCCCCAGATGCTGAGTGTCCAGAGAACAACAGGTGGGTCTTCTCCAAACTCTGATCACGTCACCAGTTAAATAAATTCTTTGCCTCAAGCTGCTAACCTTGTGATATTTGTTGGGTATTATTTGTTTTTTAATTTATTTTTTTATTTATGTGTGTAAGTATCTATGTATGAGTGGAAATCACAATGTGTTCAGGAGCTCAAGAAGGCCAGGAGAGGGCATTAGATCCCTTGCAGATGGTGTCACAGCCAACATGAGTACTAGGAACTGAACTCCAGTTGTCTGAAAGAGCAGAAAGTGCTCTTTGATATTTATTATGCCAAAATAGTTCATTGGTTCAAGGTAGTTCAAGAAAAGATGATTTTAAGACAGCCGAGAACCACAGGAACTAATAACCATCGCAGGGAAAGGCAGATCAAAACCACAATGCCATACCATTCTATGCTTGCGTAAATTCTAAAAATTAATGTTTATAGCATCCTCAAATTTTTAAGTGTTGGTGAGGAGATAGGGCAACAGAGTCTCTTTCACATCACTAGTTGGATGAGAAATTTGAGTAACAATGTTGGCACGCTAGCAGTTTCTTTAAAAAGCACTCAGACAATAACCATGCAGCCCAGTCATTCCATTCCTAAGTACCACAAAAGAAATACTAAGTAAAATAATCCAGAAAAATGCTTCCAAACAAATGTCACTAGTTGCTTCAGTTATGATAAATGAAGAAGGCAAGTGCCCCTCAGCTGGTGTGGCAGTGTGAATGTCAGTGGCCCCATGAGCTCACAGAGAGTGAGTGGCACTATTAGGAGCTGTGGCTTTGTTGGAGGAAGTGTGTCACTGTGGGGGCGGGCTTTGAGGTCTCATATTGTGTTCAAGCCACACCCAGTGTCTCAGACCACTTCCTGTTGCCTGTGGGTCAAGATGTAAGGACTCTCCGCTCCTCCAGCACCATGACCACCTGAACACCACCATGCTTCCTGCCATGATGATAATGGACTAAACCTCTGAGCTGTAAGGAGCCACCCCAGTTAAATGTTTCTTTTCTAAGAGTTGCCGTGACATTGGTGTCTCTTCACCAGAGACGATGCATAGCCGTTACTGCGGCAGTGCACCAGCAGGCGGCGCTGTGGCTCCCGAAAGCGTGTGGCTTGTTAATTGTGGTTGTTTTGAGACCACAATAGTTTAAAACTCTAGTCCAGGCTGGCATGAAACTTACTATGTAGCCTAGGCTGGTCTTTAACTCGCATCAATTCCTGTTTCAGCCTAAGTGTTGGATTACAGATGTGAGTTCTCCCACCATACACGTGCACATCGGGCTTCACGAGCGAATTTTTAAAATATGCTTTGCAGAGGCAAAGAAGCCAAGAGCAGAGGGGTGCATACTACGTCATCTCTTTTTGTTAATTGTTAGTGTTAGATGGCAGGTTGGTGGCGTCCAGAGCCTGGAGGTGGGTGGAAGATCAGCTGGAAGGGACAGGTGGCAGCAACCACTTTTGTAACTGGAATAAATGCCTGGCAGAAAGGACTTAAGGAAGGAGGCTATTTAGGCCTATGGTTTCAGAGGACTTCATTCACTGTGGCACAGGGGAGCAGCAGGCGGTGCTGATGGGGCTATGTGGTGGAGATTCCATGTTTCTTGGTAGCCCGGGAAACAGAGGATACAGGCCGGACTCAGGGACGGTTATAACCTTTAAAGGCCTGTTCCCGAAGATGTGCTTCCATTAGCCAGGCCTCACCCCCTAGAGGCCCCACAACCTTCTGCATGGCTCCACGAACTCAAAACAGGAGCCTGGGAAGGACATTTCATATTTAAACTGTGACAAGATATATGGTCACGAACACGGTCTACACTTTGCTGTGGTGGCAGGGGCAGCCAGGGCTCATTTATTCCTCAAAATTGTCAAATTTTTAAATGGATGCAAATGAATAAAAAACTGATTTAAATAAGAGCGAAGCTGAGTGGGGCACGACTTACTGTGCTGAGCTATCAGTTGCCAAGACAGGTCCCCTGAGTCCTGCACGGTGGTTTGCTGCTTTTCTCTGTATGTCTCGGTTTGATTCTTCAGGTAGGCAAGATGCTGAGAACGAAAGGCACACGACAGCCATCAGCGCCTGCTCACTGCACAGAGTACAATATTCATGCCGTCATTCATCAAACGTGTTGACGCTTCACCATGCCACCGACTGTTCCACTGTGTCTCCCTCCATTCACCGGAGAAGACAAAGGGTCCTGCTTTCTTACCGGTTCAGCAACCAAAGGAATAAACATGGTGCTCTAATAAGGCTGGACAAAGGAAGAAGATAAAAGAACTTCTGCCCTAGTTCTTCATATCCACAAGAAAAATGTTCCTTGCACAAAATAGAGCAATCGAAAATTCTCATCCTTTTAGTAAATGTTAAATATTTTCTCTATAGGAGGAGAGACTAGCCGGATGCTTCAGGATAAAATTCCTCTCAAGTTTGTGTCAAAGGCTAGCTGCCCGATGCTGAGTTGAGTATCTGAGGGTTGCTGAGAACCAAAGTTTTCAGAGTACACACATCTTTCTGAAAAACATTAGTCCTTAAGCTGTTTTCGCTCTACCGGATGAAGCATGTGATTGTTGGGATAATTTTCGACATTTAACAGACAGACATAAATTGCACAGAGCCGTGAAGAGATTTCCATAATGTCATCGGGCTAGTCAGTGGCCAGGCTACTTCCATTACCAGGCTCTACTGAAGGAATGGTTTTTTTATTCTTCTCTATTGGTTAACAATTCTTATAACAAGACCCAAACAAAAATCGGAGGATTTTCTCATCTAAAAGGTACATATTGAGCTGGGTAGTCGTGGCGCACGCCTTTAATCCCAGCACTCAGGAGGCAGAGGCAGGTGGATCTCTGTGAGGTCAGTGCCAGCCTGGTCTATAAGAGCTAGTTCCAGGACAGGCTCCAAAGCAACACAGAGAAACCCTGTCTCAAAAAAAAAAAAGGTACAAAATGTACTACCCGACTTTTGAAATTATTATGCACACTGAAAAGGATCAAGTCTCAGACTCTTGGGACATTGATGAAGACCCTGACTTGGAGGTTATCACAGTTTAGTGGGGGAAATGTTTACAAAGAAACAACATTCACCCTGTGAGACACTTGATGTAGCATGTCCGTCTAAACGTTCAACTGCAGATACTAAGGATAGTGTCCTCAGTGAGTGACAGACTCTAACTCACATCTCACAGACAAAGGAATCGTATATAAATCTCTGTTATGACTGTCTTGTAACATTATGAAATATAGAAATTATGTAATATTCTTGTATTATAAAAAAGGCTGTTGGAATCAATAGTTCTGAGCACTAAAATCTGAATTTAATAGATTTAATTATTAAACGTACCATTCTAAAATTAAAATGAGTAAATATTAAGTATAAACAGGCAAGCCTTACTCTTTTGAGATATAAGCCCAAAAATTAGTGGTAAATAAATTGAGACTGTAACTTTAGGGGTTAAATGAACAGACTTATTTGCTCTTGAGTTATCAGTTGATATGGTACAGACACCTTAATTTTTAGTTAGGCAAGGAAAGCTAGAACATGAATTTTACAAATGAAGGTATCTGAGTGCCCAACAACACGGGTGTTTCTTTAGTTGTCAAAGATTTCTGTAAAGAATTCCTTCATCTCTTTCCCATACTATGCTTTCTGTGCTGTTTAATAAATATTGAGCTCTTTGTAAAGGTCAGACACAGCCACAAAGCAGACAGAAACACAACAGACAGGCACTGGGGATTTACCAGGCACACACAATAGCCTGGCTAAAAACAGGCTTCAGACAGTCGGAAGACATGGGGAGAAAAGTGGAGATTCCAAAACTGGGCTTGCTCTTGGTCAGACTGATCTAAGAGGAAGTCTGTGTATATTCGTTTCTTAGTGTGGCACGGACACAGAGTGAGTGTCAGGGCTGTCACTCATTGCTGGTGGGAGGGGCATTCAGGGCTTTGCCCTCTGGGAGCCTGGCACTCTTCAGGACGACAGAAGATGTACCTCCTTTGCAGTTTTAGTTAGGATCTATACCCCATGGAACTATTTCTGTCTATCAAGATAATATGACTTGAATGGGCTTAGGAACAGGTAACAGCCCAAAGAAATTCTCCAAACCCCCAATAATAGTACTGTTGAAATAAATACTAGTCATATGGAGGAATACTATGCAGAATACAGAAGAATGAATTATACTCAGTGAGGATGAACCTCAGAGGTAGGAGACTGAGCAAAATCGTGTACGCAGCATCGCCCTTTGCTGTGGGACAATGGTCTTTTATCCTGTCACTTGTATTATTTTTAATAAAATGCTTATTGGCCAATAGCCAGGCAGGAAGTATAGGCAGGGCAACAGCGACCAGGCAGGAAGAGGAGGTGGGGCAATGAGAATTCTGGGAAGAAGGAAGTTTCAGTCTGCAGTTGTCACCCAGACAGAGAGGAAGCCAGACACAGAGCAAGCAAGATGTGACTGCTTCGCCAAAAAAGGTACCAAGCCACGTGGCTAACAGACAAGAATTATGGGCTAATATAAGTTATAAGAGTTAACAAGAAGCCTGAGATACTAGGCCAAGCAGTTTATAATTAATGTAGACCTCTGTGTGATTTCTTTGGAACTTAACAACTGCGGGAACCGGGCAGGACAGAAACCTCACTCAACAGCCCTTCACATGTAATGTTTGAATCCAGGCAAAACCAATCTCTGGTGTTGGAAGTTGGTGGTATTCTTGTGGGGAGAGGTGAGAGTGACTTGGGGGGGGGGTGGAGGTGGTGGAAGACTGCAACCTTCTAAAGTTTGTTACGTGCGTTATTCTTGTCTTTTCTCACGTGAGGACCGCTGGTCCAGGCAATCAATCCAGGGAAAGTGAAGTGCTGTTGAACTTACTTCTCTTAATTTTTTGTTTTCCAGGATGAGAAGAGTTGCCTTCTGGTCATTTACATAGACTTCATTTTCTAAGTTCTTTAGAATTTCAAAATGTTCTTTGGTTTTTTTACTTTCAATCTCTCGTAAATGTTTTAATTCTATTTTCAAACTGTCCTGCCCAAACATAAAAGACATCGTTATCTCCTAGGGGTCAAAGGGCAGGGCACCAGCCTTAGTCTGCCTAGGTCACCTGGTTCTGCACTCATCCCTGAGCCGTCTTTTAGCAAAAGCTGCTTCCTAAAAACTTGTTTCTGGATTCTGGTAAGGTGGCGCATGATCCTGAAGTGAAGTACCCTAGATACTAACAAAGTTTCACAAAACAGGACAAGCTTCGAAACCGGCCAAAGTGGGGAGCCGGGAGAAAAATGCACTGACATTTTAAAGGAAGACGGAATGTTCTAGAAGGAGGTGATATTTATTCTATGAATATGTATTTACCTGTTTATATTTCTACTGTTCGTTTTTGAGACAAGGTGTCAAGTATCCCAGGCTGGCTTCAGGACTCACTGTGTAGCCGAGGATAACCCTGAACTGTGCATATTCCTGTCTCTACCTCCCGAATGTTAGCATTACAATTGTGATCCACCATAACCAGTCTACATAGTGTTGAGAACTGAACTCGGGGCCTTACACATTTCAGACAAGTACTCTTCCAACAGATCTATAGTATCAACCCCAATTCTTTAAAAACATCATTTACTGAATATTTTTTCTTACTGAATTCTCTATGCAGTTCTTAATTATTATAGCATCATAAACCTCATGGTCTTTATCCGTCATATTACTCACTAGGAACATCTTATTAGAAAAAAGTGTGTATGTGAGTGTGTGTGTGTGTGTGTGTGCATGTGTGTGCGTGTACATTACACTTGCTTATAATGTTCTTGTCCATATTTCTTCTTACCCACAGCATATCAAAAATCATGTTTGATATACAGATATTCAAAGAATAGGATAATTTCATGTTTAATTGACCAACTCCACATAAAAAATTATAATGAAACTATAGATTGTGTATTTTGAAAGATAGTAAACATTTCTTTGCTCCTGTTCTATCTCCCACAATCTCTGCGTATTCCGCCTCAAAGAGTGCAGTCTGATCCCCATCCTATAAACGAGAACACCTAAGTCTCCTCACAGGTCCATATTTTTTTCTCTCATTATACTTGAGCTGGTTCCAGATGCCCTCACCTTCTTAATCATGTGTTAATCTGACGGAATTGAGAACCGTAATACATAGAAGATGTGTGAAACTCACTTCTGGCCAATTCTTTGAGGGCGTTTCAGAGATGATTAGATCATGAACAAAATTAGTGCATTGAGCGATTCAAATTTTGTACAGAGTATTTGGAGGCTTGGGTGGAGGAAATGGATTTCTGGGCCTATGCTTTTGTAGCTTGATCCCAGTTCCTTCTTCCTAATATTCTTCTCTGCCCCCTGGTGGCCTTGAGGTGAAAAGCTTTTCTCAGCCAAGACCTTCGTGCTGAAAGCTCAGAAACAAGAGGAGCCAGCCTATCAGGGACCTCTGAGATCAAATAAACCTTCCCTCCATTAAGTTGGTTTTCTCAGGTGCAAAACTTCCCTCCATGTGTAGATAATGAATACAATTTTAAACACCGATGTTGGTAGAATAACTTAAATAAGTCAGATTCAGAAAAACTGAGTAAATAGTATCATTCGTACATGCCAGTATTTCAAATTAAAGGAGGAAGAGAGGCAGGGTGGGTGGTAGCATCCTTTTATCCCGGCACTCTGGAGACTAGGGCAGGAGATTCACTAGTTTAAGTTGAAGACTGCCTACACAGGAAAACCCTGCTCAGAAAACCAGAGCCTGGGGATGTAGCTCCGGTGGTACAGAACTTGTCTACCATCTAAAGGCCTGGAATTCAATTTCTGACACTGCAAACAGCACAACACAGAAAGCCAAGACAGACGAACCACAGCCATTATTTACCGTGTTGTCCAAGTATCTGATGATATCTTTCTTAAAGCGGAAAATGTAGTTGCTCAATAAATTCTCCTCTTGCTCCTTCGCTGTTTAAAGAGAGGGAGAGAGAGAAAATAACTGTCCGCGAAGTAATTTGGTTTAAAAAAAAACGTATCTCAGTGTAAGAATGCACAGGCTTAACAATCACACTGTGGTAAGCTCTAAGCACATTTACCCCTGGGTCTGGTTCCTCGGGATCCACCCCGTGATCTGTCAGTTTCTTTTGGTTTGGTTTGTTTACGTATGTGTGAGAGAACCAGCGGCGCACACATGTTTGTGCTTACAGGCGTGTGGAGGCATCCGGGCCGAGTTTCTGGGGTTGGAGCAACTCCTGGCTTATTTCATAGGCGCTGTGACCTGAACTCCGATCCTCACGACTGCGTACCAAGTGCCCTTAACCACTGAGCCTTCTCTCCAGTCCCTCAACCACATTTAAAAAATAATCCCAGGGGGAGGGCAGAGGCAGGGAGGGGAGCAGAGAAAAATGTAGAGCTCAATAAAAATCAATATAAAAACAATAAAAAGAATCCCTTTAGTTGTGCCTTCTGCTTAGCTCAATTTTCTTAATTTATATGCTAAGAAGGCTGTGATTCTTTTCAGTCTTAGCACAACGTCGGGAAATTTGGTGTATTTATTGCTGTCTACATATATTCTCTATCCCTACCCACATCTAGGTTTCTTCCCTTCAACCTCCCCATAAAGTTATAGTTTTTGTTTCAACCAAGTTTCGCTCTTTAGGTCATCACAACAGTGTAAGGAAGGGATTAGTCACTAGCAAGCCAAATGACATAATGCTTCATGTCAATGGCATGAATGTGAACCAAAATCTGCACCGCAATTGCAAGGTATGTTTAATCACTACCCAGCTACTTTACAGGAAGGTGTCCATCCATTCTCAGTATCTGTTTTGGGGTTTAAATAGCTAGGTTTCCTCAGTGGAATAATCACGGGGTGGAGCAATGTAGTATGGGGAAATAAATTTTTTTCTTTTTTAAATTTAGATTTATTTTTTTTTAATTTTGTGTATGTCTGTGTATGTGTTTGTATTCACTGTGACCAGAGGCATTGGTTCCCTCTGGAGCTGGAATTACAGGCCATTGTGAGTCACCTGATGTAAGTCATGCGACGTGGGTGCTGAGAATCAAACTGGGACCTTTTAGAGAGTAATCCATGCTCTTAAACATGACATTGGTTCTCCAGCCTGGGCAAATCTCAGAAGGCAATTTCAGGGGAGGAATTCCAGTCACTGTGGGGTATTATGTCTAGCCCTACTTGATAAAGATAAAAGTTCTTCACTACTTTTCCATGACTTGGTATCTTCCCGATGACTTTTTTTTTTTTTTATAGAAATCAGCTTTTTATCCTAAAATGGGCCCAACTGGCTGGCTACACTCTGCTAACCAGGCAGGGGAACGGGATACCACCACAACACGACATGCCATTTGCCCTCAGCCATATTAAATGCTCCGTTTGGAACCCTTGTCCCATTTCTTTGCTCGCATTAAGGGAAAGTAGTTTCTCAGCTACAACTCAGAGGAAGGGCTTCACCTGGGGGCCCAACTGCTGCATTAGCTACCATTTCTATTGCTGTATCTCCACAGCCCTGAGATACAGCAATACTACCATCAGCCTTCTAGAGAGAGAGCTTTGGGGCTTTATGATGTCCTTTTCCATGGGCTCTTCTGCTCATATTCCCCTTTCTTCTGTCACCTCTACCCGGTCACTCTTTCCCCAAATCTGATGACGCTTATTATCCGACAACAGGTAAACAGAAGGTCAACAGATGAGGGCTATCTCCTTGCTGGTGCCTCCTTTCTTGTCAAACTGCAACTTTGCAGGCATGCTTTTCCACACGCTGGTGTCGGGCTTCGGGAGAGTGCTGAGATGGATGTACATGTCAGGCACTGTGTTTCACTGCCCTCCTCGCCTGGTGTGGGAACTGCGCCTGTGCCGTCCATCCAACAGGCACTAAGTGCTTCACCCTTCCATTCCTTCTTCCTTGCTGCTGTCTTCTCCTTCCCATCTTTCCTTTGTAAGAGATTCAGAGCGTGTGAAGTGTTGCCTATCTTTCTCTTTACAGTGTTTTCTTCACTCTCTGCTTTGTACTAAGAGGAGAACTTGGAAAGACGGGGGAGAATGAAGTTTCTACGAACCCGATTAAAGCATCAAGTGAAAGCCTACATGAATTGATCGAATGAAAATCTGATAAGAAATAGAAAATCAACTCAGATGGAAGAAGACAAGAGTGACTGCTCAGGCTCCTACTATTATATCTATATAGTCCTGACATTTTAAATTCTTGGAAGTAATTGCTATTCATTTTTAAGTATTTATTTCCTTCACAGTTTATCTTATTGATACAGGCTGTGCTAATCCACATCTTTACAGTTATCTGCTAGCAGTTCACTCCCTCTCCTACCCCAGAAGATTGTTATTTTATCATTTCCATCCCTGTCCTTCTTTTAGTTTGGGATCTGGCCTTCTGATTCCCATGGCTCTGTCATCATTTAGAATACACGACATCTGGAAGTGGAAGCTGCTTAAAGACCTGTTCAGAGTACCTGGACAATGCCCTCCACTTCCGGATGAAGGCAAGAGTCAAACATTCTGGACCTTAGGTGCAGGGTTAGGTGACCAAACCTAATTTTTGTGGTGGAAACAATTGTTTTTTATTTGAACACACATGGCCTAATTTTTGTGGTGGAAACAATTGTTTTTTATTTGAACACACATAGCTATATGCACACATTGTGTTAATATGTTATGCTGTGTGATGGAATGCAAAAGATACATACTTACAGACATGGTTCATACCTCTGAAAGTTCCATCTATGATAAGTCTTAAGGATAGGTCAGTGTGGGGGGGGCATTCTACTTGGAGGAAGGAGGGAGAGGAGGCGAGAAGGGGAGAAGGGAGGGGAGCAGAGGGGAGAAGGGAAGAGGGAGGGGGAACTGACTGGGAGGAAGAACTTGGTGTGGAAAGAGGAAGTGGTAGATGAAGCAAACTAGAAAGTGGATTTAATGGGATGGGCAGGTTAGATGCGCTTATCCTTGGGTGTCTGGTGGATTCTCACCTCTGTAGTGCTGGCGGAGCAGAGGGGAGAGGAGTCGTCACCAAAGCTTCATACACACCTGAAATATCGCTGTGGAGGGACTTGAGGTCCCTGTTCTTTTCTTTGTAGTCTTCCTCTGCTACCTGAAGGTAGGGGATGGTGTCCTCTAGCTCTTCCTCTTTTTCTTTGTTAATCTGCACTTCCCTAATAATTAGGTCCTTTAAAGAAAGTCAAGTCAGTTGAGGAAAGTGAGTTGGACCAGTTGTACAGCTTGGAGTAAAAGGGGAGGGGAGTACAGAGAGAGGTAGCTGGCACACACACACTCTGTGGTTGATAGCTACGGGCTGTCCTAAACAGCCGCCCTGGAGATTTGTCATTCCATCTACAAAGATGCTGTCAGTTCAGAGTCTCTGCTGCTGTGTCTCCGTTCCTACTGTCTACACAACAAAAACGTGCTTGAGAAAAACCGCCTTTGGCTCATCACGTTCTATAAGGTTTGCCCGCCTTTGGCTCATCACGTTCTATAAGGTTTGCCCGCCTTTGGCTCATCACGTTCTATAAGGTTTGCCCGCCTTTGTCTACACTGTCTGTGTTTCATTCATGCTCCAAGAAACGTGGGCAATGTAGAAACAACTGGATATAAATGAATAAATGGGAAAAGGAGCGCTGAGGAAAGCAGGAAGGTATCGGTGTATTTAATTGTGCTGCTTGGTTTTGTCAGTTCGACACGGGCCGGGGTCACTTGCGAAGAGAGAAACTCAATTGAAAACATGGCCCCACATGATTGGTCTGTGGAACATGCTCTTGAATGATGACTGACGTGGGAGGGCTCAGTCGAATGTGTGTTTGTGCTGGGAAGATGTCAGTCCTGAACCGGTGGCTTGTTAAAGCAGGCTGAGCGAGTTGTGAAGAGCAGGCCAGGAAGCGGTGTGTCTCTGTAGGTTCTGCTTCAGTTCCTGCCTCCAGGTTCCTGCATTGAGTGCCTGCCTTGGCTTCCCTCAATGTACTGTCCATAGCCTGGGCTATGTAAGCCAAATAAAGGCTTTCACGGCCAGGTTGTTTTTGGTCAGTGTTTTATGGAAGCAATAGAAACCTAACTCAAACATTCATCAATCTTGGGTTATATTTAGTTCCAATGTAATAATCATTTCTTTTAGAAAATTAGAGTAGATTTGTACGTGGTGTTTAAAAAGCAGAAACAGTGAGCTGATATTTACTCTCTATTCTCTCTTCCTTCAATGACAGGCATTCTGAGTTGTAGCTAGGGACCTGGTTCCCATCTGGAGTATGACATCCCTTGTATGTGGGTATGTCTATAAGCACAAGTCATGGGTGCTGCTTCTAGACCCAGGCCCTCCACAGAAATGACCCTTTTATCCTTTTCCTGGATGGCTGGGATAAAGGTGGAAGCCATCTTTGAATCTTCATGTCAGCCTCAGGCTGAGGTAGCAAAGATGTCTACCAGCCCTGTGCTCTTACCATGACCTGCACCAGGAAGGAGAAATGAAGGTCTGTGCTTCCATTGGAAGGACACATAAATGTCTTAGTCATTGCTCTATTGCTGTGAAGAGACACCATGACCATGGCAACTCTTACAAAGGAAAGCATTTAACTGGGGCTTGCTTACAGGTCCAGGGGTTTCGCCCATTATCATCATAGTGGAGAAAACATGGTGGCGCACAGGCAGACAGGATGCTGGAGAAGGAGTTGAGTGTTCTACATCTGGATTGACAGGCAACAGGAAGACAGAGAGAGAGAGAGAGAGAGACACTGGCCCTGGCTTGAGCATTTGAATCCTCAAGGCCCACCCCAGTGACTCACTTCCTCCATGAAGGCCACACCTCCTCCAACAAGGCCACAGTTCCAAGTAGTTCCCCTGGTGACCACACATTCAAATCTATGAGCCTGTAGGGACCATTCCTACTCAAATCACTGCACAAACACCCTCATATCAAGACCAATTCACAGAACTTTCCTCTTGCCCTGACCTGATCTTTCTTAAGGATTAACTTCCCACTGAAGTCTATATTTTTGTTTGTTTGTTTATTGGGCCGTATTTTTAGGAGACATGGTCTTGCTTAACCCAGGCTACTTCAAACATGTGATCCTCCAGATTCAAGTCTACTTTTTACTGATTAACTGCACAGGGAAATTACTCTGGAATGCACCAATACTCCCTTGCACACCCCTTAGTACCAAGTTGCAGGGAAAGGTCACACCTGCAAGGGTGCTTGCCAGAAACACAAAAAACTAGACATGGTGCCTTTCATCAATGCAGAGACAGTCATCAGTGTCTTCTTTGGATGCACTGTACTGTGGTTCCTGCTGACTTGCTATATTCACACAGCTCACACTTCAAAAGAGGCTGCTTATTTTCATATAAACTACTGAGATGTCTGGGACTCATATTCTTCTGTGAAAAATCATATAGAAGAGTTTCTCTCGGGAAGACAGTCATCAGAAGACTGTCTTCCAACATGCTATCTTCTTACTAAAGTTCCTTCCCTCATCATCTCTCTGCATCTTGATGGAATCCATTAGGAGGCTGAAAACCAAACCTTGTGTGGTTATATAATGACTATTTTTGGATATCTTTTAGTTAGGTAGTCAGATGCACACAAGTCCACAAGGTCAACTTTAGAGTTTGGTATTTAAAAACCTTTATTTTTAGTTTAGTTTTTATTCAAGTTGTGTACTTGTTGAAGGAAGGATTGTGACCCGGCAGAGCAAACAAAGACAAAGATGGGTTTTTATTGGGGGTTGGGGGGCATTCTCATAACCCAGTAGACCCAAGCACTGATCTTGGACTCTACCATGATGGCACGTTAGATGTGAAAGGTGGATACCCACATGCGTGGACATCATAGTCCTTCTGCCTTGGTGACCCCAAGTTCAAATGTAGCTCAGTCTCACCTTGCAGGTCACTGAGAGTGCCAGTCCCTAGACTCTGGTTTCCCACAGATCATTCCCACAGCACAGGTAAGTCGTCCTTAATATAAGCAGGGCTGCAGGATGATACTGTGATGATCTCATCCTACCTTTCCAGACTAGTGGGTTAAGAACCCCAGAAGTTTACCCAAGGTCAATTTTCAGGATGATTAACTCCCTAGTATAGATCTTGTTTCTCCCTCTCTCTCTCTCTCTCTCTCTCTCTCTGTCTCTCTCTCTCTCTCTCTCTCTGTCTCTCTTGGTTTTTCGAGACAGGGTTTCCCTGTAGTTTCTAGAGCCTGTCCTGGAACTAGCTCTTGTAGACCAGGCTGGCCTCGAACTCAGAGATCCGCCTGCCTTCCTCCTCCTGAGTGCTGGGATTAAAGGTGTGCGCCACCACCGCCCGGCTCTCCATCTCTTTGATACAGCATCTTCCTCACAGCTTCTGTATTGCCACCAGAATTACCATTAGAATGTTTGTGAAAAAAAGCCAGAGATAAATATGCATATGCTTTAACTGCAATTTAAAGATATTATAATGAAGAAGCAGAAACAAATATCTCCAGGCTTTAGCATTGCATAGGTTAAGAAATTCAGTTATGTATTTTCTACACTGCTCTTCTGAAGAAGGGTACATGGGAATTACAGCCACACACTCGAGTACATTCATTCACCTCCACTTGTCTGCACAGGGCCAGGGATGTCGGTGCCATCTTTTTTTTTAAAAAAAAACTTTTTTTTTATTGAGTTATATATATTTCTTCCCACTCTCTTTCCTTCCTCCCTTCTCCCCTTCCACCCTCCCGCCCCACCAATTCTCTGGAGCTGTGGATCGTAGTCTGTTGATCCTCTGCTTTGTTTTATATCTTCTATCCACTTATGAGTGAGTACATAGCATGTTAGTCGTTCTGAGTCTGGGTTACCTCACTTTGAATCAGGATTGTTGCCTACAACCTTTGCATCGAACACTTAGCTCCCTATTGTTATTTGGGGTGGTAGTGGTGGTGGTTTGGAAACAAGTAGGTGGGATCTAGCTGGAGGGAGCAGCTGATGGGGCAATGTGCCTTGCACTGGTGTTTTGCCCATGGTTCCTTCCAGACTCTCTCTTTCTTTTTTCATTCTGGCCATGAGAAAGCAGCAACTTCATTCTACACGGTCTCTTGATGCCATGATGTTCTACTATAGAGTAATCCTTCTGTATACTGTGAATATGTATTACTCTCATTGGTTAATAGAAAAGCTGATTGGTCTATTATAAGGCAAGATAGGATTAAGCAGAGATTAAGTCAAATTTGAGAACATTGGGGGGAAGAAAGGTAGAGTCAGAGGAGTCTAGAAGCAAGATGAATGTGCCGTGTTGAAAGAAGGAACCACCATGGAACCGAGGGTAGATGAGAAAGATAGATTAAGTGTAAGAGTTAGCTAGTAATAAGCCTGAACTATCGGTCAAGCATTTATAATTCATATTCAGCCTCTGAGTTGGTTATCTGAAAACTGGTGGGCAGGAAGGAAACATCCACCTATAGTCCTGTCTTATCACAAACTCATAACAGTGGAGCAAGCCATGGATGTGAGCCTCTGAAAGTATGAGTTTAAAATAAAAGTATTTTTTTTAACTTGTTCTCCTGTGTATTCATCACATGCAAATGGAAAGCTAATTAATGTACCTCTGCTGGCTTGAATGAAAAAATGTCCCCCATAGTCTTGGGCATTTGAGTCCTTGCTCCCCAGTGTGTGATGTCATTTGAGAGGCTTAGGAAGTGTGGCCTTGCTGCAGGAAGTGTATCACTGGGGCAGGCTTGGAGTTCTTAATACCTTGCCCTACTTTCAGCTTGCTCTCTCTGCATCTGGCTTGTGGTTGAGATAGCAGCTCTCAGCTCCCTGCTCTGACCACCTTGTATGTCACTCGCAGCCATTGTCTCCCACCAAGAATGGACTCTTTGCCCTCTGGAACTGTAAGCTAAAAAAAAAAAAATCTTTCTTCGACTCGGCTTTCCTTCCCACAATCCCTCGCGCCCCGTCCTTTCCAGCTTAGGCCGGGCAGAATGGTTCCCGCAAAGAAGGGTGGCGAGAAGAAGAAGGGCCGTTCTGCCATCAGCGAGGTTGTCACCCGAGAATACACCATCAACATTCACAAGCGCATCCATGGCGTGGGCTTCAAGAAGCGTGCTCCTAGGCCACTCAAAGAAATCCGGAAATTTTCCATGAAGGAGATGGGGGACTCCAGATGTGCAGATTGATACCAGCTCAATAAAGCCGTCTGGGCCAAAGGAATAAGGAATGTTCCATACCGTATCCAGGTACGTTTGTCAGAAAACGTAATAGGATGAGGACTCACCAAACAAACTCTACGCATTGGTAACTTACGTGTCTGTTACCACATTCAAAAATCTACAGGCAGTCAATGTGGATGAGAACTAACCTACTGAATCTCAAATAAAGTTGGAGAACTGTCAAAAAAAAAATCTTTCTTCTCTAAGCTACCATGGCTATGGCATTTTATCACAGCAACAGAAAACTAAGTAACACAGTGTCCGGCACACAGTGAATTCAAAGCAAGACAGACATCAGCAGGGTGTGTAGAGCCTCACCAACAATTAGAAGCATGCACATTACAGCTTGGATGAAACGTACACGTGCTTGACAATCATTATACACCCCAACTTCTGACCCGAATCATGAAAATCCATTGATTTTGCTTCTACCCCGAACTTCAGTCTCTTCAGCTGTTCTTCCAGGGGCTGCCTTCAAGATACCTGCCCTTACTTAATACTACCATTCAGAAAATGTGTATTTGTGTGTGCGTGGTGGGGGTGGGTGGGTGGCTGTCTGCAATCTACAACATCTAGAAGCCTCGATGCGTTTGGAGTCTGTCGTCTCCACTTTCTCTAATATCCATTCCTTGATTTACCCCTGGTTGGCTTTTGGGACTGTGTAAGGAGTTCTGGGATGCGCTCCTCAGCACTCCCCCATCTCCCGCTGGCTTCCGACAACAACTACACCCTTCCCAACAATGTTCCTTGCCTGTTGCTTGGCAAAATTTGCTTTATTTTGTTTGAGTGAAAAAGTAACTGTCCTATTTCTGTTTATTTTTTTCAGAAAAAGAAGAAAGATGCAGAGTAGACTTGTGACCCTGCCTTTGTTCATACTGGAAGATTTATTTTACATCCACACGATCAAGATCACACGTATTATCATTCCCGTTTCCCTCACAGAATCCTCCAAAGTTATGCTTAGATGCAAAATAAAAATTACCTCATATTTGCTTAATTCTTTCATTAACTTTTTTTCTTTCTTGACAAATTCCTTTTCTTCTTCTACCAATTTCACTTTAAGGTTCTCAATCTCTTTCACAAAGCTACGGATCTCCTCTTCTCTACGTTTTGTCTAAGCAGAGGGAAATGAGATTTGTCATTTCTCGCGTCACAGTTAGCTTTACATTGCTAAACTGCCCGGTAAACTCTTTTCCTTTAAAAGTTTAGTCTTCCACCAAATGGTATCTACAGCACACAGAGTACGGGAGGGTTGGACAGTGGTGATTGTACAAAGGGTAAACACAGGAGTCTTACAGGGTGCATGGGAAGTGAGGATCTGCTCGCGTGCCTCAAAGGCACACCTTGGAGAGCACTGTTCCTTCATTTGTTGCATCTCCCTTGGGCCAGTTTGCCCCCAAGCTGCTGCATCTCACCAAGGCTGATGACCTGAGTTTCATTTCTGGGACGCATATGGTAGAAGTGGAGGGCTAGTTCCATGGAGTTTTCCTCTGACCTCCACTTGAGCATTTGCTCATACATAATAGATAAATATCATAAAACAAAAAAGATTTAAACATCTCTAGTTAACACACACCAAGTAGACAGACCTCTAAAGAAAGGAAAACAATACTCACACTAACCATACACTCAGGAGAAAGGAAAATACTTTTCAGTAAAATAAGGTTTCTTTGAATATTGAGCGGATGTTAATGATTTCTAAGGTGGGGAACACCAATAATTCTAAACACTTTGGATTTCCTTACCTCTTTAAGCAATTCAGTTCGCCTCTCTTCTGCATTCTCAATTTTAGCAATAATGTTTCGCATGGTCGTCTTTATCTTAAGCAGCCAGCGTGCGTGCCTGTTTCGTGCACAGACTATTTTCCACTGAGTGATGACACTGGACATCAGAACAAAACAGAATGGCCGTTATATTGGCACAGCAGCTTACACAAAATACAAAGCAAAACAAGTCTGACTACCATTTTACTGCATTGCCTGGGTGAGAAGGCGGGATGCTGGCGGCCTCAGCACCACCCGTCGTTGGCAGTTTCCCAGTCAGGAACTGTTCTGACGTCCATCAGAACATTGTGGAAACCACACTGGGCTGCTCTCCTCTTTCAGGTTGAGGATGGAGGCGCCAGGGAAGGTAGAGAAAGCAGAGGTGTGGGCAGAAATAGTAATGGGATTACCCAAAGCACCCAAAACACCAATAAGAAACGTTCAAGGTTTAGGTTCTCAAAACAAACAAAACAAAATAAACAAAAACAAAAAAAACCCTATATTTTTTGAGACTGGTAAAAATGTACAACTTGAGCTTTATAAGTTAAAATAACAACAACAACAATACTAATAAAATATCCTTAAGTGCTAGTGGGTGCTTATTAGGTACATTTGATCTGCATACTTTTGAGGGATCGTCTCTTTGACATCCACAACAAATTCGTAAGGAGGGGGCCACCATTATTACCAACTCAAGGAGTAGGGATGAGAAGAGGTTAACTGAACCATACTTAGAACTAAAAGATAGAGTGGCCCATGTGAAAGTCTGTGACCTTAATTATTATCCCCCATGTCACCCTTTCTGCACATTGACCCAGAAGTCTGGCTGGACAGCAGACATTACGTCAATACTGGCAGTCGCAGTCTTTGGTGATTTTCCTTGACTGAGATGGAAAATTCTGGTTATTTTCAATGCAAAACAAAACACAATCTAACAAACACATCTAGACTTGAGTGAATTTATAGATAATTTAATTTAAGACAGTAATCTATTAGGCTGTAGATAATACATACTACTGATTATAACACACACACACACACACACACAATATCACATTACCTCCTCTGGATTTCTTTTTCTAGATTATCGCTCAAGATTTTTATTTGTATCCGATACACTTCCTTTGTTGCTCTAAAAACAATAAATATACATATTGGATTTTGTATTTGTAGTTTGTCAAATACATATAAAAGTCTTAACATATTTATTATAATGAGTATGGCTAATTGTAAAACAACTGAAATGTTGTTGACCTTCTTACAGAGGGGCATTTGAAGTGCTCCTGCAAGCCTTGGGTTGAATATCCAAAAATGGAGGAGAGGGTCTAGGAAAGCATTTAAGTCTCTGGAGGCTATTGGTTAAGAGAGGAATGTGGATGGCCAGAATAGAGGTGTGATCTTACCAAGGAAAGGGTGTGAACATTTGTAAAGATGCAGAAGAAAGCACAGAAAGTCAGAACCCTGCCACAGCACAGGTGAGGGGCTTGCTGCCCAGGGACTGTTCCGGGAACCCAACACTGGGCTATGGGAGGGGTCGAGATCAACAGACTGTAGAGTCACTCTGCATTCTACACAGCTCTAAGTCTGTACAATACAGAACACAAAAAGGCAAGACACATTCTTGAACTAAGAGCGGCTCTTAAGTGTGTGGCGTTTCTCCTGGTAGGCTGGAAGGAAATGCAAAGACTCCACCCCAGGGAGCAGAAGGCTTTGTTTCTAATTTTTTCCCTCCCAGCACTGCTTCATACACAGAAACAAAGTCAAATACCACTTAGGTAAAATGTGACTTTGTGTCTTTTCAAAGACGGAAAGACTCATAAATGAAACATACACTTGAAATATTGTTGCATGTGTTTTTGAAGGTCAGAAACACAAATTAAAGAATTCAAAATGGAATTAAGTCAACCAGGAACAACCACACCTCTGTCTCATATTCTATTTGAAATGATCTAGTAGCCTATTTTAGATCTCTAAGGTTCTTCACAATCTTACCTATGCTTTTTGAGTTTGTTGATTTATATATGTGCATAACATGTTCCAAAAATGATCTAAGCCAATTTAAAATAAGGTAAAAATAATACAGAATTACCAAAGTTCATAACAACATTGAGCTACACATTTGATTCTGAGCTTCTTGGTGACCACAGCAAGAACCACACAATAACTGATCAAAAGGGCTGGGTGTGTGGTGGCACCTTCCTTTAATCCCATCATTCGAGAGGCAGAGGCAGATGGATCTCTGTGAGTCCAAGGACAGCCTGGTCTACATAGTAAGTTTGAGATAGCCACGGCTACATAGTGAGATCCGATCTCAAAAAAAAATCTATAACTAATAATAAATTTGCGTTATTTGTTAGAAAAGTAAAATCTGAATGTGCCCAATTCTGTTTTCCTGCTCCTTCATAGGAGAAGGTCATAGTTTTCCTTCTGAAGCTAGCACAAAGAAAAATAGATATTTAAGTGGTTGCTTATCTATGCAGAGACAATCATGCAAAGAACCTATACCTCATGTTTGTGCTGGCTGGCTAGTTTTATGTCAACTTGACACAAGCTAAAGTCATCTGAAAGGAGGAAACCAAAGTTGAGAAAATGGCTCCATAAGATCAGGCTGTAGGAAAACTTGTGGGGGCATTTTCTTAACTGGTGGTGGATGTGGGAGGGCCCAGCCTATTGTGAGTGGGGACACCACTGGGCTGGTGGTCCTGGGTTCTATAAGAAAGAAGGCTGAGCAAACCATAGAGAACAAGCCTATAAGCAATACTCCTCCATGCCTCTGCATCAGCTCCTGCCTCTAGGCTCCTGCCTTGCTTGAGTTCTTACCCTGACTTCCTTAGATGAGGAACAGGATGTGGAAGGGCAAGACCCCTTTCCTCCCCAGATTGCTTTGGTCATGGTGTTTTTTTCCCAGCAGTAGTGACCTTATCTAATACAGTGTCACACCCAGAGCTCCTCTGCTGTGTGTGGTTTCCACACCACATGTCCTGGTTGTGTAAGCTGGCCTTGTCACTGCCTTGTATTCAAATACCGTGCTCTTTTGTGCGCGGTTTGCGCTCCTGAGTCTGTTTATGCGTTCTTAGGATGAAACAACGCAGTCAAGAAGTATCATTTTTTATATGTTTTGGTGAATTCGGTTTGCAAGCATTTTGCTGAGACTTTTTGCATTCAAGCACATAAAGGAAATTATAATTTGGTACTTTATAACTTTATAACCTGTCTGACAGTTTTTGTTGTTATGTCTGGGCTACTGGAAGTCTATTCAGAAAGTTGTTATTTATGCCTTTGTCTTGAAATGTTTTTTCTTTTTCTTGTAGCTATCTCAGAGTCTTACTCAGTCTTTTGTTTCTGCTTTGTTGGCTCTGATGGTGCCAGAGACTGAACCGAGAACTCGAGTATGAAGATGACCGTGTTGAGCCCAGCTCCCGTCTTTACATAGAAAAAAAATTTAAGTGGAAGATCATGTTATAGAGTCATAAATTCCAATTTTAAATTTGCACAATAGATACACCTGTCTTTCTATTAATATGCATACAAAATATGTGCAGCAAACTGTTAATAATTATTTCTACGGAGAGATTAGGGTAACATTTTTCCATAAGTTACACATTTTTACCTTTAAAAATTAAATCTGGGACTAAGTACTACTTTGTTGGGAGAAGTGTAAGTGACTTAGAATGGCAGAAATGACGGATAATGGTGAAGAGTGTTGAGATAATGGGCAGGCACACACTTGTCACCGGCCCTAAGTCTGGTCCTTCCCTTTGTCACTCTGTTTCTGGAGCACCTGTCTACCCCTTTAGTAAAATATTCATTGACCATGACCTTTCTGAATGTGAAACAGAGAGAGCTAATTATAAACTTACTTCCTTGTAATACACTGCATGTCCATACAGACTTATGGTTTCCAGCTTAAAGAAATAAACACAAGAATAGTAAAGATGGCAAAGGCACAAACATACTCGTGAAGACTCTCCAGGGTATCGTATCCTTCTTCCATGTTTTTGATGTCGACTTTTCTCTGTGCTAGGAAGTTTTCCTTCTGATTAATGAGCGCGATCTGTTTCTGATTTCTAGCGTGGAAAAAGAAGTGATGGCCATTTTACTGAACGTGGGGATGATTATCCAGAGGAGCTGGAGGTTTGAATGCCGAGTTTAGACACCATAGGCAAAAAAATTCTCTCTATTTACCAATACAAAAATTTGCATATATAAATCCTTTTTAAAGGAAGCAAGGGCTGGAGAGATGGCTCAGTGGTTAAGAGCTCTCTTCTTGCAGAGGACCAGCTGGGTTTGATTCTCAGCATCCGGATGACAGCTCACACCCATCTACAACTCCAGTCCCCAGGGATCCAGTGCCCTCTTCTGACCTCCCTGTGCACCAGGGATCCAGTGCCCTCTTCTGACCTCCCTGTGCACCAGGGATCCAGTGCCCTCTTCTGACCTCCCTGTGCACCAGGCACACGGGCAGTGCACAAGTAAGTATACATGCAATAAAAACATCCGTGCACATAAAATAAGTAAATCTTTAAAAAAAATGAAAAGGAGCTTGGGACGCTTAGATTATGAATAATTTACCAAATAAACCAATAGAAACAAACAAGTCTCTATTCAAGCAGTGGATTAATGTAAATTTACACATAGAACTTGCATAAACTTTACAATTCTCAAGTCACCAAAAGAACACTAACTGTAATATTAGCACAAGACGGCAGGGGGAGTTGTCTAGCACTCCATCAAGTGACTGCGCCTCTCTTAATACATTTACAACTTCCATCAGGTGTTCCTGAGAAAGGCGAGGAACTCAGTTAGACCAACTCTGAGGGCAGGCTGAACTACAATGGGACCTTGGGCAAGAAACCTTCCCTGTGGATAAGTCTCCATTTCAGTATCTCAAAAATTAGGGCTACAATACCTGTCTCATTGCTAGAATGGAATAGTTCACTACTGGACAGGGTATGCAGATCAATGAGACTTCTTATGGTTGGTATTTTTTTTTGTGTTGATATATAGCAGAGAAAACGAAACTAAGAGAAAGTCGCAGTTTTGTTTAAATGATGGTGATAAGAACTTCTCTGGAAGAGAAAGCATCCCATCGAAGTGATTCACCTTCAAAACCTCATGTGATGCCGGAAGCCAAGTAACCTATGCTCTCTAAGTTCCATGTTTCTATGTTTAAGGATTTGATGATGTTTTGGGCACATATTGCCATGGGACCTTTCGGAAGGGATTTAGTGTGGATGAGGTGTTGGGGGTGGGGTCCTCATGATGAGATCAGTGCCACTCTTTCTCTATGTAAAAGAGAAAAAGAGGAGGGGAGAGGGAGAGGGAGAGAGAGAGAGAGAGAGAGAGAGAGAGAGAGAGAGAGAGAGAGAGGTATTTGTTTTTTTTTTTTTTTTGGTTTTTCGAGACAGGGTTTCTCTGCAGCTTTAGAGCCTGTCCTGGAACTAGCTCTTGTAGACCAGGCTGGTCTCGAACTCACAGAGATCCGCCTGCCTCTGCCTCCCGAGTGCTGGGATTAAAGGCGTGCGCCACCACCGCCCGGCCGAGAGAGGTATTTGTAAGTCAGAAAGAGGGTCCTCACTTCCTCACTAGAACCTAAGCATGTTCGTGTTGGCAGTGTCGTCAAGGTTCCCAGCATTTACAGCAGAGAGAAAATAGATTTCTGTTTAGGCCAACCAGTTGATGGTATTGTGTTATGGAGACTGAACTGAAGACAAAAGGCCACAACGACAGCGAATTTTTAGTGCTGTGGTCATTTGCCATCAGCACAATTTACTATTCTAGATGATTACTCTAGTAGTTATCCGGGGACAGTTTTCACTCGTGGAGTCGTAACCGCTGGTATTCTGTGCAATCAGATGAGGCCCTTTGGTTGCAGCAACCGTATAGCTCAAAGGTTACAGAACGAGCGTAAACTCAGCCTCACATAAATGGCCCTGGGTGTGCACAGCAGTTAGATTTCATGGACTGTAACTCTGGTTGTACTAGTGGGCTTTCTTTTCTTACAACATCTCACTTTTCAAGACACCACTGTGTGGTGTTCCTGCAGAAGGCATCAGTGAGCACTAGCACCCGCACAGCAGTAGGTGAAGTCCTAGGCGCACGGGAAGAATGAGACGGAATGCCTTTTCTGGTGTCTCTGTAGACCAACAAGAACAAAGGTTTGCACCCTGTTGTTATAGGACAGTGTTGAGTCAAAGGGTTGGAAGTAGACAAGTTGGGGGTGAAAGAGAAGAGATGTTTGGAGAGGCAGGTCAAAGCAAGCAGTGGGGCAGAGAGGAAGGAATGGAGCGGAGAAATATTTGGGAGGTAAAATTACCAAACTTTGGGGACCAAATGGAGTTCAATAGGTAGTAAACAGGAAACGAGTCTTTTCTGAAGTCATGGCAGGGAATCAAACTCCTACCTGAGAAAGGGAATGCACTCTCTGCCAAGTCTCACACAGTAATTATTGTTTCCTGGGTCTGATTTACAAGTGTTACTAATGCACTTAATTTTGACGGATTTAATCTGATCTAGAAGAGAAAAGCATTTCTTAGCACTGTAGAGGCAGATTAGAAGTATGCCAACTGATTATCAAATAAAGAGCATCTTGTTGTCAACAGGGTTGAAAGCAAAGATGAGCTTAGATGGGCCATCACATGGACAGCAAAGCAGACAGCCATAGCTGTGGCAAGCAGAGGAGAGACGTACTCATCATCGACCTTCTGTTTCTGGAGGTACACTTTATCTTCCTCCTCTGTGACCGTCTCATACTGTCTGGTGAGTGAGTTCAGACTCTCTTGGAGTTCTATGTTGTCCATTTCGGCTTTGTGTAGTTTTTCCCCCAGCTGGAAAAAGGGGAGTGAGAAAGAGATAGGATTAAAGGAATTGATTCGATAGATAGTAGTCTTTGGATGAGCAGTATCAAGAGTATAGCATATGCTGCTCATAAAACAGCAGATCTCGCACAGAGGGCAAGCAGCTTAATTCTGCAGCAAATATGTGACTGCATGCTTTGGAGCTTTTTCTGGGAACTTTGACAAGAAAATAAAGGCTGTAAACATTGACATGAAGCCGTAGAATGATAATCCATGCTGAAAGGGAATATTACAGACAATCTTTGATCATAAAACAATTTTGTGTCCCTTTCCAAGAATATAAGGTGTAATAGGGCAAAGGAAATGTCGTTCCATTAGAAGCCCTCACTCAATGATTCACTGACCATGCTTGCTCCACAGTAAATAGAACTGGATCTTCTGTATCCTCTAACCCCTTAGCAAAGTGTCAGCACCATGAAGTTCTTCCTTCAACCCAACACCGATGGGAGATGTTTGAGAAATAAGAAAACCCAGAAGATTCTAAAAGGCAAACTTTGCATTTTCTATGTACACATGGAATTCACACGGATGAAGTGAAGTGATATACACACATACACATATATATGTAAGGTATTGTAAATTGTAGAGATACAGAATATGGGAGGATAGGCATTAGAATGCAAGAATCGTGATGGTATTTGATAGAAGAGATTTTGAATTTGGCAGAAGTGTTTGAGCCCAATTCCTTGACAGATCCAGAAAAATGCTAAATGAGGACAAACAAAGCCACCCGTGCCCACTGATGCCCTTCAGGAGGGAAGAGCTTGTAGCTGGAAGTCTATATTGAGATGCTTTAAGTGAGAGACGAAAGTTCGCTTTAGTGGGAATGGTGGGTAGTTCAAAATGACTCTCTGGCTGAGTGCCATGAAAATAATACAGTGAGAACAGTCTTCTTGTGAGTGTTCAATAGCTAATAATATCGTGAGGTAGAAGTCAACCTTGTTCTAGGAGAAGGCAAGAACATAGCGTGAGATGGCTGCCATAGAAAATTTCTGCCCTTAGGCATTCACCAATATGGAAAGTGCCATATGGAGATTTAGTTTTTTTAGATGCCCAGGGGACAAAAGCCAATGCAGAGAGAAAATCCAGACATCAGGCCTGGTGATTCCTCTGTCACTGTAGGCTGAGATGCGGGAGGGTTTTTCCCAGGGAAAGTTGAGGTGGATTAAGGTAACACTGCTAACACCCCTCCCCCCCATGTTTGACATAAAGTCAAAGATGATCTTCTCCCGAGGAAATCATCATCATCGTAGGTATCAAACTGTGTTCTAAACATTTTAATTGCACAATAGCCAGCTTACAGTTTCCCCCCAAGAGGGAGAAATAATAGACCACAGATCCATGAAAGCATCTGCTATTAGAATTATCAAACATTAAACTACATAACTTCTGCTTATTTTGCTCAAAGAAGCATGGCTGCTTGACAGCTGGGGCTGGGAACTGGAAATGGGAGAGTGAGATAGCAGATTTGAAAAGGTACCAAATACTTAGCAACTGAGAAATATAGCAGCCCACTTAAAAGCACGAGTGAGAGTGTTCTCTCTGGAGCGCTGCAGTGGGAGAAGAGCACAGGAAACACGGGAAAGCAGGGAAAGACAAACTGAAGCAGGGAAGCATCAGCAATAGCATACACAGCTAGAGTCTGCTAAAGAAGACAGTGGTACAGTCGTGTGGACATGTGACAGCAGAACTTAGGAGACACAGAAACTCAGCGAATGAGCCAACTAAAAGGAAACAGCATCAAACAAAGGGACAGACAAAGCCAAAGACAGAAATCTGAATGAGGATTAATCAAAAGAAAAGGTTGGCTACATCAGTGAAACTGAATAGTTAAAAATAACCAACCAACCAAACAAACAATCAAACAAGGAAGATTTGATACAAGGAGATATAGGCAATCTTCATAGACTAGAAGCTTCCATACTGTGAAGATATGAAATCCTTCTCAAGGTCATTCATAGCCTTAAGACAAGTCCCATCAAAATCCAAATGGGCTTCCTAATAGACCATATTAGAAATCCAAAGGCCTAGGACTAGCTAAAATTGTCCTCTTTTGGCTGTGAAGACTTATCTTAAACTTACTACAAATTACTATTGTTATAAAAATAGTTTGAATGAGCAGAACAGAAAGTCTATAATCTGAGCATATATTTATGATATGACTCCCACTTGACTTCCAGCAATAGCCGAAAAGCAATATCGTAGATGAAAGGACTGTTTTGGTCAATTGGGAAAACTTGACCTTGATCTCATAGCATAGACACACACACAAATTCCAGATGCTTTGTAGACTTCAATGTGGAAGGTCTAGAAGGACAATGGGGGAGAATATTCTCGTGATATAGGCTACAAAACCAAAATTCACCAAAAAAGAAAAGATAAACTTTTATCATTAAAAATAACTAATTATATTCATCAGAAAATTATATATATATACACTGCACAGTTATGCGCAGTTGTTTACTGTTCTGTGTATGGCATTTTATAACAAACAGGCTAGATTAGTAATGTATTGACAGGCCAAAGAAATGCTTGCCATAACTCTATTCACAATAGCTAAGGTACACAGCCAACCCTAAGTGTCTCTCAAAGGAAAGCTAGTGACAGCTGGCATGCATTAAAACACTATTTGGCCTTTAAGCAGGAGGAAATCCTGTTGTTGATAAAAACATGGATGGGGCAATGTGTAAAGCAAAATAATATCGGCATAGGCAGATAAATATTGCACGGTCACATTTACATATGGAATATAAAACATTGACTATATAGAAGCAGAAAGTAAAAAATGTGGTAAGCAGGGCCTAATATAAGTGGCAACAGACTTGGGAGATGTTGAAATGGGAGATCTCTCCCACATTCACTGAAAATTTTTGCAGGAGCTTATGGAGTAATCAGTGTTGTTAAATTTGCTTCTGGAACTCGCTGAAAGGAAAGATTTCATACCTTCGCTGATTTGGAGCAAGACAGAAAGAGAAGCTGTGAGAAGAGGATACTTATTCTAAGAGTGAACTGCAGGACTCGCGAGACTATGGAGGTAGAGAAGAGGGACCAGAGACATTTCTCCTTCAATGCCAGTAATTAGAGACATCTCAGGCATTTGTCCATATTCATAAATGAATAGACCCTATGATATATACTGCTCTACAGTATAGCACTTGCCATTCAATAGCATATTGTGAGCAATGCTAATTAATACTCAACTAATTCCCTTATGTTAGATCTAATTCATATTTCCCACTCCTTAATTTTTACTTTCCCATTGAATGCTTAATTGAATAGCTCATAGATAAATCTTGGTTTATATTCATGGTTACTTATTTTTTTCATTTTATTTTGAATTAAGTTTAGAAAATGTCTAGATTGAATTTCCATAAGGGTAAATTTGGTGTAAAATTTTAAAAATCAAAATAAAAGCAAAACTTGGGAAAAATTTAATAGAAAAAAATAGATTAACAAGAAACAAAATAAAATATCTAGAGCATTCTCCTGGTGATAAATCTAACTCAAATACTTTAAAATAACATTAATGTTATTAAATGTAGAATGATAGTCATGCTATACAGATGCCATATAATAGCATGATTGTTGTATTTCCCTAATATTCATGTCCATTAAACATAATTATTCCTGATATAAAACTATCAAATGAAAAGTAACCAAACTGGATCCTATTCATTTCACATGGACAATCTTTGTTGTTACTTGGGTAGGAGCTAAACTGAATTAGTTGCTATGAATTTTCATAGTGTTCTATGAAAAGACTACTTTTGAAATGTTCAACATTTATTGGACACTTAATATATTAACTAAAACATAAGATGTAATTGTCAGCTAAGTCATTTCTGCCACCCTACCTGCTGTATCTTATTCAAGTACCCATTCTTCTTCAAAGTAGATGTCCCATCCAGGAATTCCTTGTGAGTCTGAAAAAACAACCTTATGAACACAGGAAAGAAAACCCATGAATGTTAGAACCTGTTTTTCCACAAAGTCACACTTACTTATGACATCTTAAATTCTTTGGCCCCATCTATGTAAAATCTATTTTTTATTTATCACTCTATGTTTTTACTCTGCTGAAATTAATGAATGAATGTACCATTTGCTTATTCATGTATTTGAGAAGAAATTATTGAACACTTGTACTGTGCAAGATTTGTTCTTGGTACTAGGGACTCAAAATACGTCAAATCCTTACGCTTATGGAAATTAAATCTAGTGAGTGGTCAGAATAAAATGACATACAAAATTTAAACTATATTTCAGGGAGTGTTAAATATTCCAAGAAATGCAAACTAGAGTAAGGCTCTTAAAACCCTGAGAACAAGAATGCTCAAGTGGTTTAGGATGATCTCTACAGGGCTGACCCATGAAAGCCTTTAAATGACGAGAAGGAGCCAACTGCATACAGATCTAAAAGCCTTCAGGAAAGATAAGACCCCGAGATTAGCGCTAGACTGGTATTGTTAAAATGGAAGGATGACCTGACTGGAGGGAGGGAGGGGGCCATGGTGTTTAGATCATGTGGGGTTCGAAAGGTCAGGCAGGATTCCATGTTTGAGTCTGAAGGGAACCGGGAAGGAATGCAGAGGAGCAACCATAAATTATCCATGCTTTGTAAAGAGGACTCGTGTCTTTGTGGAAAAAGACAAAAATGGAGGAAGAACCATGCTGAAAGCGATAACTGCAGTATAATCCGGCAGGGGTGATAGTCACAAGTGGGTATCCACAGGTGTATTCAGTGTGATCGTTTGAATAGGAATAGCCCCGTAGACACATGTATTTGAGTGCTTGGTATTTGAGTAGGGAGTAGCACTACTCAACAGGGATTAGGAGATGTGGCCTTATTGGAGGAAGTGTGTCACGGGGGGGGGAGGGGGGTGTGGGCTTTGGGGTTTCAAATGCTCACGCCAGGCCATGTCTTTCTCTTCTTGCTGCCTAAGGATCCAGATTAGAACTCTCAAGCTACTTCTCCAGGACTGTGTCTGACTTCCTGATGCTGTTCTTTCCACCATGATGACAGTGGACTAAACCTCTGGACTGTAAGCAATCCTCAGCTAAATGCTTTACTTCATGAGAGCTGCTGTGGTCATGGTGTCTCTTCACAGTAACAGAACCTCAACTCAGCTGACAGGATAGAGTTTGAAGGTATGGAAGAGGAGGAGGTTTGCTTAGCACTCAAGTTGTGTTGTAGGCAGTAGTGAGGAAAGCCCGAATTCCAGATGACTCCTAGGCTTTTGGCATGAGAAACAAAGTACATGGTTGGGTCACATTCAGTGATGCAGAAAACTTCAGCAAGAGTCGTTTCTGACCCGGGAAGGAGCAGACCAAGAGTTCTGTTTAGGATATTCTCCAAATGAGCTTTCATTGGCAATCTGACCCAGCCTGAAGTCACCTGAGAAGAAGCCTCAACTAGGGAGTTGCTTAGAGCGGATTGGCCTGTGAGCTTATCTTTGGGAGGTTGTTTTACATATTAATTGATGTGGGAGGGCCCAGCCCACCATGGGCAGCACTTTTACTTTGTAAGTGCTCCTGGGCTGTATGAAAAAGAGCTACCTAAGCATGAGCCTGAGAGCGAGCCAGAGAGCAGACATGTTCCATGTTCCCTGTTGTGAGGGAGTTCTCTGGATGAAGGTAACAGTGTTTGGAATGGCAGCAGTCCAGACTTCAGGCTCCTGGTGTGACTCTCCTCAGTGGAGGACAGTGACCTGGAAGTGTGAAACGATAGAAAGTCTTTCTTCCCTATCTTAGCTTAGGCAGTGTTCCAGATCTGTGAAGGGAAACCATGACCGTGGCAACTTTTATAAAGGAAACCATTTAATGGGCGCTTGCGTACAGTGTCAGAGGTGTAGTCCCATCATCATGGTGGGGGGCATGATGGCACGCAGGCAGCCACAGTGCTGGAGGAGTGCTGAGACTTTTACATTGGGATCTGCAGGCAGCAGGAAGAGAGAGACCCTGGGCTTAGAATGGGCTTTTAGAAACTCAAAGCCCGTCCCCACTGACAAGCTTCCTCCAACAAGGCCACACCTCCAAATCCTTTCAAATAGCGCCACTGCCTAGTGACCAAGTAGTTAAATATAGGAGTCTATGGGGGCCATTCTTATTCAAACCACCACACTTCCCAAAGTTTATTTTAGTTGCTGTGCTTTCTCACAGCAACAGGAAGGGAACTGAGACAGGCAGGTTATAGGTGACAAACCCAGCGGAGACCTGCCCAGGTAGAGAAGCTGAGCAGTTAGCAGACTGCAGTTAGAGCCTGGGGAAGAGATCAGGGCTGGCTGTCTGCATTTAGATGTCTTCAGAGTATAGAAATTATTTAAAACTAAGAGACAGGCCGGGCGGTGGTGGCGCACGCCTTTAATCCCAGCACTCGGGAGGCAGAGGCAGGCGGATCTCTGTGAGTTCGAGACCAGCCTGGTCTACAAGAGCTAGCTCCAGAACAGGCTCTAAAAAAGCTGCAGAGAAACCCTGTCTCGAAAAACAAAACAAAACAAAACAAAACAAAAACCCCTAAGAGACAGGATAAAATCACAATCAAGAGCATGAACAGAGGTCAGTGAAGAACCGAGAATGACACAATTCCGAACCAGAACGCATCAGTAAATACTCTTAAAAGGAGCAACCAGTGCAGTGAGTGACACATGAGAACATGGCCTTTGGGAGGTAAGTGAGGGATGATGCCTTGTTTTTTTTTTTTTGGTTTTTCGAGACAGGGTTTCTCTGCAGCTTTAGAGCCTGTCCTGGAGCTAGCTCTTGTAGACCAGGCTGGCCTCGAACTCACAGAGATCCGCCTGCCTCAGCCTCCCGAGTGCTGGGATTAAAGGCGTGCGCCACCACCGCCCGGCTAGGGAGGATGCCTTGAAAGAAGGTGAAAAATAAGCTGTGCTACAACTTCACTGTAAATTGGAGGATGTTAAAGACTAAAGCTGACAGAGTAGAAGTCTTTGGTAACTTGGAAGACTTGCATACTGTTTCAGGCTTCTAAGAATGCAGAATCTTCACAATCTTAGGCATTTTAATGGCAAATACGTGCTGGGAATTGGATGTCATTTGTGAGCAATATTTAGCTCCCAAATATGCATGTCCTATGGACTAAAACCCAGTTAACTGGCAAAGCGAGACCACAGCAACCAAGAGAGACAAACAGCAGATTTGACTTTAGCAGTGCTGGCATACCATGCTAGAAAGCAATCCCGGCAGAGAACAGAGATCAAAATGTCAATGGATTCGTGGTGATTTGGGTGCTCTTAATTGTTCAACGCACAGAAACGCACACACTTTGTACTCATGGAGTGCTCAACATTTTGATGTCAACATGAGCAATGGTGCTATTCACCAGGAAATCAAAGATTTTTACAGCAGGAGGTTAAGGGCCACACAAATTTCACAGTCCTATAGAACACTGATTCTTCAGCCACACCAAGCGAGAGCAAGGTTCACTTTCCCCATCTCTGGGGACTGAGGAACTGCACCAAGGAAGGAAATAAAGACTCCAGGAGACTGTCTCCTAATTTTCTCAGTGATGAAATGCAGAATCAGCTTAAAGAATAAAAAGGAAGGCCGGGCGGTGGTGGCGCACACCTTTAATCCCAGCACTTGGGAGGCAGAGGCAGGCGGATCTCTGTGAGTTCGAGGCCAGCCTGGTCTACAAGAGCTAATTCCAGAACAGGCTCCAAAAGCCACAGAGAAACCCTGTCTCGAAAAACCAAAAGAAAAAAAAAAAGAAAAGGAAAGGAAGCTAACCAATATATCTTTAGTTACCAAACTGTGTGTTCAAGGCCACCCTGGACTACACAGGGTTAATGCAGAAACAGATCCAGGTGGTGGTGGCTCACACCTCTCATCCCAGCACTAGAGAAGAGTGTAAGGCAGGATGAGACAGGAACGCTTACTCTTTCAGTCTGAGGATTTCTTAGAAGTAAGAGCTCACTAGTGGCTTGGCTGTTTTGCTCTTCTGATCTTCAGATTGAACCCCAATTTCTCTCTCTGGGTTTTTATTATTCATGCTACACAACACTTTCTTCAAAGGAAGCAGACTGTGATCTTTTAGATGAACGGAAGACTTTCTTTGGGTTCTGAATACGGTTACTCATGTAAGAATAATTTTTTTTGCTCAAGGCTTCCCTGTGTTTTCTCAGTAAAGGATACAAGACTCCTCAACTAAGTGTAAGGCACATGTTAACGTGTAGCTGGGCGTGTTACAGACTCATGCTGTGCCCCATCAATGCCCTTCCCATATTCCTGTGTTGTTAGTTTAGACTGAGGAACTGAAGTAAGGATAATTCATTCCAAAGAGTTCCTTTCTTTGGCAAGTGTCTACATCACCTGCAATCCCCACCTCCCCACACCATAGCTCATCTGAAATCTGACTAAGTGGGGTGGTGAGTCTATAAAGCAATTGCATGGATTTGAATAAACCGAATATAGTTCCCGTTTAATATTAACGATGTGTTTCTGAGAATGAAAGTGACTTATTAGTTGTTACCCTTGAACCTTGACTGGTCTTCCAAAGATGCATGAATTAAAGAATCCGTCTCCAGGGTGGTGATATGAAGAGACTGTAGAGTCTTTAAGGGACAGGGTCTAGTACAGGTGAAAGGTCACTGGACAGATCCTTGATTGGGACTGTAGGCCATAGTCTCTAGTTTCCATTTTTTCTGCTTCCTATGTTGTAAGTGTGCTCTCTGTTTCACGCATGTACAGTCTATACATGGCACGGGACAGAGGGACCACATGAGCACGGTCTGTAGCCTCTGCAACTGTGGACCAAAGGACGCTTTTCTCTTCATAGATTGCTTACACCAGGTATTTTGTTAAGGTGATAAAAACAAACAGACGAACAAACAAACAAGCAAACAACTTGGCTAACTGGCATCCAGCAGGGCCCCGGGAAAAATGAAGTGTCTCACTTACAGCTTCTCCTCCAGACTTGTGCAAACTCTCTTTACATCTTCTACCTTTCTCTCCCATATGGGTAATGATTCCTGCAGCCGGGACATCTCTAGACTGTGATCACTAAGCATCTAGTGAAAAGTCAACAAAAATATCACAGCCAGTCATCAGCGCATGACTCACAACTGCAGTTCAGGTTCTCTGAGGAGTTTATACATCATCCAAGCAACGTTTGTGATAGGGCCCCGCTTTAGTAAAAAAAAAAAAAAGAAATCATTTTTATGATCTCTTTAAAACTCAATTTGGCAAAAAAAGGCAATTATGAAACAACCAGAAAACACAAAATTTGTTGGGGTAGATGACTAAAATCAGTAGTGAGAAAATACATGTGTGTGTGTGCATGTGTGTGTGTGCGTGCGTGTGTGTGTGTGTGTGTGTATGTGTGTGTACATATCTCCTCTAATAAATTCATCTGTATTCAAGATGAAACTGAATGAGCCATTCTTTAAGTGACTGGTGTGTTACCACTTTGGGGACAGATGCTAATTTAGTAACTTTCTAGAAAGTCACCCAACAGACTAAAATATATTCAAAGAGGCTTCTCTCTCTAGAGCACCACATGACTGACTGTAGGAGCACAGCTCCAGAGTCAACAGAAGTTCTAGAAGAGCCATCAAAGTCAGCAGGATGCTGAGAGAACCCTGATCAAGTCACTGGGGTTAGACCTACTATTCAGTGCCCAAATTCACATTTTCCGGTTTGGGTTTCATGAATCGTACATGCCAGCCAAACGGATGGACCTAATATTCATTGCCTCTAACCCTCAGCCACCCCTGCCTGAAGAATCACATTCCATTCTTTTCCTGCCAACGTTCCCAGTGTGGCCTGGCCAAAGAGGTGTCTGAACTGAAGATCCCATGGGCCTGCTAGTCTGTACCTTCCTGTGGCCTCAGTCTATGCTCTGGGAATCTCCACAAAAATCCACCATACTAGGCAGTATTATAACCCCCTCCCCAATTTATTACGTTAGTGGTTCCAGCTTTAAGTTCAGGTGGATGTGATGCAGTTCGGGGCTGGCAAGGGGTGCAGCAGGTTCTGGGGTGAGATTATTACAGCTGCCAAACTTGGAGTGCTTCCTCCTACTTTAGGAGGCTCAAAGTGGAGGTCTGAGCTTGGCCACAGAGAAGACACAGTGCTGAGCAGGGCGACTTTCTTCAGCCTAGTCTGACCTCTGCGTGTTGGGAATCTAAAGGCATTGTGCTCTCTTCAAACACATACGTGTGAGAGGAGCCTTTCACTTTTACCAGGGCTACAAAAATTAGATACCATAATGGACATATAGCATCATGAAGGTTAGCACGTGCCCCTCCTGTAACATATGATGGAATCATGGATGCATTCTGGCAGAAAAGTGTGTTGTTTTCCTGTAACTGCTGCGCTGTGTGGTTTTGCATGTGCTTTCTGATAAGACCACAGGCCCAGTCACTCAGCTAATTGTGGTAAAAGATTAGCAGGTGTTGATATATATTTAGCTAGTTCTACATGCAGTTTTAAAGAAAGCGTCAGGAACTGTTAACTTGCCATCGGTATCCTCTCAGGCCATCAGGAAGATGAATTAAATAAACTTAAAAAAAAAACAGGTATGCTTAGATTGAGCTAAAGGAAGGTGTTTATTTTTTTCTTACCACTGTGCTGGTAGTAACTGTTTGCTTCATTTTTATTATTTTGTTTTGCAACCTGGTCAATTCTTTCTTCTTACTGTACGTCTCTTTTCTCCTGGCTTCACAGTATTGCTTAAACTCTTTCACCTACAGTGACAACGGTAAGCCAATTACAGAGCTGATTAACACACCAGAGCTAAGAGAGATCTTTCCGTTTGTCAACCCAATTCCTGCTTCATTTAAAAGCACCATTTTCCGTCTAGGTAAACTATCAATTTAAAAGAAAATGAAACAAACCAGTGTTTGCTTATCCCCTAGTGTAAAAGACAAGCGCACGAGTCCTGTGGGCCAAACTTCAGTTATACATGGTTGACATGGCACACTTACAGGAGCTGTATGGCAGGGAGCGCTGCTGAGGAAGGATGAAAGCATCCTACCACTGTAGGGACTTGCCGCAACATCACAGCCGTGGGTACCACACTACTGTGCATTAAGCAGATAAGGGGAATGAAGGGAGCAATCACTTCCCTAGAAACCCCAGTTCACACTACCTTTAAAAACAAAGCCAACTAAAGATGGAGAATACAAAGTCACTGGAGACAGGGCAGTTTATAATAATGGAAGTTTTCCTGTGTTTTTTTTTTCTCAAATCAAACATCTGGCCACATGTCATACTCTAGGGAAATGAGTGATGCTTATTAAAAATCAAACCTGATTGTCAGCAAACTGAATAATCAAGAACAAGGTAATACTGAGCAGAGAGGCGTAGGAAAGCGTATTGAGTGACACTTATGGACGCTTATGCCTGGCTATCTTTCCACTGGTGCCATCGGCCCCTTTCTTCAGTGTTATCTACTTTGAATGAATGTGACCACAATCAATATCTCTGCACCAGGGTACACATACATATGAGTAAAACTTGTTGATAGATACATTTTGTTAAAAATTAGAAAAACCCCCACAAAATTAAAAAAAGTAATGTAGTAAATTAACCTTCCTTCTTCCCTTCCTATTTAATGTATCGTTTAAGCTCAAGTTTGAGTTCCTGCGTCTGAAGGTGGAAACAGGCGGCTCAGGGTGAAAATGGAGGAAGTCCCCGAGCTTACGCCCATTCCCACTTTGGGAAGGACACAACCAAAGCTCTGCAGAAGTTCCCACCTTAGGTGCAGCTCCTTTATATAAAGGAAGAAGGGAGAGGGCTCTACCTTTTCCAGTGCAACCAAGGCACAATGAGAAATAAAAGAACCCTAAGCAGTTGGGCAGTTACCTTGCCAAACACAGCACAGCCAATCACCACCGGGAGCAGAAGAGGCGGTGGCCACCTCTGCGTCTGGCTTCAGACTACAGTTTGATTTTTGCGCACTGGGGTCTGGCAGCCCCTCTGAAGGCTACTCCTGTCTCAGATTGCTGCAACTGGAATAGCAGGCATTGCAGGTATTCTGCCCGACTCCTGCGTTCTGTGTATACAGAAGTGGAACTAGATAAGATGGTGGCAAATCCCTCATCTCTACGTAGGCATGGGACCACGACAGAGAATTCTGTCCTGTATTCTGTTCTATGAACTGAATGTGCACAACTGTGAATGTCTCTTCCTGGAGGCCCCCAAACAAGCAAGAAAGCAAATAAGTACATCCATGAGCTTCTCACTCACCTGCTGTGCAGTAGTTCCCAGAAGACAATCACAGTGCACCTTATCAGCTAGCCTCCAGGACAGACCAAAAAAAAAAAAAAAAAAAAAAAAAAAAAAAAAAAATCCCATCGCCTACCTTAGATTCAAGACAACTCTGAATTCAAAAAGAATAAGCCCCACTCCTTACCTGGGCATCTAACTCACTTTTCTTCTCAAGATACTCCACTTTATGCCTTTCCATTAACTCATGGGCCTCCTGCAGACATTGCTTCTGCAGTAAAATCTCTTCCCTCTCAAAATTTATCCTGGTGTAGGTGTCGTTTATGTAAATGGTAGCTATGGCTTTCTCTTCCAGGGTTTGGTTGAGCGACAGGACAAACTTGGCATGCTGCTTTGCCAGCTCTGCTTGCTTTACCCTGGAAGGAGAGAAGGACCCTCGGTAGAAAAGGCTGGCATTCAGGGAAGGAAGGAATGTGGATACCCCGGTGACAATGCTTATCCTCTCACTGCTCTCGTGGTTGAAATTTAAACTTGGTAAGCATATAAGGAAGCAGAACAAGTTTGCAACTTTTTTAGTCACTGCTAAAACGTCAGTCCCCCGGCTCCGCTTGACCCTACCCATCTCATGTGCCAGGATATTGGAGGATATTTTGGCTTAAAGAATAAGATGGTTCAGAAGTCATTTTGAATGAGTGAATGGAATCTGGCCGTGAGTGTTTGGAGGCAGGCCATTCAGTCAAAGAAACATACATTCTGTCGTGTGTCTATTAGCCCTGATGCCATAACTCTGTGGAGTGGGCCCAAGAGAAATCTAGCCTTCCTCTGGACAGAACCTACGGGAAGGCGAGGATGCTACCAAGTCTACTGCTCAGACGACGTTTGAGACCTGATTCTCCTCTTGCTTCCCAGATCTGAGCACAAAATGTGTCATGTATCTCACACACGCACTGTAGGCTGCATCTCCCCGAGGAAGATCTGAATTCTGGGAGGAAACATCTAGCACAGAGATAGCGAAGAGGTTGGAAGAAGGAATAATTGATGCTGTTCCGTGTTTCAGTCTTTAGAAGCTCTTGCAACACAAAGTCCTTTCCTAACATTTAGTGTCCAGCTTAGAGAATTTTGATGGCGGGAAGGGTACTTGAAACCTCAAAACATCACAAAAGATAAATAAAAACAGCCCGCGTGGGAGATGTGGTGACGGAGTGAATCATTGGGTGTTTTGTGGGTTGAGCATGGGAAAACTAGAAAGGGAATCAGTCCAAGGATTTCAGCTCTTCATGGAAGAAACCAAATCAACTGAAAACCTCAACTATTTGTGGTGCTGCTGCTGGTGGTGCAGATGGTGGTGCTTTGAGAAACAGGCACACACAGGCAGGATGCAGGCCTAGGGAAAACACATCCCAAAGCCTCCATAGTTTCCCAGCAGTGAGCAGGAGCCGGCAGGGTCTCACGGCTGCTTGTAGAGCCTGTGAGGATCTGGATAATACATCTGCCTTTGAAAAGTAGAAGAGCAGGCGGTGATTGTAGCTTTACAGTCCTGGCTCATCAATCCACCAACCTCTATTTGGACCTCCTCTTTCCCTCAAGATTTATCTACAGCAGAGTTTCCAATCATGGTGGAACTACAGGATGAGAGTTACCCAGAAGCTATTAGAAATACTCATCTTTATCCCCACCCTGCTACCAGCTAGGCCTACCAAAATCCCAGAAGTCTCTGTGTGAACAAGCCCCCCTCTGGATCCTGATCCCCACTCAAACCCCAAAATCATGGGAGCAGAAAGGGGTGATGTCACTTGGTGTATCCAGCTGCATGTTTTATTTCTGGTTATCGGTTTAGAAGTAGTCTGGTTTATAGCTATCTCTGGAAATGGTGGCTAGCACGGTCCATGCATAAAATGCTTTGTGAATCCTTAGTAGGAGCTAGAATAATTAGTATTACTCAGTATGTAATTATGAGCCTCATTTATAACATATCTTCCAGGGCAAGTGTTCTGAGGACCTAGTTTGGAAAGCAAGCCCATGGGCTTTGAGATCATACCAGTCCCTGTGCACCAACGTCTATGCTATGATGGGGCCCCTTGAACATTTCTTAATATGGAATGCCAGCATGCTGATAGTTATGTCTGAGACTTGCAAATTTGCTCACAGTGATGAGTTATTCTTCAAACTTTTTAACGTTTTCTCCTTTTAGAATATACCTTCCTCTTATGGGCTAGGTTGGGCCAGGAGTTCTGAATCCTGTTTTACAGAAAATGAGACCCAAGGGATAAAGTGTTGGCTCAAGGCAACAGCTCAGGAATAAAGAAAGGGTGCCGGGAGATTCCCACACTATAGGCAGTTACCTACATGGTCTCGTTAACTCTGTATAAACCCTCAAACTAACTTCACCCATCAGTAGATTATAGGCCAGACTGAAGACCTTTAAGGAACTGAACTGGATGAAGCAGAATTTCATTGATATGTACTTGTATTTCCAACAAGAGGGCTTTCCTTGTAGCAGAGCAGGGTTGCAAACTTAATTCTGTAAGAGCAGAAACTGAAAACACTGTAAGCTTCGACCTTGGGAGGTGCCTCGGAAGGAAGCATCTAGTTCGCCAATGAGCATTTCCAGTCTCTGAAAGGAGAAGTACCTACCCCAGAGCTTCATTCACTTCTGCCAGATCACAGATTTTCTTCTTTAGAAACTCTACTTCGTTATCCATCCTTTCCATCTTGATTCTCATTTGCTGCAGCTCAAAAATGTTGAGTCTGCGAGCGTCTCTGACACATTCTTAAAAGCAAGTGAAAACGCGCCCGTCATTCCAGGGAGAGCCACAGAGGTGCTCTTCCTACCCTAAGAGAACGGCCTTTCACTGAACTATTCCCTTCATCATGTTTCTGCACCAGACCCTCTGTACTTAGTCATCTGGACCATCTCAGTCGGGTGTAACCAGCTTCCATGCCCCGAGAAGCTTCACAGGGCAGAGTCTGGCCGCAACTGACTCCCACTGGCCCCATGCTATTAGCTCCCACCAAGGACTTTCTGCTGTCTCTCGTACAGGATTGACCATCCGTGACCATGCATGTGTGGTCAGAAGTCCAGGAGGAGGGACAGACATTGAAACGTGGGTGAAAGGAAGCAGGGCGTGAGTGCTGCTTTCTTCCTTCCCAACAGTGGATGCTATTGAGAAGGAGCTTTATTGGCGCAAGCATGCTCTCCTCACTAATTGTGGCTAGTTGCAGCTGACGTTGTAATGCACTCCATGTTGGCTCTCCCTTCTCTGCTGTCTTGGTTCTTTATCCCACCCTCCTCTTCAGATTATATATCCTAAAACTATAATGGTGCAAAAACCATTACCTCAAGACTCTCTGCTTGTGAGAACCCAGTGCAACTATGGGAGTCTTTAGAGTAGCGGGTCTCAACCTGTGGGTCGCGACCCCTACCACTTCCCAGATATTTACATCACAATTCATAACGGTAGCAAATGTACAGTTATAAATCAGCAATGAAAATAACCTTATGGTTTGGGGCTCACCACAACCTGAGGAGCTGTATTAAAGGGTCACAGCATCAGGAAGGTTGAGAACCACCACTTTAGAGGGTTATCCAGCATGTTAACCAAGGGTCAACACACTTCTACACGGCAACTTCCCCAGCAACTAGCTGATAGCTTCCCTTAGAGACTCAGGCTACTGCCCCCAGTCTATCTTTTTTCTGGGTCACTAATTAAATTGTGGTAACAAAACTTCTCCAACTTTGTGTCTCAGATGCACATCTTTATCACTAGGAAATCCTATTCACGTGCAGGCTCTGCTTCCAAACAATGTGTCTGGGAGGTGCCTGGAGATTCTGACCTTTCTAACTGGTCTGCCCTTGGTGTTTCTGATACTGACAGAAAGCCAATTAAACTTTCTCGGTTACACATACAGCCTGCATCAAGGACCCTACAGGCTAACGTGATGTGCAACTTTCCTACGGATATATTTTTTTTCTGCTTATAGAAATGTAACCTGATCTGGAAAACAGAGAAAAACAACCAAGGAAAGTAAACCAGAAACATTTTTCTAACTCTCCCTCGGATGGAGATTCTAATTAGTCTGTTTCTTGTTTTCCTGCGCGCATGCGTCATTGTGCTTTCCTTCCCGGCTGATGCAACGCTAAGCATACTGCTTGGTTATGTAACCTACAGGACCAGTTAGGACACAGTTGGAGGTTAGAACTCTCAGAAATCCAACAGCAAAAGTTTTTTTTAAGAGTGCCACGAACTAGCCAGTCAGTGGTGCTTGTCTTTGGACAAATAAATACATAAATGAATAAAAGTGCTACCTACTAGCTACAACCAAAGATGAAAGTATGGGAAGTCGGGAAGTTGCAGCTTCAGCCTTGAGAGACAGCCCTTACTAGAAAAAGCTGTGCTCTATGGAACAGCAAAAAGATGCATGGAACTTTCTGGAAACCTCTCTAGAGTGCTAGAGGACTTCACACAGACGGAGCATAGCTGCTCAAGGAAATCAAGAGAAGTCCCCCACTGAGTTGTGTCTCTCTTTGGCACTACCATGAAGCTACTCAAAAGGGTTCTTTCTGGGTGATGGGGATGCGTTGGGCATCGAAGGCTGAGGGGCCCTGTAGGGCTGAGGCTTGCCACTATCACATGCAGTGGAGGGGTCTGCCAAGCCGAACACTGGAACCTAAACACAAAACCTCTTCCTTCTCTCTCATACTTCCCAGTGTCCTCTGCTGCTAAAGTTGAGTAGCATTCTGTTAGCAAGGGATGGGGGGGATGTTGGCTAGTTTTTTTTTTTTTTTCAACACAAGCTAGAGTTATCCAAAAGAAGGGAAACTTGATTGAGAAAATGACTCCATACGATCCAAATGTAGGGCATTTTCTAATTAGTGATTGATGGAGGAGGGCCCAGCTCATTGTGGGTGGTGACATCTCTGGGCTGGTAGTCCTGGATTCCAAGAGAAAACAGGCTGAGCAAGTCATGATGGGCAAACCAGTAAGCAACAGCCCTTCATGATCTCTGAACCAGCTTCTGCCTCCAGGTTCCTGCCCTCACTGCTTTTAATGATAAGACCTATAAGGTTCAGCTCCCTTATTGTCCATAAGACACTGAAATATGGATTGAGAACTGAGAGTCAGCAAGTAGATAACTGGCACACCTATCTTTAAAATAGATGTTTCATGCCAGGCAGGATGTCCCATGCCTATCATCTCAGCCCTAGGGAAAGTAGAGCCTGAGCTGAATGAAACCCTGTTTTCAAACTAACAAATACAGTCAAAGCTAAAAAACAAAATACAAACAAATAAAATATTTTCTTATTTGAATTGATCTTTCAAGGTGGGCTCCTGGGGAAACAGATTCTAAGGTCTACGTGTAAAAAATGTGTAATATTTTTAGGAATATCTCTGGTGGGGTGAAGGTGGCAAAGCTGCAGAGGGAAGTCAAACTGTGAAGACAGTTAGAGTCGGTCTATGCTGACATAAGGGAGCCATACTGGCTGATTCTTGAACAAACTCTGACCCAGGGAGGGGGTGTCACCCGTGGGCGGGGGCTACTCTCTATGCTCAAGGTGATTATTAGAGAGGAACTCAGTTATGAGTCTTGACTGATTTTTTTTTTTTTTTGCTGGAAAAATAAAGTTAGGTCCTGGCCTGACACCACAAATTTAACTAAACGATTCCAATAGATAAATGCAAGAGCTAATAGTTTACATTTCTTAGGGACTGGAAATACATCTCGGCAATGGGATGTTCCTCTAGCGTGTGTGGGAGACCATGTGTTTGATCTCCAGTGCCACGAAATCCGAATCAAAACATTTAAGAGATGCTCTCAGAGGAAAAGACGGATTAAGGTCAGTTTTAAAAACTCCATTCATTTCTTTTTATTTATGTGTACGTGAGTAAGCCTGTGTGAGTTTCTGTGAACGTTGTAAATGCCTGGTGCCCATGGAGGCCAGAAGAGGGCATCAGAGCCTCTAGAACGGAAGCTGTGGATGGCTGTGAGCTGCCATGTGGGAGCTGGGAACTGAACCCAGGTCCTCTGCAAGAGCAGCAAGCGATCTTAACCACTGAGCCATCTTTTCAGGCTCAGTTAAAATCTTTATGTCATCAGATTTGGGAGTGATTTCTTTGATACAACACCCAAAGCATAGCCAGCCAAAGAAAAAATAGACAAGTTAGAGCTTCAGATTATAAGCTTATGTCAGTGCTCACCATCAACGGAGGGTAAGGGCAAGCTCTGGAGTAGGAGCGGGTATTTGTAAATGATATTTCCAGTAGAGGCTAACATTGAGAGTAATAAAAACGCCACAACCCAACAATGACAACAACTATAACCACTATAGGACAAGGGGCCTGGGCAGCCAACAAACACAGGAAAAGACACCCAAAGGCACCAATCGTTGGGGAAAATTCAAATTAAAACCACAATGAGAGTCTAATTAATGCGGGGTAGGCTAGATCTCATTAAAACAAAAGCATAAAAGCACAAGTGTTGGCAAGGATATGGAGGATATGAATCCTTGTGCATTGCTGGTGGCTACACATGATGGCTGGCTTGTAATAGCTGCATGTGGAGTTATCATGCAATCCCCTGATTCCATTTATTGATACAGAGCCAAGAGAGTTAAAAGCGGAGCTCACCTGTGCAGTCGGACACAGGTCATAAACATCATTATTCACAACAGCCAAAAGTCAAAAGCTCACAAAACATAAGCAAAGCCTGGTGGGTACGTACCAGGGAATGTGGTTCAACCTAAAAAGGAAGAACATCCCACACGTGCTCCCATATGAATAAACTTGGAAGACATTCATTAAGTGAAGTAAGCCAATCACAACAAGATTACCTAGAGTACCCAGAGTCACCAACGCCATTTAAACAAAACGTGAGGACACCCACAGTGCCTAACTTACGTGGGTAGCTATCTATCAGAAATGGACTGAGCCATCTTTTAATCAATTTAGCCGCAAAATTACATAAATTAAATTTCTATAGAGTATATTATGCCACTTAAAAATGAAATGGGGACTTGCTGCTGATCACAATATTCACACCAGGTAATCTATGAGTGCTTATATAAGCACAACTATTAAACCCTTTTTTCCAAACCCCTTGGGGTTCTCTTTGCCTGTGATTGACACTGACGGCCGGAAGTACCTTCTAGCTCCCTGTTGATGCTGTTGGGCACAGTCTCCAGCAGAAAATAGAGTCTGCTCAGTTCCATACTTTCAATTTCCAGAAGCTCAACTGTGTTTTTTCTCATTTCTTCCTGAAAAAATAATTAGATTGCATTGTTAAAAAGGTAATGCAGAAAAATAATGTTTATTTCCTAAGAAAGGGTCTGTCTGTTTGGGGGGTTGAAAGGCCATTTCCACCAGACCTCTCCTGCTGCTGTTTTTACGTGGCAGACGGCAGGGAAAGATGACGACTTACAATCAGATTTTAATCTGCCACTGCTGATTTATCTTTTAATTTCTGCTGGTTTTCTTTTACTCAGAACATTTTCCTTCTGGATACCTGTTTCCTATATCCAGCTTCAATTCATTTAAATGGAAAGAGTCCAGCAAGAAGGGCAAAACTAAGGCCACTCACTAAAAATCAAATTTCCCATAAATACCCATGTGGGAATAAAGAGAGCAATGCTTTTCTCCTTTAAAATATATGTATCCGTGTACATGTGTACACCATGTATAGTGTATACCATGTATACATATGGTACCAGCAGAGGTCAAAAGAGAGCCCTGGATCCTGGAACTGGAGTCATGTACCATGATGTGGGTGCTGGGAACCAACCCTGCATCCTCTACAAGAGCAGCAAGTGCTCTTAACTGCTGAGCATCTCTCCAGCCCCCAGGCTTTTTCATATCTCTAAATCTAAACAGTCTTGAGAATGATGATTCATTTGCTTGCTTTAGGTACAAATGCATTTAAAGGAGGAGAAACACTCAAAGATCATCTTTTACGTAGATAAAGACATAGCTATTTTGTAACCCGAGAAACTTCTCTTGCATTTACCAACTGAAAGTCAGATTGTATAATTGCATACTCTATCATGTGTAGTAGAGGGGTCTGCCGGGCTGCTCGCTGGAACCTAAGAAGAAATTCTTCCTTTTCGACCATAATTTCCCAAAGCTCAGCGTCACGTCAGCTGTCGGGGAGAGGGTATGGTGGGTGGTGGTGTGCTGGCTAGTTTTATGTCAACTTGGCACAAGCTAGAGTTATCTGAAAGGAGGAAACCTCAGTTGAGAAAATGCCTTCATAAGATCAGGCTGTAGGACGTTTTCTTACTAGTGTATTGTTTCTGCAAAAAATAAAATTCAATGCGGGTATCACCTGTGCTCTGAAGAGAATTAATTGTGAATATTTGAAGATAGTGGAGTTGATGGTGGCTTTTATTTTTTTTCTGCTGATTTATTTTGTAAATTTTCTAGAAAGAACGTGTATTACTTTTATAAATATTGGTTATTTTTTAAAATAGAGGGATTTATGTCTGCTACTTGAAAGATTTGATGACTCAGGTATTAAGTGGAAGGGGACTAGATTCTTTAATTAGGCACAGTGAAAATCTTGACTTCTATGCAAACCCATATTTAATAATACTACTTAAATATTAACATTTAATATTTAATATTTAAATATTTTCTCTGTTCACATATTTATGCACCTTGAGTAGAGTCACACATAAATTAAGGGTTAATGAAGGTATAAGTGAAAGTCTGAAAAATATCTTAAAGATAAATACAGTACCAGTTTTTTGACAGCAACAATAATGTTCTTAAGGAAGGTTTTAACTTCTTCATTGCAAGTGAAATAGTCACCTTGCAGAGATTTTTCTGGAAAACAAAAGATTAGAATATTAAGATATCTTAAGGGATTTGTTCCAATCCTGCTTGGTTCAGCCTTTATGATCTGGTTCAAATGCTGAACCTTATGCTATTTGAATGTCTATTGAACATTATGAATTTCCTTTGAATATGTTTCCTATTGCATAGTATCCTAACTTAGATATATGTTTTATTATCTTTAAGGAAAATCTCCCACTAAATTCATCTTTGTAGATATATCTCATGACAGGAAGAGATTTTAAATAGATGAAATATCAATAAGCATTTACAAATGAGAAAAAGATCAGGTGTCTGTAATATAGGTTTAAAGGGTTTCATATCTATACACACATATGTATATATGTGTATATATATAAAACATAAAATTATGTTGAAGTACACACCAAATCACTTTAATTAAAGAATCCCTCATGTCAGGTACTTCTGTACAAAACTGCAAACTGTAGATGAGATTCGATATTTGTCACTAGGGAGATGTGAGAGTGTGTTTCAATCCCCCTTTGCTCACTGGTGTACTCAAAGAACTCTCCTTTTCCCATAGTCTCGGCAAATAGGGAGCTCTAGGAAGAGAACACAAGTAGCCATTTCCATCTCTCGGTAGAGTGAACTGTAGCATCTTCCCTCAGTTCCAGGGAAGCTAGACTCTTCTGCAGAACTATGTTCTGTATAGCCAGATGTGTTAAAAAGGCAAGAGTGCACTACAGTCCTTTCTTTGGTCTTTATGGAGTAAGTGATCACATACCTGTTATTGCTTATTAGAATATTCTGGAGACTTACACACTTTCTAACTAAACTCAGAGCAAGAAATATTTGTTACTTTAGATAAAGTTATTTATAGAAAATTTCAGTTGTTGCTCAGGCTGGTCTCCAACTTGCTATGTAGCCGGGGATGACCCCGACCTTCCGATCTTGTCTTCACCCTCACAAGTGCTGGGATTCCCACACCCAGGTATAAGAAGCGTTAATGAAGTTTCTTCCTAAGAAAAAGATCCTGAGATGCTGTGACAGGCTGTCTTCCAGACATGGCCACTGCACCTCCAAGCTCACTGCAGCTATGATCACCTATACAAGACCTGCACCAGGTGGAGTCAGTAAGCTCAGTCAGTATTTTCTACACGTAACTTTAGTTGAGCTCAGTGGGAGGAGGAGAAGTAACAAAGAGGCAGAGAGGAAGTTTGGTGTTGGGAGGAGTGGGTGAGAGGAAGGAGAGATGGCTATGCTCAAGATACTATGTATGCATGCACACAATTATCAAGGAAAAAATAGAAAATTTCTCAACTCTCCAGACATTTGATGTGGGAGGGTCTTCTGTTTGAGTTGATTTCACTTGTTAATAAAGAAACCATTTGATTGGCCAGCCCTTAGGTGGGTGGAGTAGACAGAACAGAATGCTGGGAAGGGAAGTTAATAAATTGTCATGCCTCTCCTCTCTGAGCAAGATGTGATGAAGCTCTGGACGTATTGTAGAATCTTCCCGGTAAGGCACCACTTTGTGGTGCTACACAGATTCGATATGGGTTAATCAAGATGTGAGTAAGAGGCTGAAACTAATGGGCCAGGCAGTGTTTAAAATAATACAATTTGTATGTTGTTATTTCAGGACATAAGCTAGCCAGGCGGCCGAGAGCTGGGAGGCGGAAAGCAGCCCAATGCTGCTCTACACTACAAGACATTATTAGCATATGAAAACTATTTTGTGCATGATTAATAGGGTTGAATGGACACACTGATCTAGAGATAAGCATGATGAGAACTCAGGGTTCAAGTTCTAACAATGACCTTTGGCTACACAGGGGGCAATTTTTGTCGTTGATTATTAACATTTTTTGTGGGAATACTTACCTCTGCTTGTCCATGGAGAAGTGGGAAATTAAACTCAGTTCTCTAAGAAGGTGAGAGGGAAATCACTTCAACTGCAAGCCACCACAGAAATGCTTGTCCTGAAGCAGTACAGTGGCCACAGTCAAACAATTAGATGCTTTGCTCTTAATGGTCTAAACGGCTTTTGCTCCCAACTAGAAATGCCTTTTTGGGACTAACATATTGAGAATTCTAACTGAATAAGCATCTTATTAGTTACTTTTGAATGGCTGTGGTCAAAATGCCTAATGGAAACAGCTTAGGGAAGGAGTTTTTTATTTTCACTCAGGGTTTAGAGGACCCCAGTCCATCATGGTGGGGAAGGCACTGCAGATCACTGCAGCCAGTGTGTAGGAAAGCTGTTTCCTGGAAGCAGAGGGCAAGCAGCACCCCGGGGCTTGTTAAGACCTTCAAAGTTCACTCCCAGCTCGGTGGTGGTGGTGGTGCATGCCTTTAATCCCAGCACTTGGGAGGCGGATCTCTGTGAGTTCGGGGCCAGCCTGGTCTACAAGAGCTAGTTCCAGGACAGGCTCCAAAGCTACAGAGAAACCCTGTCTTGAAAAAACAAAAAACTAAACAAAGAAGCAAAACAAAACAAAAACAAAAAACAAAGTCCACTCCCATCCTGCTCAGTGACAGACTTCTCTTCGCTGAACCCCGCCCTCTAAAGCGTTCCCAGCCTCCTACAAACAGCCCCACTAGCCAGGAAACAAGCATCCATATATTATGATCCCGTGGGAGACAGTTCAGAGCCAAAGCGTACCACGTGTGTTAGCCTGTCACACACGCAAAATCATTTTTGATCCAAGTCTCCCAATCCCACTGTCTTTTATCTAATTTTCTTTGCCTAATACAACAGGTGCCTCTTAAGCATTCCTTCTACGTGTCTTTAAAGTCTCCAGTTTCCCACAGTAAAGGGTGGCGGGAGAAAACCCCATGAAAGAAAGGCGAGAGGAGCCGGCTGAAGTGGAAATCAGATACTCTGGTCCAGGTCGATGGCCTGGGACACCCAATGGTTATAGTCATCCTTCACCCTACAGCGCTTGAGCAGGCGCGCTGAACACTTAATCTCTCCTTGTCTCTCATCTCCCCCACTAACGAGGAACTGTTGTAGTTTCAGGAGGAGAACGCCTGCCCAGACTCCTGTCAAGCGTCTAGCAGGCCACCATCTCCAAGGAGGACCTGACTCCTGGTGTCTCTAGAACTTCTCACCCACAACTAAGAGCTGCTCTAACGCGGCGGCCGCTACGGAGGAGCCCAGAGTGGCGGGGAAGCTGCATATCTCCAGGGAGGGGCTTGTGGAGACCGAGGCCTGCTGCTTCACTTTCTCGCTGACAAACCCCTTGTCGGGGGTCCAGGAGCGTAGGGCCATCTTGCTGGGATTAGCGCTGGCGAAGTCAGAGGAACACGGTTGCCACGGGCAACGATGACGCTAACGTCTCCAGGCGCCCCCTTGTGGTCCCCACCGGTGGTAGGCATCTCCTTTGGTTCTCTACCACCAAAGCCTAAGTGATTCTGGTTAGATGACTGATTCTTCAGCTTTTGGTCGTGTTACATTTCTGACACTTTCCTTACACACTGCATCTGGGAACAACAAGAACCACATTTGAAAGCCTCGGGCCTCGCCATATAGTAGCTCTGTTAACTTACTCTGTTACTTCATGCGTCAGTCTTATATCCATTTTATTCAGAGGAGGAAACTGAGGCATGGGTGATTAAGTGAATTCCCGAGGTCACAGGAAGACAGCACTGGGCCCATTGAATACTGCACTAGGTTTTTACCTTCCCTGGACTCTTTATGAACACATTTTGCCTTGAACCATTGTTCTTTTTATCCTTATGTGAGCTATTTGATGACAGGGACACGTGACTGATCAGGCAGGGTGTTGAGTGTGGTCAGCTCTGCCTGTCTAGAGACAAGCAAGACGGTTTAAGCACCCTTCCTAAGGTTTCTTTTCAGCTGTTGTAACTGAAGTCGTACTGATTGTAATATCATTAGCTGTCAACTATGTGGTGCTTATGTTTTATTTTTTCTTTTTCTTTTTTGGTTTTTCGAGACAGGGTTTCTCTGTAGCTTTTTTTTTTTTTTTTTTTTTTTTTTTTAGAGCCTGTCCTGGAACTAGCTCTTGTAGACCAGGCTGGCCTCGAACTCACAGAGATCTGCCTGCCTCTGCCTCCCGAGTGCTGGGATTAAAGGTGTGCGCCACCACCGCCCGGCTGGTGCTTATGTTTTGAATCCTGTTCTGAATACGTTCCCTCCAGTGCCTGTCTCACCACGGTCTTATAAACAGTTCTAAGCACCCGAGATGCTGCAGAGACACTATACTTTAGACCACTGATTTAAAAGGAAGAAGGACTGCTTTCACTCCTGGATTTGGGCCATGGCTGATTGACTGTTGACAGGTAGTCTGCAGTAAGACAGAGAGCCAGAGGGTGGTTGCAGGATCCCTTTGGACAACGTGATAGGGAAAAGGATCATTTGGGGTTTCTGAAGTTGTAAAGCAAAGAAATACTTTTTTTTTCATGAAAATTCCATTTTTAGCTTACTTTCTGTCAATATGCTCAAACCAATTCAAGTGTATTCTTAATTGTTGATCTTTATGTAATATGCTAAATTGATACTTCTGAGCAATGTAAGAGGTGATTTAGCAGGAAAAAAAACCTCAAGGATCTTTCTGTAATCTTACAATAAATGTTTGTTAAATTAAAGTTAGAACCTTAAATAAAAGATTACTAAACAAGGGTCTGGGGACATAGCTCAAGTAGCAAATTACTTGTGGCAAAAGTGTAAGGATTTTGTTCGACTCCTGGAATCCAGGTATAGAGCCCATCATGGTGGTGCAGCAGAGAAAGACAGATCCCGCTGAACCTAACCAGCATGCCTCAGGTCCCCCAAACAAGATAAATGGCTCCTGAAGATCGACAGCCAACGTTGTTCTTTGGATTCCACATGCTTCACCCCTCCCCCCTCCACACACATGCACACGGAGCAGACTGAGTCTCTGCCACCCTCATTCCAACCCTACAAGTCTAGCACACTGTCCTATGCCCAGTCAGGGTTTGGTTGACACAGTGTTGTTATTTTTTTGTCCTACCATCTTCAGCATGCTGTCCCATCTTTAGGCCTATCCCCTTCATGGCCATCTATGGCTGCTGCAGCCCCAGATGTCCTGCAATTGTACAAAGCAGGGAAAGTAGAAAATTCTCACATGTGAAAGTCCCATGTTACTTTCTTCCAGGAAGGAAATCTGCCCAGCATTTCACATATTTCCTTGGCTCTCAGTGTCCAGAACGGAATAACAAGGCCACCCAGAAGAAAAGTTAGAACAATGAGGGTCTACATTGCCATCTCTGTGGACATGGCAGGAATCAAGAGGCTTCAGGCAAGCTGGGAGCCAGGAGATCTCTACGTAAGTCAACCAAATTCATGTATAATCTCAAAGTCAGTTCCAAGATATCTGTGACTTCATGTTTAACCTCAAGGTCAGCTCCAAGTTAGCTGTGACTTCATGTTTCCCTCGGGATTAGGAAGGAATCAAAAAAGTTTCTTAGGCTGAACAGGAAGGGCATTTGTGTCTAGTGTATCTCCCAAATGTAAGCCTTCCAGTTGGCGTCATGCTGGCAGGTCTGTACAATGTTTTTATGATAGAATATTCCTGCTCCCAGAATTTCTAGTAGCTTCTAAGGTGCCTTGATTGATTTGGTGTGAAATTAGAAAGAAGACTTATTTGGGGGAGGAAGAAGGTTAACAAGAGTTGGGGCTGGTGACCTGGGGGCAGACACAAATTAGACTGGAGTATAGCAATACGCATGCATGAAAATGCTGATTTTCTTAGTTTTAAACAAGTTAAAATTAAGTTAATTAATTAAAACAAGTTAAAGAAAAAAGTGCCTATCTTCAGTTCCCAGTTACGGTGACTCTGGCATGTGGTTATTTGGGGCAAAATGTCAGCGAAAACATGTGCCCTATGTTACCAGATTGTTAGCAAGGAGGCAAACAGATGGAAGTACCCTGATAGAGGGATGCCAAGGGACAAAAGCCAGGTACCCGGTACCCCTCAGGAAGGACAGGCTGTGTCAGCCAGTGTTCCTAACAACACTCAGCTCAGAGGCTCCCTTCAGTTTTCTCTCTTGACTGCTTGCTTTCAGTAACCAAATGGACTTGACCACAACATTGTTAATGGTTTTAAGTAATTTGCCTCTTTTGTCTTCGTTCTTCACATGTGAAGTGGGAATCTGTATCCTGGGATTGTGGACAGGAAGCAGAATGAAGGCGTCCTAACCACAGGACGCTTGTGAAGGATTTCCCCCCTTCTGGAGTCCTCATCTGTGCCCTGTGAGCGGAAAATAAGCGCTCTCTCTGAGAAGCAAGTGCTGCTGTACTTCCCACCAGGCCTTGATTTGGTAGTCAAACTCCAGTGACAATTGTGTGAGCCAACAGCTGCAATAGCACAAACGGGAAACTGGCTTTATTTCCATGCCGTTTCTCCTGGGTGCGGGTGACGGCCTGCAAGGTTGAGAGTGAATCTCAGCGCAGGAAGATAATATAGGTCTTCTGCTATCAGACACAGGCATGGCCTGTGCTATCAGCACAGGACACCGGGCTCATTGGTTCCCACACTCGCTGGGTGTCTGCAAGACTGGGCAGTATGTCCAGCATAGAGCATTTGTATGCCAAGAAAGACCGGGGACGGGAACTTGAAGGAGGTCAGAGGAACCCTAGAGGAGTCAGGAAGAATTAAAATATGAGAAAGAGGAGAAAGAAAAGGCGGGCACCTGGGGATGTCAACTGTCGCCCCTGGGGTCCCTCTTCTCTAGAGCCTTCCCTAATTCTAGAGACTGAGAAGTGATCAATTCGGCTTTCCTTAAAAGTTCAGTTCTGACACACACGTCCACAAGCAGTGGGTTTACTGTATATGAAATATCCTAACCGGCCTTTTGAGTAGACGCATGAGTAGATTTGGTTCCTGTTCTTGAGAAAGCGGCCCTGAGGTGGGGAGAGGAGCACTCCTTTTTGCCCACCTGTCCTCCCTGCCGGAAGGGTGGAGCCACACCTGCTGCTCCTGCCTGCAGAGTGCTTCACCTCCTCCCAAAACAGCCACTTCCAAGGCTGCATCAGAGCTCTGTGGGGTACTTATTACCATCCTTTTTTGAAAAAGAAAATTGCATTAAAATTAGCATGTGGCTAATGAGAGAGGAAGTGGGATTCCCAGCCAGAGCTGCTTGAGGCTCACTATACACTCACTGGGAAGGGCCTTCCTTGAGTTCAAACCAAGAGGGTGTGTTTCCTGCTGCAGTCAGAGGTGGCTGCCTCCATAGGGAAAGTGGAAGCCACTCCCCACCAGCAGCTATGGCAGAGGTAACAATTTCATGGTCGAATAAAGCGTCAGTTACAGGGATTAGGACTTTGGTACACTTACCCAGTAACCAGAAATTAAACTGGGCCAGAAGCAGCCAGTGCTCCAGTGAGCAACTATCCCTCACCTTTCAGCTCTCTAAAGCTGCTCCTGAGCCAGGCGGCATCCTAGCTGAGAGAGGCAAGCAATGGTATTTTATAGTCTCTTACCAGCCTCACATTTTCAACACTCAGATTCTTTAAGTATAAAGGATTCTCCATTTTCTTTATTTCCTATTTCCTCTTAATGCTTATTCTTAAAATGGGTACCAGATTAGATTTTTCATACGAAGGTGACTCAGCAAAGAATAAACTTCCCACTTGACTTTAAAAATCTCTTCTTAAAATTTACAAAATGCCAGGAAACACAGGATGACCTCCATATGTGAATGCAATTGACTGTTTCTGGAGCTCCCTTGGGAGAGTGGGAACACAAACAGCCCTGGCTCCCACTCCTTCCCACCCCCAGGAGCCTTCTTCCTCAGTTAGCTCCCTGTGCACAATGTCAGCCATGGTCTCCTCTGTTTGCTCTGCTTATATCTGTGCCTCACCTTCCCTTCCTTACCACATGCTGTGGTTTGGATACGGCTTGACCTCCAGGGATTTCCCCAACAGAGGTTTGGCTTCTGTGTGGTGGAAATGAAGTGGCCAGTCTTTTAGTAAGAGGGGCCCTTGGCAAGGTGGCAAGACAGGTCCTCCCCTCCTTCCTGGAGATGAGATGTTCCCCTCTTGTGTTTCTGCCATGGTAGGGACATGTGCCATGATGTGATAGTCAAGAACACCTGCCCTCAACGTGACTAACGCTGTGCTGTGTGGACTCTGGGCCTCCAAAACTATTGGCAAGACAGACCTCTGTCGTCGTGAATACCCAGCCTTGGGTATTTCATTCTAGCAATGAAAAGTAGGCAAGCACAGACATCTTTAAAAAGCATGGTCTACAACGTGGCTAGGGTGCGTCCCTTCACCTTGAACCTAAACTGCCTCCTCTTGACCTTCATAGTGTAGGTGTACTCACGGGTACAGAGGTCAATGGTTAACACTGGGCATCTTCCCATTTGCTTTTGTCTTTATTTTTTAAGACAGGGTTCTCACTGAACCTGGAGCTTGTGAGTTCATCTAGACTTGGTTGGCCAGCAAGCCTCAGGGAACCTCCTGCCTGTCTCCCCTGACTGCAATTACAAGTGTGTGTCATTAGCCTGGCTTTTCCACACAGGTGACCAGGATCAAACTTGATGTAATAGGTACTCGTATTGGTTAGGGTTCTCTAGAGGGAAAGAACCAGTAAAATGAATATATACATATGTGTGTATAGAATTTATTACATCCGTTTATGTGGAAATAGTAACAGCAGTTGGATCACACTGAAGAGTTTGAGAAACCCGTAGCTGCTCAGTTTAGGAGGTTAGGTTCTGCCACAGTCCCAGTCTGGTGCAGAAAACCTGGAGGTTTCCAAGAGAGCCACCAATCCTCGGTCGATGATGGAAACCCAGAAATGCTGGTTTTAGGGAAGCTGCAACAATAGCATAACCATCACCACCACCACCACCACCACCACCATAACCAGCACCGCCATCATCACCACCTTTACCACCACCACCATCATTGCCACCATCACCACCACCACCACAATCACCTCCACCACCACCACCTCCACCATCAGTGGTAGTAGCAGTAGTAGCAGCAGTGGTAAATCAGCTGAGACAGGGAGTCCAGACAGGAGGTATGTAACCTTCCTTCTGCCCAGTTCTTTTCTCTTTGGACTGCAGCCAGAAGGTGCTGTCCACACCTGGAGTGGGCCTTCCCCAATTATTTATGGCAATCACAATAGCTCCACAGTGGAGGCTTCCTGGTTGGGTGACTCTAATTTGTGGCAAGCTGATGCGAAACTAGTCATCACAACGCTTAACATATTGTTGAAGAGATGATAGAAAATTTCATATATGTGTAATTATTTAAGACACAGAGTTCAAAACCTGCAGTTTTGGTTTATTAGAAAGGGGAAAACACATAAAAAAGCTATCTCTTCAGGATCTACCACACTAATTTCATATCGAAGCCAATGTCCCAGTTAGGGTTCCTATGCCTAACTCCATGATGAAACTCCATGACCAAAAACTATTTGGGGAGGAAGGGTTTATTAGGCTTATAGTTCCACGTCATAGTTCAGTACTGAAGGAATTCAGGACAAGAACTCAAATGGGGCTGGAATCAGGAGGCAGGAGGTGATGCAGAGGCCATGGAGGGGGACTGTTACTGGCTTGATTCCCAAGGCTTGCTCAGCCGGCTTTTCCTATAGAACCCAGGACCACTAGCAGCACCTACAGTGGGCTGGGTCCTCCCTCATAAATCCATAACTAAGAAAATGCCCTACAACTACATCTTAAGGAGATATTTTCTCAACTGAGGATCCCTGATCTCAGATGACTTTAGCTTGTGTCAAGGTGATACTATGCAGCACAGAAAACATGGTGGTGAAAAGTGTGGGTCACAATTGCAATCAGCCCTTGGGAGGCTGAGGCAAGAAGACTGTGAATTTGAGGCCATCTTGGGCTAGCAGAGTAAAGCCCAGTCTCCAAAAACATCACTATAACCATTAGTTTAAAAAAAAATACTAAGCAGGTAGTTAAAAGCTGGCATTCTAAAGACCCAATGGACTTCTCTGAATCATCTTAAACTGTAGATAAAATTTGAGAGTGTGAGTTAATGGTTACACCAAAATTATTACTTCATGAGCATTTGGAACTCTTAGCCTGATTTCAGGATATGAGGATGAATTCTCCGCTCTGTGGGATAATGGGCATCTAGAATTAATGAATGATGTCACCATGATTTCCCTGCTCTGGTTTCTTTTTTCTGTTGCTGTGTGGATGTGTGCTCTAGACCAGGGGGACTGTGCATATAAAATTAAGCCATTACATAAAGCTCCTTAAGATTTGCACTTTTCCCGTCTCTGTTCACAGCAGGATTGTTATATAAGAGCCACATTCAACCCTCTTTGGCTGGGAAGGTCCAAATGGAGAAACTGCTTGGAAAAAACCCTGCAGTGAAACCCTCAGGCTCTCTGGTGCTCTTCCAATAAATGCCCACCGAATGTTCATATTTGCTAGTGGGTTTCTCCTGCAGCAGTCTGAGTTATGCTGAGGAAACATGGTCCCTCACCTGAAGAAACTGCAGGGGAGGGGAGGGAAGAACCCTACAAATCAGGACAGCCCTCTGAGGACTTGCTTTAGCTTTGACCAGCTGTGCAAACACTGTGCTTCATTTTCCCCATATCATGAAAGTAAAATAGGCCCAGGAATCTTGCAGGATTTTGAAATTTTAGTTAGAGATGTTTATAAAGAGTGCACTCTACACAGTGCCTGGCTGGAAGACACTGTCCTAAGAATTTTCATCTCAATAGCCTCAAAATCACCTTCCTGACTCACGAACGAGGCATGCAGCTTGGATAATAATTTAGATGTACCCTGTAGAAACCCAAATTATAGATTAAGGAATAAAATTAAAATATCTCTGAGAGAGAAAGAGGGAGAAAGAGAGAGAGAAAGAGAGAAAGAAGAGAAAAAAGGTAGAGACATTTTGATCAAGAAAAACTGTAAGACAGACCAGGAGGAAATACTTGTTCAGGGACATTCTTCCCAGTGACTGGCAAAGGTCCTGCTTAAGTTGGGAAGTCAGATGGGCTAGCTTGAATAGCCTACCATAATGTGTATATACTGTACATATACCAGAATGTACACGTTGTCATCATGGAGAGCAGCATGTTTTGTTGGGGGCATGTTCCATGCCATTACATACAATGGCTGTCCTTTCCTACCCGGAGAAGCATGAAGAACACAAGCTGTATTATAAAGAACAGAAAGTCAGACAAGATAAATTTGTCCTGGGGATATTATCTGGTGGCAAATTTTCCTGTAACTTTAGGGCACTTGGGCGTAGACATTGAACAGAATGTTCATTGTAGAATTTCTGGGACATCTGATGAATGCCACATGAGAAAATGCCTACCTCACAGTGGCTTCCCTCTGGAGGTTTCATGTGCTGTGGTAATTTGTCCTTCGGGGAATCCGCATGCCAAGGTTTCGTGTTTGCCTTTGATGTGTTTCAAAAACAAGAGAACGGTAAACTAGAAGCCCTGACAAGGGTGCACCCAGGAGAGGAGGGAAGGAAACATCACCAAATTCAGCTGAGCCATCTAAACTTGAATTTTCTAAGTAATCCCTTGAGTATAGTGCCCCAAAAGATTCTCATGACAGTTCAGAAAATGGGCAAAGGTACACATTGCTGGGCTTTCTCCCTAACCTGCCGTGAGAGCTTCCTGCTCCCTCCTCTGAAGAGGAGCACCGTTTGGCAGTGGGTGGGCTGAAATCATAGCCAGCTTTACTCTAGCTGTGGTCAAGGAAGAGCATCAGTAATAAAAATGACCAAGTGATCTTTATTCAAATAATGTGTTTCTCAGTTGCATTACAGCTTACAGATGGGATGTGGGTGTGATTGAATAGTCTGCCCTCCCCATTTAAATACGAATTGTATCGTATCCCACCACCTTTATTGTTGGGATGATCCATGAAGCAGGCCACGCCCACCCACTTAGTTCCTCCAGAGGCTGTCAAGGTTTTCTATGGTTCACAGCCAGCATGGAGAATTGTCTCGTTCACAGAACTGTCTCATTTACTCTGGGTTCCCTGGTGGGTCTCCTTTCCGTCATCTTCTTACCTGTCTGCTGGCTCTCCACAGTATTTCTACCCCCTCCAGCATCATCTTGGCTAATGTTTCCTTAATATGACACCATGTGGAGTGCCCGAAGTCCCACCTAATCTTAAGTCTCTTCTCTGAGCCTGTCTTTCCCCTCAGGCACCTTCTCTACCTCTGCCACCAAATGGGATTCCTAATTAGATCCTCCCATTAGGTGGGAAGGAATTCTAGACCAACTGGAGAAACAAAACAGGTGATCCTGATGACCAGTTCTGCCTAAGAAAAACACCTCTAAGAAACCATGTTCTCAAAGCCTTAAGATTGGAAGCCTACAGAAAGACTCAATCCTTTTATTTATGAACAGAGGATCAAGAGGTCTTCTTATAATAAATTGAGACCAACCTGGGCTACATGAAACCCTGTCCCCTCTCCCCCAAAAGTGCCAATGAATCTCTACAAGACGCTGAGTTTGGAAAACTTAGCACAATGGGAAGGTGACTGTGGCCTTTGACATTGTGCTGTGTACACAGCAGGGTCTCACGGTGATTGCTAGAACTAGCACAACAAAGCTGTAGCCCCAGCTGGGGCTTGGACCCTGTAGTTCTGGAGAAGGGAGCGAGTTCAACAGTTGACCTCACCCCTCCCGGCTCATCCTCAAGTAACGTCATCTTTATGTCTTTTCGGGCTTTTGCATTTTCCAGCAAGATCACCACAAGACAGGGAGAAATGTCTACATTTAGTCACATTTATTGATGCATTCAGTATCAAGTACATAAGTGCAAATATCCAGAGTCCATGACGAAGTCCACTAGGAACTACAGAGAAATTAATACAAATCGTAATAAAGTCGACATGCTGGCACCTGTCAGTTACCATCCATGTAAATCAGCACAACACAGCCATCCCATACAAGAAGAGTACTGTGTGTTCATTTTGGATTTATTCTTAATTTAACCATTTTAACGTGATACAAAACTGATTACCATATGTACGGTCAACTGCTTTATATTACGTTTTTATGTTGTGTGTGTTGGAAAAATGCTAAAACATTGGCCTACGGTTCAATATAGTGTTATTAAAGATGAATCCAACCAGCAACCCAAGGACATGATAAGAGATTGCCACTATTGTATCAGCGCACTTGGCAAGAAAGGCCTAGCCACGGGGACGGCAGAAGCTACGGAAGCATTGCAGAGAGAACATCAAGGAAGGAAGGAAGGACGTGGGCTCGCAGCATCATGCACTTTTCTTTTTTTAGCAACACAAAATTAAAAACCACATCTAACACACTTTTCTCTATACTTCAGTGCTCAACACAAGGGATTCAAATCTCCTAAGAGTGCAGGAAGAGCCTGCAAACGCCTGTCGGAAAGGTTGCCGCTAAGATTAGGATGCTGGGAAAGGGGAAACAATCAATCTGCAGTCACGAGTAAGAAGAGAGCTGTTACCACTTCAGACACCCCCTTTTGTGTCCAGCTTCTCCTGGGATAGCCGTCTACTCGGTGTGCCTCTTGGCGCCAGGGATTTTAGCCTGGATCCTAAAAAGGTAAAAACCAAAGGGTTACATTGCAAACGGTATACACGAAATCATTTTATGTATTCATTATTGTGGCTTTACTAGCTGAGTCATCAAATAGTAAGGTTATTCTAGAAAAACATAGTGTTACATGCGGGTCTCTAGGTATACTTATGAAACAATAAAAAGGAAGTAAAAATTGGATGGTGCCCAGACCACAGAGCTGCATTCTTTAGCACAACTTTTTAGTAGATGGGATGGCCAAGGTAACTTCATTCACGAGAAGTTGCGATAGTCTTGTGTAGAGACAGAAGCTGTGATAGTCACGAGAAGCTGTGATAGAGTCACCACGGGTCACTCAGTTGTGGGCACTTCTGGAAGAGGAGGATGTAAGGACTATACCAGGAAGACGAGCGCGAACTGAGGTGGTTTCTGGCAATGGATTCTCTTCACCCACATATTCTCAAATACTCAGAAGTGGAGTCAAGCCTGGGTCTTTGTCCTAACTATTGCTGCTCATTCATCAAATGAACCTTCTTCACAATTCAGAGAGCCATCTTTGTGTGTGTGTGTGTGTGTGTCTATTTGTCTGTCTGCAGTGCATACATATGTATGTGGAGACAAGGGCCCAATTTCTGGTGACATTCTTTGCCTTGTGAGACAGGATCTGTCACTGGCCCGAGGCCTGCAGATTAAGCTGGACTGGGTGGTGAGTCCCAGGGTTCTGCCTGGCTTCTGCATCACTAGCGCTGGATTAGAAATGCTCACTACCATGCCTGATTTCTTAAATGTAGGTTTTTACTCTTGAGTAGCAAATAATTAACTGACTGAGCTATTTCCCTTGAAAATTATCTTTAACATGCACATTATCAGATATTGCCAAGGCAATAAAACTCTGTAAGGCAGCCATGGTATCTGCTAGCATTTTAGGATGGCATCGCTCTGGAAGGTTTTTGTTTATTAACCTTATGAGTTTGTTTATTAGTCTTATGAGGTCAGCATGCAGACTAGAACTGTCATCTTCTCTGCACTAGGCGGCCTTCAACACTCTGGGATTTAGTGTTCTACAGAGGAACAAGGTAATTTTGTGGCATTTTCCTTCTCATCAGTGTGGAAAAGGGTGAAATAGGCAAGGAGACAAGAAGTTCAGATGGTGATAAATGTTATAAAACAATGCAAGACAATGTGGTAGGAAATGAGGGGGGAGCTATGGGGAAGTGGGTGGAGCCCACGTTAGAAGTACTGAGCTGAGAAACAGATGCCCAAAACCCAGGCAGGAGCCAACAGGCCGAGAGCTGGTGGTTTCAGGCAGAAAATGCAGCAAGTACAGAGGCCCAGAAGGAGCTTAGATGTGGAGGTGGCAGGTCCAAAAAGCAGGCAGTAATGGTGTTAGTATTTAGGAGCTAGGACGTTATCTAGATTCTATTCTAGATAATGGGAAGTCATGAATGGCAGGGGGATGATGCCACTGATTCATATTTTTAAAAGAGTCCTGATGGTCACCGTGTGAAAAATAAAAGGGCAGATGAGGATGGAAGCAATAATGGAGACGGAGAAAGCTGCAGAGGTACAGGTGCCGGGGAGTAACGGCCAGGGTCAAGCGGTAGACATCAGGCAGGTCGACAGGCTGAGGTTTAATTTGGAGATGGCACTGCAAGGATCTGTGGACAGACTGAATGCTGTGTGGGCAGAGCACAAAGGGAGAATAAGGAATATTGCTTGGCTTATGGTATGAACAATGATGACCATGAAAATGGCATCTATCAAGATGCCGAGGACAGAAGCCAACCAGAGTCTGAGGTCCAGCTCAAAACATTTGGCCATGTGTGTCTTAAATGGCTATGAGAGGAAAACATCTAATAGCAGACAGACAGAAGTGAGTCTCGGCACAGGAGGTCTAGGATGCAGACACAAGTCCAGAGCCTGTACCGGTTGGTTTTGTGTCAAGCTGACACAAGCCAGAATCCTCAGGGAAGAAGGAGCCTCAGTTGAGAAAAAGCCTCCATGAGATTCAGCTAAAAAGTATTTTTTTTTTTAAATTAGTGATCAATGAGGGAAGGCCCAGCTCACTGTAGGTGGTACCATCTCTGGGCTGATGGTCCTGGGTTCTATAAGAAAGCAGACTCACCAAGTCAGTAAACATCACCCCTCCATGGCCTCAGCATCAGTTCCTGCCCCCAGGTCCTGCCCGGTTTGAGTTCCTATCCTGACTTCCTTTGGTGATGACCAGCAATGCTGACGTGTAAGCTGAATAAACCCTTTCCTCCCCAACTTGCTTTTTAGTCATGGTGTTTTATCACAGCAATAGAAACCCTAACAAAGACAGAGCCCTAGATCTGGAGATAGCTTTTGAAGCTATAGGACCAGATGAGCGGTGGGTGGGAAGAGGAGGAGCTGAGGAAAGCTTAAGCGACAGGTGGTCAACTGATTTCTGCTTGGATATGTAAATGACTCCCAGGGAAGTCAGTGCTCCATAACGCACTGATGTCTTTGCTAAACAGCTTTAATTATTGCTACTCTCTCTCCTCCTGTTTCACAGGAATCCAAAGAGCTGGAATTTCCACTCATTTTTAGGAAAGAAGGAAGGGAGGGAGGGAAGGAGGGAGGGAGGGAGGGAGGGAGGGAGGGAGGGAGGGAGGGAGGGAGGGAGGGAAGAAGAAGGAAAGAAAGGAGGGAGGGAGAAACCCAACCAATTCCTTCACAGAGCCAGACCTCCAGATTCTTGAAAATGGCTATTGTATCCTTTCAAGGGTAATCACATTAATGAGTGATGTTGGTCTCCACTGGTCATCCTTGCCAGATTGCCAATACCTTGATACCCGGCTCATTTTTGTGGCACTACTCCAGTGTGTCAGTGCATCTTTTAAAAATGGCCAATTCACCACATACGTAGCGGTGTGGCTACTCAAGAGGCTGGGGCAGAGGCAGAGGGTTGTATGTTCAAGTCCAGCCCTTGCAATTTAGACAGAGTCTGTCTCAAAATCAAAAGTAGAAAGAGGAGTGGGGCGGGAGCACTGAGATAGAGCTGACAGGAGTGAGGCCTGGGGTCCAGCCTCAGTATGGAAACAAGAGGCCAGTCCTGAAATGTGTGAGCTCAGACACAGAATAAGTAATAGATAACAATAGTGCCCATATTCTCTTTAGACGTGGGGTTCAGTCTTGCACCAGTAGCATCTAAACTTGCACCCATTTTTTAAAAGAGATGCCTCAGCACAGCTCTGACCCAGGCTTGACTAGGATGAGGAATCAATCCCCACACCCCATTTCTGTACCGGCACCCACCCTGTTCTCTATTTGTAAAGGAGGCTTTGGGGAAATCCAAACATGGGACTTTACTTCTCTTGCTTGTTTATTTTTCTCACTTAGTTTAGCACTGAAACTTAGTCAAGATCTCCGGGTTTATTTTGAATCTTGAGCTAGCCCTCTTCCGAATTTGCTTTTACTCCAAGCTTCATGCCACCCAGAGTGTTGGCATACATCTTTGGTTTATCTCTCCACAGCCATGAGAAGTAATAAGACTGAAGGTGATAGAATCCCATATCACATTATTTTATCCCAGGCAGATATGTGATAGATTAGTGAACTCCTTTGCCACTATGATTTACAGCCCTTATAGGGTCAGGTGGGTTACAGTCCCTATAGGGTCAGGTGGGTTACAGCCCCTATAGAGTAAGGTGGATTACAGCCTCTATAGGGCCAGGTGGGTTACAACCCCTATAGGATCAGGAGGGTTACAGCCACTAGGGTCAGGTGGGTTACAGCCACTAGGGTCAGGTGGGTTACAGGCCCTATAGAGAGTCAGGTGGGTTACAGCCACTATAGGGTCAGTTGGGTTACAGGCCCTATAGGGTCAGGTGGGTTACAGCTTTTATAGGTCAGGTGGGTTACAGCCCCTATAGAGTCAGGTGGGTTACAGGCCCTATAGGTCAGGCAGGTCACAGCCCCTATGGGGTCAGGTGGGTTACAGTCTAGGTGGCTATAAATGCCCGCAGGTTTATGGCCAAGATATCCGGGTGTTATCTAATAAACCCATGACTGGAACGCCCTGCGTGCTGAAACTGAGCATGAGGTGTCCTAGTTTTCGACTGAGAACAAATGTCCATTTTCAAGGAAAATGTGGGAACTCAGAATGTTGCCACTAAATGGAGAAAGGCTATGGATTCTTCTAACCGTGGTTGTTCCGATTTTGTGAAGTCAGTTTTCTTGTGTCCTTATATAAAAGAAAATGGATATATATATATATAGTAAAGATGACAACACCTTATCCATTATCTTGGGAGACGTGTTGTTTTCATAGCTTTGATTTCAACTATAATTTAACAATTATACTATATGTTTGCATATGCATTATATTTAATTTCCTGTCATTTTACTTTCCCTTATTTTAGCTCTCCAGTGTCCAATCAATCTGTGCGAACTGTGAAAGCCTCTGGATTGACAGCCACATTTCTAGTCTCCCCACTCCAATTCTCTTTCTAGATTGTGATTTCCACACATGGCAATTCCGAGACATCAGCCCACTACTTAGAAGCACCGAAGGTCGTTTTGTGTTGGGTTGAGATCAGAGCGCAGTGTCTGTCTCCCTATCGCCCTCTGGATGAACGCTTAGCCACACTCCACGGTCCGGGCTGAATGACATCTGTTACCCATTCTCAGGAAGAACTACCATTCCTCACTGTTCTGACATTAGAATTTCACACAGTTCTCTTGTAGTGCTTAGGTATCTCATAATTATTTCTTTATAATTTCATTTGTACCAAGAGCCCGAGAACTTCTGTCCAATTGAAATCAATCATTTTCACGCTTTCTATGTCACCTCAGCAAAACAAGTAACACTCTCTTTAGAACTAAGTCTCCAACCCCCACCCCCACCAACAAAAGAAATAGATGTGATTGCCTCAAGAGTGTACAATTTTGGCTCAGAACTTCTAGTTCCAGTTTCCAAATTCCTACTCTGGCTTTCTGGTGCTAGATGTTCTAGCATAGTCCTAGCTTCCAAGCGTTGCCAGGGAACTTCACTAAAATGTAAATTACAGGTCATCAAGTCCAGAAATTTTAATGCTATAGGCTTCAGAGTCTCCACCTCTGAACTGATCCTAGATTAAGAGCCACCACTTTCCATACTATGACATTCTGTCATTTCTTCACATAAAGCAACGGGGGCTTCCTTCTTTATCTGTTGATTTTCACTGAGTTGGCTAATGCAGCTTATGTGGGTTCCAGGCCATGTTTTCAGGCATTGTGCAACGTGCTGAGAATTGCTACACCTACAAACTGGGCATGGAACCCGGCAGAGATCTGCATGGCTTTAAGGGGAAGAGTAGAAACAGGGCACAGTGAAAGTCAAAGAGAAAATGGCAGCTGCCGGCCTGAGATATAGGGCAGGAGGATGTAGAAGGAAATTACATATAGCCTAAGTCCAGCCATTGCCTAAAACCAGACACATAATTTGATTACTAAATGGAGTTGATACTGACAAATTCCAGTCCTTTATGACACGAATCTGTAGCTGAAGGGGAGTTCAACTTCTACTTATTTTTTTTTGACTAACAATGAAACACAATTATCACTCTAGGTGACAATAAACCTAAAATCACAACGGTGAGAGCTTGGGAAATCACTAAGTCAACTGACCATGTTAGCTGTGGACGCGTAAGCCTGGTATCTTTATCTCTAAAATGTCTTAGAGGCGGCTCCATAAAGCAGGGTCTGTTGGAGGCAGAAGGCTCAAGAGCAGTGGTGTGACCCAAATACAAGCTTGTGGTGCTCAAAAACTATAACAAAAATATTTAGGAAAGAAATTATTCATGGATTCTAAAGTTTTAAAAGTAATTTACTGGTTTAAAATTAGTAGTGTGCACCGTTCAGGAGACTGAAGTGTTCATTAAGTGTGTTCAGTGTGACCGTTCATTTAACCTTCTCTGAATCAGACTTCCCTCCTTCTCCCCGCCATCTTGTTCTTGAACATGGGCCAGACCTTGGGGAGAGCTTAGTATTACTAACTTGTTAAAATATTCTCATTATGTATGGTACCTGAATTAAATCACTGACAGTTCTATTTAATTGAGGGCTTGAAAATTATACTCATTTCTGAAATAATATAACTGAGATGAGAATGAATGTACGACTCAAAGGAATAAAATATAACAACCTATTATTTAGGTTTCTCTAAATTACATCTAACGAATCCACTCCCGTGTCTGCTTCAGACCGTGATTCCTTTTTTGCAGACTCCACCATGGAACTTACTTTGCCACGACGGTGTTTATGTGGGTCCTCACAAGTCCCAGATATTGGTCAATCTGTGCCTATAGAGAGAAGAAAGTCGTGAGCACACCCGAAGACGGTGAGGTCAAAATGTCACACGAATGTCTGACTCCGCGTACAACTCACCTGGTGCTTAACATACACCACGGGTAGAGTAAACATCGAAACCACAGCTGGGGTAGAAACAAAACAAAGACACCATTAGAACTCTGAAACCAGCAACAGGAACAAGCTTATAGACACATTTTTCATACTCATGAAACTGTTGCATTCTTGGGGAAAAAAAAGGGCACCGTAGATAAAAGATGGCAGAGCAATGCGTAAGAAAAATAAACGGCAGAGCCCTCTGTAGATATTATTCCTAGAACAAGGGCGCAACGTGCCCTCTCAAGATGACAACTGATTCACCCATAGTTGCCACTGTAGATGTATATATACTAGAAGGCAATTTAGTGATATGGCTGGGGGGGGGAAGCACAATTAAAAACCCATTATTAGCTTGATGATGGTGGCACACCCCTTTAATCCCAGCACTTGGGAGGCAGAGGCAGGAGAATCACTGAGTTCAAGACCAGCCTGGTCTATACAGTGAATTTTAGGACAGCTGGGGCTACTCAGAGAAACCCTGTCTGGAAAAACAAAACAACAAAATCCCATCGTTGACTGAACTACAGTTCAAAGGGAGATGCTCTCCATTTGGGGGGTGTCCGATGTTCATTCCTAGAAATCTACCAAGAAGCCGAAAGCTGACAGCCAGGGGAGCAGTGTGTCTGCAGGGTGGGGGGGGGGGGGGCTCAGGACGCACTTACCCATAAGCAGCAGGGTCAGGCCATTGAAGAGCGCGCCAACGTAAGTCAGGAGCCACATGAGGACTGCAAACTTAAGAATAAAGGCTTGTCAGAGCCCACCACCATCCCTCCCAGGTGGAATCCACAGCTTTCCTGAGTTGGGATCTTAACTGTTAGTGAGCATTTCAGGTTTTCTCCCTAATGACTAGGATGAGAGGGCAACAGGAAAGGGATTTCTGGGACACGATTTTGGCAGGAAATAAAGCATAGTGAGGTGTTCAAAGCTCACCATCCTGGTCTCTAGGAGACCTTGGACCATGCTGTTGTAAGATTCCAGGGACCCAATGAAATCATAGGCTAAGCTAAGCATTTGGCACACTGTAGCTCTTGGCCTGTATTTATAAGGCTCCAGGAGTTAAGAAGGGTTTTTTTTTTTTTTTCATTTTTAAATAGTCAGTTTAAATAGTAAAAGTATTCAATGATCTGTGAATTTATATGAAATTTAATGTTTCAGTGTCCATCAATAAAGTTTTATTGGTGCACAGTCACAGCCCTTCATTGATGGATTGTCTTTTGCAGCTTTTGTGCTGCAATGCTAAAGTTTGGTAGGGATAATAGGGCCTGAAGCACCAGATACTTTTTGACCTTTACAGAGGAGGTTTGCTGACTTCTGCTCTGGCCCACTATTTTTAAATTATAGTCAGCAACTGTCATCACCTGACACGTCAGTTCCTGCTCCGGGGATGCACCTGGAAGGTCAAGCCCTCATCTCTCACTGCTCCCTTTGACTCATTGAACAATCACTAGCAAGCCCTGGCCCAAGACCCCAACGACAGTGTGTAAAAGCACTCTTTACAGACAGAACACTCACGACCACCTCCCCTTCTGCTCCCTACTCTGCTCATGGGTTTGCTGAGTCTTGTTTCAATGATTTGGGTTTTATCAGGAAGTCACGGGGAGATCCAAGATTAGTTGTTCTTAACCTATGGGTTGCACCCCCAAAGACCATCCGTAAACACAGATATTTACGACCCATAACAGCAGGGAAATTACAGTTATCAAGTAGAAAGGGAAATAAATATATGGTTGGGATCACCACAGCATAAGGAACTGTATTAAAGGGTCACATCGCAGCCTTAGGAAGATTGAGAACCACTGGACTAGGTAAGAGTGAAACCACCTAAAATAAAGCCCCTCCCCCACCCCCATGTGTGTGGTGTTGCAGATCCTCCCCATGCTCTGTGCTGGGCATGGGTCTTCCCTTCAGATGCTCAACCTGAGGAGCTCCTGAGGACTTACTATAAGCATCCTCCAGAGCACGCATGTTCTCCACACACCTAAAAGTGGCTAATCAGGAGATGGGCTGAGATCTTGGTTTAAGAATCTACATCCTCCCTCATAAAATGTCTAGAATTGTGTGACCTGGGGTTGATCCTAGTGCTTCAGAATACTACTGGGTAACCCCGGTACGTATCAAAATGTCTCCAAGCCACAGTTTGGTCATCTGTGAAATGAGGGGACCAGGTTGGGTGAGTTTCGTGGCACCACACAACTGGAGGCTTTCAGATTCTAGAGTAATTAGTGCTTGTTTGGTGGGCTCTGAATTATAGCTGCCTGATGTATTCTTCCTTTGGGGAGAGAAACTTCAGACTGTAAAGCAAGGAGCAGAAGCAGTCATACTTTTAAGGAATCCACCAGGTCCTGGACGAGGAAAAGCCTCCGTAACTCCTTGAGCGTGCTGTTCACATACAGCTGCAGGCAGTCCGTGTACTTCTGGATCTGCTCCTGGGACAGGGTGATCTCCAGCTCCAGGTAGGCCCTGTCAACAGACCATCCCAGGGGAACACCATTAGAGGGTTCAACACTGGCTGCTGCACCCCAGGGCCGAGAAAGTGCTCGTCACACAGGAAGGCTTATGGCTGGGTCACATCCACAAGGCTGCTGCTGGCTGTGGGACACCACGCACACTGGAGTCCCAAACACAGGGAGTGCAGAATTTCTGACTCTCCGGGGCCATTGTGACTCTATCCACAAAACACAGCATTAAAGACTGAGCTCATAACTCAGAGAAACCAGGAAGAACCAAGGAAGACTGAGGAGCCGTCCACTCCTTTACTGGTTTCTCCACACATGACGACAAAGGGATGAGCATCTTTCTTAGATTCTGGAGCTATCTGAAAACCCTAGTTCCCGAACTGTTCCTTGACAAACTTCTAAGAATTCCTGTTTTAATTCTGAAACTGACTTCCAGGTTTCTCTAGAGAGCAATAGTAACTTCAGTAGCCTGGACCATATTAAATGCTCACTAGTCCCAGTGAATGATGTTCTTAGTAATGAGATTTTTTTCCCCATTTGTTGAGGTGATTAGACTTAACTCAGGGATGGTAAACAAAATAAAATATAGAATATGTTCATATAATATACATAAGCTTCCTCTGCTTGATCGCACTCCCCACTGATCTCTGGCTCCCCCTCCCTTCTTCAACTTCCTCTGTCTGAAGACAGCTGTGGACTGTTTGCCTAGCCTAGAGTTCTTAAAGGCATGAGATGAACAGAGATGGAGAGCTAAGCAGGCTTTGTCATGAGTTGTAGGAAGTGTTATGGACTAAAGACTGTACTCCTCTAGAGTGCCATATTGAAATCCCCACTCTTAATGTTGGCACTATTAGTCAGGTACTTTGGAAGGTGATTATTCAAGAGGGCGGAGCCCTTATGAGTAATATTGGTGCCTTTAAGAATCCTTAAATCCTCTTTATTGGAGCCCCATAGAACTCTTCATTCTCTTGATGCCTTGTGAGGATCCAACGAAAAGATGCCAGTCTATAATCAACCACAGGGCACTTTGGTGACAGATTTTACACAACTGGGAGAAATGCATCTTTTATTATTTACTCCAACAAGTTTATGCAACCTTAACTGACTTTTTCAGGTTTTATTTAAATGTTATGGCTTTTCTCCCCTTGGAGAAAATACAAAAGTACTGATTTGTCCAGTGTGCTATGATTAAAATACACCGAGTCAGGCGTTCCCTTTACTGATGCAAGTGACCAGACTGAAGGAGTTTTAAACTTTAAATTCGCCTCCATAAGGACAATAGAGTAGTCAGGCTATGCGGAGTTAGGCTATTGCTCCTATAACTGGGTATCAGAAGAAAGAAGCCAAATGGGACCTAGGTCCCCGTATTTCAGCCTCGTGAGTGAGCATGGCAGCTCTAGAAACAACAAAGTTTTAGAACAGTGGATAGGGAAGACTCCTGGATGGCTAAGGACAGAGGCTGGGACAGAGGAGAAGGATAAAGATGAGGACTTTGGCCACATGCCAGGGCCACTGAAATCTGGGCTGTGTGTGTCCTGCTAGAAACAAAGACAAGCCATTTCTACACCCCTGCACCTGTGGGTATGGGAGCATTAGAAGCAAGCTACAGGGATTCAGCGTTAGAAAGCCACGAGGTACCACAAGTGTGCATACTGCCACGGTGTTTGCATTGAGGTCAGGACCAAGATGCTGAGAATGAAGTTTTGACAGGCGGCCTCTACCTTCAGGCTCCCAGCCCCTAAACTGGGCATCATTTTCTTTGCTGAGGTTTTGATCTAGTTGACAGTGAGGCCCAGTAAGGGTGCATGCAGAGGCGGCACTGGTGAACTCTGGAGATTGGTCCAGAGCCACACTGCAGCATCCTCTTCCTCTCTCATCCAGGCCTCAGCACTGTCCCTCAATTGCGTGAAATGAGGATGTGAACAGTGGAGTCCAGGGCCAGCGAGAAGGGGTGTGTGACTCTCACACTGAGTTCTGTGGGCAACCAGGCTCACCATCTGAAGTTGGGATAGAGTAGTTTGCTATAATGGAGTTGGCTGGATACCACTGACTGGGCTATCATTGTTCTCTGCCATACTTTGTACACCTACACAGTTCATAGATTGCTCTACAAAAAGTGGGGAGGGGTGGCTGAAGTGACGCCTCAGCAGTTAAGAGTACTTAACTGCTGTTCCAGAGAATCAGAGGTCAGTTCCAGCACCCACAACCACCTGGAACTCCAGTTCCAGGGCACCCATGCCTCTGGTCTCTTTGGTACCTGCATGCATGGTACATACGTATACACACACACACACACACACACACACACACACACACACACACAGACACACACACACAATTAAAAATAAAATATTTTAAACAGAAAAAGCTGAACATTTTTTTCAATATTCATTCTTACCCAATTTTCCCTGCATACAGATGCAGATGCAGGGAAGGGTATGAGGTAAGAGCGTTCATGAACCTTAAACCACTCAGAAGGTTGGGCCTTTAAATAAAAATCCCAACACCCCGTCCTCATTCTACAGTATTAGCTGGTCACCTGACCTTGAATGTGTCACTTTATTCGTTAGAATCTCAGTATTTCCATCTGTAAATGGGGATTTCAGTGCCTGCCCCCTTTCCTTATGGAGGTGGCTGGATTAAGTAATTGTTGGAATTCTCTTTAAATGAAAAAAATAAAAAAAATATAAATATGGAACCAGAGAGATGGCTCAGAGGTTAAGAGCCCTTGTTCTTTCAGAGGACCTAGGTTCAATTCCCAGCATCCACATGGTGGTTACTATTATCTTCTAATATTATATATTAGATAATATCTAATAATAACCAAGGTTATCTTCCATAACCCTACTTCCAGAGGACCCAACGGGCACTCATGAGAGACACACACATGCAGGCAAAACATTTTACACACAAAATAAAGTAAATCTAAAAATTGGTTTTAAAACATTACACATAGATAATGGGTTGTGATTACTTATGCAACCCAGTAGTGTTATTAGAAGAATCAGTTTGCTACAGACACCTACTAACAACCTAAGGTACCAAGGGACAGGGGTTGTGGGAAACTCTCAAAGTTCCCTGGAGTAGTGGGGAAACGTGCTCCAGGACACCTGAGAGCAGCAACGAGGCAGAGGGAGAGCCCAGAGAGGCAGGGTGAGGGCCAGTCAACCGGGGGTGGGGAGGACTCACTTGAAAGGGTGACCCTCATCTGTTTTCTGCACAGCTTGTAGAACAGACTTGTAGATGCGGAAGCTGATGGTGGCAGAGAGGGCAGCCAGGGCCAGGTAGGCGACGACACTCACAACGCTGAACTGGGTCAGGGAGAAGAGCAGCAGCAGGAAGCTCCCGAACACGATCCCCGTCTGCTTGATGTCCCGCCAGTACAGAAGGTCAATAGCTGCAGAAGGGAACAGACACATAGCGCTCAACTCTGGCAGGGCCCGGGCAAGCTGAGGGCTAGGCTGCTGCTGCTGGGGCTACAGGCTCCCACCTGGCACCTAGACTTCTAGAGGGCAGTGG